>NC_092823.1:20784453-21095244 GCF_023375885.2 Dermacentor andersoni
AAAGAAGTTGCAACCGAAATAAGGGGGCGCTGAGGATACCCGACACTAAGCAATGTTACTGCTTCATTATTGAATGCATCTGGAATACAGTGCGGGCAAGATTTGCGAAGAGCGTTGTATAGACGCATCTTGGCAATAGCTCGTTTAACAAGCTTAGTGCGAGCGGACTTGAAAGGCAGAACTGGATTGCTGGCGCACGGTTCATAGCTCTAGCAGATACCAACACATTCAAACCAGAACCGTATATCTCAACATCTGATTTGGGAATTTATTTAGAGTGTGTGCGTGAGGTCAAGAGCACTCATTGCATCTTTGATCATAGCCAACACCTCTCTGCTTGCACATTCCGCTGTTTGCGCTTAACAATTTAAAACGACCAAAAATCATCAACAAAGCGGAGCACCTTAAGAACATTCTTGTCTGTGAGCAAGGAATGTATGAGACGATAGAAATCAGCAATTACTAAGTCAGTAATGACTGGGGCGAGGCAGGATTCAATGCATACACCGTGCTTTTGCAAGTGCGGTGCCCCCCCAAAAAAACGTTAGCAGTTCTACAGAACCGTTAACTGAGACCCCGGTAGCACTTCGGAAAGCAATGGAGCCATATTGTCGATGGAATGCTCAACACAATCAAGAATGACTTTTTGTGCGTATAGAATAAAAGAGACCTGGTTTCAGTCGCTCACAATGAAAGGGTCGTCTAAAGATAAAACTTTAAGAGGCCTCTATGCAGGAAAAGAGCAACAGAGTTCTGTCATGTTCGAGATTCAGAGACAATCGTACTTAGTGGTACATCAACCTTAAGCGTTTTCGCGCTAAAAAGAGCTTTAAAAATATGCCTGCTCTTGCCTACCGCCTTCACAAGTTCTGAAACGTTTAACCTGTGCCAGTTTCATTGCTGGTATGTGTTGATGCACCACCAAGGACGATTGCCTCTGAATGTGGAACATGGCAGAGCTCTGTTGTTCCTTTCGTGCAGCGTCATCTTAATGTTTTACCTCTAGACGGTCCTTTTGTGAGCAACACTAAGCAGGTCTTAGAAATTTTACCGATAATAATGACAAAAGCTGTCAGGCCGGCTCATTTGACAGTAACGATCTCTTAGTTACACCAAAACCTCATTCTTGAACGCGCTGAGCATTCTGTCGACAAAAGTGGTTGCATTGCATTCCAAAATGCAACTGGGTTCTCAGGTCACTCTATTTGAGAGCTCTTAACGTTTCATTTACGGCCAACGTACATCCAGTTTGAAGGGACACCACACTTGCTAAGGCAGAGTGTATGCATGGGGTCCTGCATTGTTTCAGTCCTTACTGACTTAGTACTTGCTCATTTCGATCCTCATGTCTTGCTCGCTGATGTGTATATTTTTAAGGTATTCTGCTTCGACGGTAATTTTTGGGTTTCAAACTGTGAAGCACAGGCCACGGAATGTGAACGCAGAAAGGTGTTGGCTGTGTTGAAAGGTGCAATGAGCCCCCTTAACCTCCAGTCCCAGTCAATGGCCAATTAAGATTTTAGTTATCCGGTTCCGATTTAAATCTGTTGGTGTCTGCTGGAGCTATGAACCACGCGCCAACAAACCGCTTCTGCCTTTCAAGTCCGTCCAAACTAAGCTCGTTAAACGAGCTATTGCCACGTTGTGCCTATACAACACTCTTTGCAAATCTTGCCCACACTCCATCTCACATGCTTTCAATAATGAAGCCGAAAGATTGCTGAGCGCCGGTCGTCCTCAGTACCACCTGATTTCGATCGCAGAGGGCCTTCTCATAACGATAAGCAGAACGCCACAAACGTGCTAAGCTCACGTGCAGCGTAGGCAGAAGATAGCTGTGATAGGTTACATTCACGCGCTATCGCACAATCTGAAAAAGTTGACCCAGCGTTGCTACGTGAAAGTCGCGTTCTCTGCGCCTCACAACCTGTCAAAGCTCTGTAGGCCAACCTAGCCGGCGGCAACGCCGCCGCGCCACTGCGGCACAATGCACAGGCCGCCTTTTGTTTATTGTGCAGAAGGTGCAGTCTATGAAATTCCTTTAAAGTGCAGAAGAGTGTACGTTGGGCCAAACTGGGAGATGTGTTAAAGATACGTTAAGGGAGCACGCAGACAACGTAAAAAATTCGCCTAAAGCGACGTATTTTGATGGGGCACAGACAGATCATTGTCTGACTTGCAAGGACTGTTCACCCTACATCGAAAACATTTCAGTTGTAACAATCGAACTAGTTTGGGTCCCGGCCAGCTCCTCAGTTGAGGGCAACAAATGTGCTCATCAACAGGCCCGAGCACTCAACTCCCGGGCCACCGAAGGGCAAGGGAATGGCAACCCATCACTAGTTACATAGATATTGTCACGTGGTAGTGACGGTGAAGAAGGCAGCAAAGCTGTGATTAACGAAACTGGCGTTTTATTGGGCGAACTTGTGCCCTCCAATGCAGGCTACATTCAAAGAACGATAGCGGCAAATACACTCGGCGATCGTCGAAACTCTGATCAGCGGGTCAATCGCGTCGGCTTTTACACAGCAGTTGTCGAATATTCCAGACTAATCGCTGGCACCCGCGTGTTTTCGATAAAGTTCTACACCATTCGCACCAAGCGAAGAAATCAGATAACACAAGGTTCGGCGACAACAGACAGCGGATAGAAGCATCGATAACATTCCAGAAACTTCTGATACATGCAGGCGCGTCCCGCGCTGTGCGATAACATTTGTTAGGTGGTGAGACGTGTCGCCCGATAAAAACAAACAATTCCAGGGGTCAGTACTCCCTTCATAAAAAGTATCGACCCGATGCTGCAAACGAAAGTAATAAAGAAAAACACCTGTAGCAAAGGGAACAACAAAATAAGAAAGTTCGCCAGCGTCCGTAAAATGGTTTAAGACGCACCACGTGGACCACATGAGATCGTGCGCAGCGCCGCTGTGAATGCGAAGTGCCGTCTGGCACGACCTCATAGTCCAGTGCGCCAATACATCGAACGACCTTGTAGGGTCCGAAATATCGTCGCAGTAGTTTTTCACTCAGTCCTCGTCAGCGTATAGGGGTCTAAATTCAAACACGGTTGCCGGGTTGGTACTCAACGAAGCGTCGTCGGAGGTTGTATTGTTGGCTGTCGGTACGCCGCTGGTTCTTGATCCGTAGGAATGCGCGCTGTCGGGCTTCTTGGGCGCGCTGGAGATAGGTGGCGACGTCAAGATTCTCTTCGTTGGTGACGTCAGCATGGTGTCGAGCGTTGTTGTCGGGTTCCTGCCTTAAACCAGTTTAAACGGTGTGATCTGTGTCGTTTCTTGCACCGCCGTGTTGAAAGCGAATGTTACGTACGGAAGGACGCATCCCACGTCTTGTGTTCGAGTTCGACGTACATTGCTAGCATGTCGGCGAGGGTCTTATTCAGGCTAATAATACCTTTCCTGTATCATCGATAGTGTCCGCGAGAATTCGAGGTGTCGAGTGGTCGGATTCTCATGTAGGGCGTGCAATAATTCTGCACGCAGCCCTGAGGGAACAAGAAGGTAGTTGGCACGTACTGTTGAGAAGTTCTTTACGAGTAGGTTGTTTTGAAGTGATAACGAAGACAATCCTCGCCTGAATGCCCTAGGGACAAAGTCGGTGTGCCCTTCCAAATACTCGACGAGGTTTTTCAGCTCCGGGTCTGCTCATTGCTGTTCAGCGAAGTCTTCCGCGCTTAATATGCCAAGGTAGGCGTCGTCATCCTCGTCATCTTGCTGCGGCGAGTCAATGGGGGCGCGTGATAGCAATCTGCATCAGAGTGTTTTCGCCCGGACTTGTAGGTGACAGTGATATCATATTCTTGCAGCCTTAGGCTCCGCCGCGCCAGCTGTCATGAAGGGTCCTTTAAATTCGCTAGCCCGCGTGATGGTCGCTAACGACTTTGAATGGCCTGCCATATAGGTAAGGGCGAAAGTTCGCTGTAGCCCAAGCGATGGCGAGGCTACAGCGAATTATTCTACTGATTGTAGAATAATTGCCTTCCGCTTTTGACAACGACCGGCTAGCGTAAGCTATCACGCGTTCAAGTCCATCTTTTCTCTGTACTGGGACGGCACCGAGGCCTAGGCTACTGGCATCAGTGTGGATATCGGTATCGGCGTCCACGTCCAAGTGCGCAAGTACCGGCGGCGACTGCACGTGTCGTTTGAATTCTTCAAATGCGTCCGCCTGCACTTGAACTCGACGTCACATTTTGTTAGATGTGTCAGTGGCTCAGCAATGCATGAAAAGTGCTTGAAAAAGTGCCTGTAGTAGGCACACATGCCAAGGAATCGACGCACGGCCTTCTTGTCGATGGGCTATGGGAACTTTGCCATGGCAGCACTCTTCTGCGGGTGGGGACGGTGTCCAGACTTGCTGATGACGAGGGCTAGGAACAGAAGCTCATCGTAAGTGAAGCGGAAATTCTCTTGCTTCAGAGTGAGCCCTGATGACATGATGGCCTCCAGCACTGTCTTAAGCCGCCGAAGGTGATCGTCGAAATTTCCGGCGAAGACGACGCCGTCATCCTAGTGAACAAGAGAGCTCTGCCACTTCAATCCTGATAACACCGTGTCCATTACGCACTGGAACGTTGAAGGTGCCGAGTATAGTCCAAATGGCACGATCTTAACTCGTAGAGGCCCTCTGGCGTGATGGAGGCGGCCTTTTCGCGATCTCTCTCGTCGACTTCTATTCACCAGTATCCAGACTTGAGATCCACCGACGAGAAGTATTTTGCGTTGCAGAGCCGATCTAATGCGTCGTCTATCCGTGGAAGGGGGTATACGTCCTTCTTCGTGATCTTAAGTCTACGATAATCGACGCAGAAACGTAGGGTTCCGTCCTTTTTCTTTACCAAGACTACAGGAGATGCCCACGGGCTTTTCGACGGCTGGATGATGTCGTCGCGCAGCATTTCGTCGACTTTTTCTCTTATAGCTTCACCTTCTCGCGCCGAAACTCGGTAAGGGCTCTGGCGGAGTGGTCGAGCGCACTCTTCAGTGATTAGGCGATGCTTTGCGACTGGTTTTTGTCAAATCCTCGATGACGTCGAAAAGCAGCGTTTGTATCGTCGGAGCAGACTTCTGAGCTGTTGCTGCTTAAACATGGGGAGACTTGGATTTATGCCGAAGTCTGGTTCGGGAACTATGGTCGTCGGGGTAGATGGGGCAGAATCCGAGAGCGCAAGCGCATTACGGATTTCCAGAATTTTCTCTATGTACGCGATCGTAGTGCCCTTGTTTATGTGTTTGAACTCCTGGCTGAAGTTCGTCAGCAACACTTTAGTTTTTATTCCCTGCAGTCGAGCCATCCCTCTTGCGACGCAAATGGCATGGTCTAGCAGTAGACGTTGGTCACCCTCGATGACATCTACGTCGGCAGGTGTTTTGGGGCCGAGGGAAATGACAATGCTGGAGCGGGGCAGGATGCTGACTCGACTTTTAAGCACGCTTAAGGCGTGATGACTACTAGAGCTCTCCGGCGGTATCGCTAGATCTTCCGACGGCGTTATCAACTTCGACTTGAGGTCGATGATTGCGCCGTGTCGGTTCAGGAAGTCCATGCCGAGAATGACGTCTCGTGAACACTGTTGGAGGATTACGAAAGTGGCAGGGTGTGTCCGGTCATGAACAGTAATTCGTGCCATGCATATTCCATTCGGCGTAATGAGGTGTCCTCTAGCGGTCCGAATTTGAGGACCTTCTCAAGCAGTCTGAACTTTCTTCAACTGGGTAGCGACGGGTCCACTCATGACGGAGTAATACTAAGGCGGTGACTGCATTGGCGTCGAGAAGCACGTCAAGGTCGTTGGTTTTTTGTCTTGCGTTACAACTAGGTCTTGGCGTCGCATCACGGCTTCGTCGCGTTGGCTTGTGGCTGGTACGTGGCTTCGTCAGGTCATCTTTCGTCGGCGTATTCTTTGCTTCCAGTCTTCGTCGGGACGGTGGCGTGTCTTTATGTCGTCGAGATAGTTTCTTCGGTGTCTTCCTCTTAGACGGAGGATATCCGTCAGTTTGACTAACAGCAAGCGCACCTCCATCGGCTGCTCCTTTTAGTTTTCCGGATATGGGCTCACTGACCGGCCCCGGACTGGGCCAGTGTATGGTCGGCGCTGCGGCGACAAGTAGTGGCCTGGTGATGGCGAACGGGACGGTCATTGAGAGCTGCACTGAGTAGCGGTGCGGCAGTCGGCGATATCGCAAGGGCGTCCACCTTGCTGCGGGCGCGGAGCGTTGACGGCGAACCCTCGCAGTCCGATCTCCTGGTATGGGCATCGTCGGTAGGATGACCCGCTTCTCCGCAGTGGTAGCAGAGCGGGCGGCGGTCAGGAGGGCGCGAAACGTCTGTCTTCCTTGGGTAGCTGCGCTGGGCGACGGTGGGCGTGCTGGCGGCTGCGGCGGTAGTCGACGGAATTGCGGCGTGACAGAGCCCTGGCGCGGTCGTGGAGGAAGACCTTGACGTCGGGTGACGACGCCGTAGGTCATGGCTTCTGGTTGGGGCTGCTATGATTGTGGTTGGACATCGGGAACTGCAAGCGATCGCTGGACTTCTTCTTTGACAATTTCGGCGATTGAGGCCACTTGAGGTCGCGATGAAGGGAAGATCTTCTGAAGCTCCTCTCATACGACTGCCCTGATAGTCTCGCGCAGGTCGTCGGTGGCTAGTGATTTAACTCCGGCGTAGTTTGCTGACTTGGTGCGGCGGTCGAATTGCCGGTTCCGCATTTCCAGTGTCTTTTCCATGCTCGTCGCCTCACGAAGAAACTCATCGACAGCCTTCGGTGGGCTTCTCACCATTCCGACGAAAAGTTCCTCCTTTACTCCATGCATCGTAGAACTTTCTTCTCCTCGGACATTTCCGGGTTGGCGTGGCGGAACAGACCACTCATTACCTCCATGAAGATCGCGATCGTCTTATTTGGCAGCTGCGCTCTGGTCTGCAATAGAGCTTGGGCTCGCTCGTTTCGCACGACACTTGTAAATGTTTGCAGGAAGCCGCTTCGGAACAGGTCCCACGTCATCAAGGTCGTTTGTCGATTCTCGAACCACGTTCTGGCAGCGTCCTCCAATGCGAGATATACATGTCGCTGCTTGTAGTCGCTGTCCCAGCTGTTAAACGTAGCGACCCTCTTATACACCTCCAGCCAGCTCTCCGGGTCCTCAAATGTGGAACCGTGGAACATCGGTGGTTCCCTTGGCTGCTGCAGAATTATTGTTGCCGCTGCGGCTGCCATTGAGGATGTCTTCTTTGTCGTCTCTGGACGACCTTCTTGGACTGTCTTCTTGGTCGTATCTGGTAGAACACCGTGTTCCGGGAGCAGCTGCTGTAGCCGGCGGCTTGCTCGATGTTCCGAGACGACGTTGGTGTTGTCTTTAAGGTCCGTGCTTGGATTACGGCCTGTCGGGGGCGTCCGGTACGTGAACGTAAAGCACCTCCACCATATGTCACGTGGTAGTGACGGTGAAGGCAGCAAAACTGTGATTAACAAAAGTATTGGGCGAACTTGTGCCCACAAAAGCAGGCTACACTCAAAGAACGATAGCGGCGAATACACTCGTCGATCGTCTAAAATCTCGTAAGCGGGTCAAGTGTGTCGGCTTTTATACAGCAGTCGACGAGTGCTCCAAACTAATCGCTGGGACCCGCGTGTCTTCCACAAAGTTCTAGCAGATAACACATGGTTCGGCGTCAACAGACAGCGGATAGAAGCATCGATAACATTCCAGAAACTTCTGATACATACAGGCGCGTCTGCGCTGTGCGATAACATTTGTTAGGCGGTGAGACGTGTCGCCCGATAAAGGCAAACAAGTACACGTGTCAATATAGTCAAGTGTTACAAGTACAGTATTAAGTCATTCCCCCCCCCCTCCTTGTGCAGAGCCGAACAAACAAAATACAGGCAAATCCAGGCAGATGCTTCCCCACCCTTGCCTCCAGAACAAAATATACGGTAATTAGTCGTTTCGCGAAGCACCTTTACACGTTTCAAATTGAATGCATTGCGTCTGACGACAGTTGGAAGATTTCTTTTTCTTGATCTCTTTTATAAGCAGTTCAGCAGCAGAAGTTATCGTTCGGGCTATTTGAAAAGCGTTAAGCGCCTTTCAGTGTTTCGGCGTTACGCAGTTTACGTGTTGTTAATCACTAGGCAGCAACTGGCGCAGATTGGCATTGTGCCAGTCCTGTTTGGTCGAAGCCTCTGTCGTGCCTAATAAGTGTTCCGGTTTTCGTTACTGTTGCATATGGTGCCGTCGTCTTGGACAGACTGTATACTAAATGGGCTGTACAAATGAAAGAAAGAGCCAGATTATCAACTTGGTGGTCTTTTCGTAGTAGATAACGCACAGTTTATTCAAATAATTTAGTGGACATTGCACTTGTTCCACCCTTATCAACACACCTAAGAGATCGTAACGTGTGTTAGCTGATAAGTAACCTTATCAATACGCCCCCATTTATGTGCATTCTACTGAAAGTGTGGCAATTGTATTTATCTCGAAGAATAAGAAAAGACCCATAACAGACTGTTACAAGCGGAAATAAATTGCGATTCTTAACGCGATTGTTTAAACCTGCAGTCACAATGCTGACCATGTTCGTTCGGCACGGGCATATTGCATTACTACCCGAAAAATGTGCACAGTCTAGCCGGGTATATTTGTTCTACAATCATTATTATAGGAATCGTTTGTGACCCGCCGTGGTTGCTCAGTTAGGCTGCTGAGCAAGAGGTCGCGGGATCGAATCCCGGCGATGGCGGCTCATTTCGATGGGGACGAAATGCAAATACACCGTTGTACATAGATTTAGGTGCACGCTAAAGAACCACACGTGGTCAAAATCTCCGCAGTCCTCCACTACGGCGTGTCTCATAATCAGAAAGTGGTTTTGGCAAGCAAAATCCCATAGTTTTTTTTAGGAATCGTTTGTGATTCTCGCATTTTTTAATATTTATAAATACACTCTGTTTCACATGACCCTGTCTTGAAACGAAACGTACTGTTGCTGGCACCAGCGACCATTACGGTTGTCTAACTGCTCATCATACTGTAACACAACGAAACATCATAATGGTACTGATCCATATTGCCATGTAGTCTTCAGTCAGAGGTAAACCAAGTTAATAGAGACATAAGTCATGAGAGCAAATTAGGTATAAAATACTATTGAACCGTAAAAATAATTCATTGAATACTTTTCCCTCATATTGTTGCATTTGTTTTACGTGTGTGTCTCTGTATCCGTGTCTGCCGTCTTATGTTCTAGTGGCCATCAATTACGAACTTGCCCAAGCCTTTGTCAGCCTTATTAAACAAGAGATTCAATTCAGTTGAATCTAATACTGCATGTCAAGTGGCTGATGCATTATTCGTTTTATCTAAATATTCTGAATTGACAGCAGTTGGCAAGCATTAAACCACAATATTTTTGTTATGGCGCTTAAGCTGCGGTTGTCATATTTTGCCAGGGAATTTTCATGAAAAAAGCCAGGGAAGGCTTGGAAAAAGATCGGGGGATTTTATGATGACAACATAGATATGCTGTCTTGTTACATACCATACAAAGTTTCCAGAGAATCTCTGTGTTAAATATATTTTTAAAACGTTTCACTTCACAAAAAATTGAGGCAAATTGGTCCCATTTATTGAAAAAAGAAATTAAAATCAAGCACACTGACATGGCATTTCGTATTCAATTAGTTTCTTTTTGCGTTACCTTAAATTCCTGAACCTCTAAACCGTAGAAAAAATATTTCAACTTTGAGAGCACCCTAAATTATTTACGGTGATAGCATGCATTCGAAGTATAGTTTTTGTTTCCTGGGAGCTGCATATCTGTCGTGCCATGACATGAGTGCTCGCCTGATATGTCAGGTGTTCATGTGGTATACTTGACTAAGTGAAAATATCAGTAGAATCAGTTCATCTGCCTTGTGTCGAAGTTATGGCCAATGACCCATTTGGGAGTGTGAGAAAGACATTAAAATGTGTAATAATGAAAATAAATTAACATCTTTGGCATGATACTGTGAATGCTCCGGCCACTCTTCTGAGCATATCCCTCTTATTTACAAGCCAAAAAATGCACAGACAGTCCAACTCGCTAACCTTGTTTCAGCAATTGATATAGAGATCACTTCGGATACTTATGAAACTTGTCTTGAAAGCAGCATACTGTTGCTGTAGTACCAGCAGCAGTTGGGATTCTGTAATTGTTCATCATACCATAAAATGAAACATTGCATGATAGTACTGATTTGTATTCACAAGAAGCCATTACTCGTACTTAAACGGCCTTGAATATTGACTTAAATGGCTTGAGTAAATATATGAAGCTGCTTAATGAACATACAACGAATACGCAATCGTTTTTTTTGTCTCACATTGTTGCATCTACTTATTTGCAGCATACACTTGCAACAACCTTGGAACATATGACGCGTAGATCGAGGCCGGCCTGGCGGCCTTGCTTGCCAAGGGGAAGTAGTCTGTAAATCTGAAGATAGTCTCGATCATAGCGTAAGACCTGCATTTTAATAAAATTATTATATCGCGCAATTAAAGGACTTAGTTCAATGCTGGTGCAGTTGGTTTCTTTTTTGCATTGCATGATTCAGCACTTCAATTTTTTTCTGTTTATGCCACATATAACAGTGCAGCTGGTTCAGGAGCATTATTAAGCTATTGACATTAACGTATAGGAGAAGATGAGAAGCAACACGGGAACGTACATACTCTAAATTCAAAAGTTTTTTGTTGCCATGTGTAAACAGAAATATAAACTAAGTTGTAGATAGCAGATAGCTAGCAGATTTCGTTCAACCAGATGTATTGCATGCAACTGAAATATTTCTTAAATGTGCTCGTGCACGAATACTCATGCCGTCTTGCATAAAGATTCACGGCTACATGCATTTGAGATTTTTCGACTGCTTCCATCCGCACGGCTGGTTTTCTATGTACTGTTCCCTCGGTATGTTGCCATATGCATGCTGGATGCAGTACATAAATAGAGACATTTGCAATAGACTGCTGCTCATTAACAAGCGAAGCAGCGAGTGCTTATATATAATTGAAACGTATTTGGTAAAATCTGTGGTTTATATAGCTAGTATATAGGGTGTCGATCACGGCTATGTTAGCCCAAGATTTAAAAAGAATACGGTCCAAGATATAGTATTATAAGTAGACCTATAGGCAAGATCTCTGACGGCTGAACACCATGAGCCTTAAATTCGGATCTTACTGCACCGTCTTTCTTTTTACATTATTCCTCGTTGAACAGCTTCAATGAATTTATGTTATCTCGGACACCCTGTATTGACAATAATCAGTAAATAGTATAAGGCTAAAGTCTATGGATTAGCTGTAGACTGATCTGCAGGTATTGTACACAGATATTCTATGGACTTATGACCTCACACTTTTTGTAGACTAGTCTAAAAATGTGTGCGTCTTTCGACACTCTATAAACTGCCTATAGAATTATAAAAATCCATGTTTGTAGACAAATGTCTTCAGAATGTCTATAGAGAAAAGTGTGTAGGAATATGCAGATGTACCTTTGTAGACTGAAGTCTGTAGAATGTCTATAGACAAATGTCTATAGATGATCTATAGACATTTGCTCAAGGACATTTTGTAGACTTCAGTCTGCAAAAGTAAAACTTTATACAGCTCTCTTTTTGTAGACTAAATCTATTGGATGCCTATAGACAAATGTCTATAGATAGTCTATGGACACCTGCTTATAGACATTCTATAGATTTCAGTCTACAATATTGCAACTACTGTATACAGTTCTATTTTTGAAAAATGAAGTCTATGGAATGTCTATAGATAGTTTATAGACATTTGCTTATAGACATTCTATAGATTTCAATCTACAAAAGTAGAACTGTATAACCCTATACACTTTTGTCTATAGACATTCTGCGGACATTTGTCTACAAACATGAAATTCCATTAGTCTATAAACAGGCTATAGAGTGTCTGTAGACTTAAGGCCATACACTTTTTATAGAATAGTCTATAATAAGTCCGAGTCTATAGACTAGTCTAAAATGTCTATAGACAGTCTATCGACTTCTTAGACAAATATCTATAGACTGTCTATAGACGATCTATGAAATTTTTTGTAAGTGATGTGTTTGAATGCGCGACATTTGTTTTCTCAGAATGTTTGCGTGAGAACTCCTCTGGGATTACGCAGTGAGCTTTTTCTTTGTAAGAAATTCCTATAATAACGTTCGTATGTCGAGCGAAAATATCGCGCAAGACATCAGTCATATTATATTTGCTAGTTGCGACCGCTACGCAAGAATCCCACAGACATTAGTGCTCATGAGGGTAGCCTGCTGGACGGGTTGTCATGTGTATTTCAGCGCATGGGCGTGTCAGTGAACAGATAGAAAAAAAAAAGAGAGAATGCTCAGTGCAAGGCAAAGGCTAAGTTGAAGAGAGGGCGTTGAACCTACAAGTGTCTTTATTGCAGACAAACTTTTTCCCCGACAGACCCAATGAAGCATCTGTACCAGCAGTGAGACATACACTTCTACATTATAATCACATGTGGCCATGTACTGCGTAAGTTGAGCAGTGTTTGTAATCGAGTGCCGATGTAGAGGGGCCCAAGAATGACATCTCAAAAGGCACATGTTAAAAAGTATACGAAATGTGCCCGGTGCGTTATATATAATATATCATTATTCTATAGAAAACTGAACATTGGACAGACGGGAGGTTGTGTCAGTGATAGGATGCGGGAGCTTAGAAAACCAGTTCTGAGGCGGCAATTTGTCGTTGCAATATCGGCAGTGTGGCTTAGGGCCTGTGCTAAGAAGTGCTATAAAAATTGGTGAAGGGAAAAATAAAGAAATGCTGCTTCTGGATGATCTGCATGAAAAAGCTGGGCGAGTACGCCGTTCCGGTTCCTGACTAGTAATCAGCTTTAATTTTGTAGATAGGCATTGGCATGTGTTATTACCATGTAGAAATGTGTAGCTGTAGTTGTGCATGCACAGTTCGGTTTGGGAGAGAACAAGAGTTTACTCAAATAAAATGAAATGTAAGTCGAGCAGCCTACCATACATGCAGCGTTTGCCTTTTTTTTGGTATCGTTTCTTGTTTTTCCATTATGTTCGCCGGCGTACCTATGCTCAAAGCGAGTGCCTAGTACCGCTTTGAGAAGCACCGACATCAACTGACCCGTGAATTTTTTATGCTCTTAACACCTAATAACCACCCTACAAAGGGCGCAGTGACCATGCTTACCTAAGTATCGTGCACTTACCAAGAACAAACTCGCTTACCTCAGTTAACTTAGCCATGCCTATTCCAAACGGGTCATCGAGATCTAGTGTTGATAGCTGAAACGAGAGAAATGTCATTAAACATGCTGAGATATTATTTCGCTCGCGTTTCCGACACTCATGGAGGCCACACTTAGAAAAGGTGCCAAAAAATTGTGAAGAAGGTTGTTTCAGAATAGATGCCTAGTAAATTTCGAGCCTTGGAAGGGCACTTCGACTACGGCGAGGTGCTTTGGAAATGTGCTAAATGTAACTTCTTGCTTCTTATCAACTCTTTAGTACCCTCTGTGCACGGCAGAAGTTCGCCGGAAGATGGAGGCTTTGAATGTGGAACACTGTTGTATTCATTATTTCAAGACAATTTTTCCGACACTAATAACAATAAAAGAAAGTCCCGAGAAGCATTTAAGGTTGTCAGATTATAGCTGACCTTCATTTATTTCAAAGCATCATTGCGTTATGAGGCGGTTTCTATGTTTGTTATTTACTTTGTGAAGGCATGCTCTTCTATGCCCGCATTGCTTTCCTTGTTATTCATTCTCTATGTCGTTATGTATGTTTGCCTTCTATAATAATGCATTCACAGTGCCGCAAATTGCTAAATAATTAAAGTGTAGTAAAAGGAAAGCTGCTTCGGCCGAGGGTGTGGGGGTTATGTTTCTAGCGATATAACGTAGCTCATATAGTGTCCAGCATAATAGGTGACCGTAGGTGTGATGTACAAGACAGGAAAGCGGACGAGCGTGGTGGTAGTTTTCCCCATCATGCGGGCAGGAATTAATTAAGAGCCGGGCGCTGAGCCTCTCAAGCAGCGCGACCGGAAGGTGGCCGTTTTCAATTCAGTGTAGGACACCCTAGCAGGAGTCGCGCAGGTACCGTTGACATGTGTCGCCTTGATGCAGAACTACGTGAACTTGAACGGCTTTGCGCCAGGTGAGGTTAGGGATGGTGCCCTCCATCCAGACTTCTATAGTACGGACCGGTGCCGTTAAATGTGCAACCACTGTACGTGCACGTATCATGTGAAAGGTTGAGGCATGATTCTTCAAAGACGGCAACGTGGCACTCATGCGGGCCAATTTCGTCCAGCATGAGGTGTTGGCGGGGTCGCAGTACGACAGGAGGCTGCTCTCGGTCAAAACGGCATTCGGACAAAATTTCGACCTGCTCGGTGCTGTGCCGTCCCATCCGTCTGCTTCCGGCTCGCAGTTTCGTACAATTTCGTTCGTTGTTTGGGCCCTATTGGCCGTTGTCCAGACAGAGTGCCAGTTAAAGTTTACGAGTATCATTGGAACCTAATCAAATTCGACCTTTAGGTGCACGGGCGCGTTAGACTACTGAGTCCAATAAAAAAATTGTTATGATAACATTGATGTCTACGTTTACCAGTCCAGATCAATGTCATTGGAAGACTTGCCTTATTGCTAGCCTGTCCATTTTCATTACCCGTATATTTGGCAGGCCATTCACCCTTTTCACCACAGTCTCTTGGTTTCACTATTTTAGTGTTGACAAGTTAGTGCTCTATAGGGCAGCTTCTCAGACCCAGGGGTGGGCTATGCTATTAGTAACTATAGCTAGGTCTTCAAATACCGATAAGTGCAATGCGAAATACAGTCTAACCTATTCAGCGGTACACCCTTGTAGCGACAACCGACGCCGCTACGCACGGACGCTACTTGTGGGCTCCCACGGTCGGCATGGAAAAAGATGACCGAAACCAAGTTGGGCTGCGCGTTCTCGCGGCGCAAACATGGCATGCGCTAGTCCGTTCTAAGAGCCTGTTATGCTGGTCCCTTAGTCCTGCCACTCTTCGGCAACCTCTCGGTTTGCGACGTTGGTGACTCCGGAATACGAGATGACCGATCCTAGCAGCCTACCGCCCACAGGCAATCTTCAGCCTCACGCTACGTCGCGCCCAAAGGACGTAGCAGCTCTACAGCTTCACCTGCCCATGTTCTCGTGCGAGAACACACAGGTTTGTTTTGCCCAGATCGAAGCCTCATTTGATCTACACCACGTCACCTCAGAGATTCCTCTGTATGTGTATTTATTGCCAACCTGTCTCCTAAGGTTGCTCACGAGGTGGTGGATGTCATCGCTGTCCCTTTGGGCATGCCGCGCCCCATCACACGAAGTAAAATATTTTGGACCTCACCATGGCGTCTCATAGCGGGAGCCTCGAGCACCTACACACCTCCGATGAGCTGAAAGATCGCCACCCTTCCCAGATGCTCTACAGCATGCGACGGCTCCTGGGCGTGAGCAATGTGGACATGAACGCCGCGCTGTTGAAGGAGGTCTTTCTGCTGCGCTTTCCGCAGTCTACCCTCCTGGTCTTGGCACCTGCCGGTGACTAGAACCTGGACCGCCTCACCCAGCTCGCTGATCGAGTCCGTGACTCGACTTTACCTGTCGCCGCTCCCTCTTCAACACCAGAGCCGTCTATGATGGCCGGCCTAGAGTCCCGGTTTGACCCGCTCGCCACCTCCATTGACGCCCTTCGGACGCCGTCTCATGGCCAGCGCGACTGCTCCTCACACCCCAGCCACCATCCTTCTTCACCGAGCAGTCCCCTCGCGCCGTCGTCAAAGCTCGCCTATTCGCCTACTTCTGAGCACCGCGCCCATCAGTGGAAATCCCGATTCCAGTGGTCGGGAAATGCACCGCGAGATCCCTGAAGATGGTATGTGACCTCGCCTTACAACCCGGCTACATTTTGATCATCACGGATCGCATTTCCGGCCTGCGCTTCCTTGTAGAGACGGTAGCCGAGGTCAGCGTACTGCCATCCTCCAAGCGTGACCACACTTCCAGGTGACCTTGCCCTACGATCCACACAGGAAACTCTACCTTCATCGCCACGTGTGGCCTACGGTGCCTCACCCGTGACCTTCGCCTGCGGCGCATGTACCGGTAGGTCTTCATGGTAGCGAACGTCGATCATTCTGTCCTCGGCTCTGACTTCCTGACCCATTTCAACCTCGACTTCAGCATGCGCCGCCATCACCGGATAGACAGCAAGACGCGAGTCTCCATTCCCGGAGTTCTGGCTTCCACTGGCATCCGCACACTGATTTCACGATGCCCGTACGCTTACATCCTCGAAGACTTTCCTGAAGTTACGCGGCACTTCAGTTTAAATAAGCCACCCAAGCACAGCGTAACCAACCAGACTCTTATGCGTAGTGCTCCCGTCGCAGCTCATCCACGCCGCCTCTTCCACGGGCGCCTCGCCATTGCTAAACGGGAATTCGAACACGATCTCTAGCTGATAGTATTAGCCCTTCGTCCAGCAGTTTGTCCTCCCCACTCCATTTGGTGCCCAAGAAAGAACCAAGTGACAGGCGTCCGTGTGGCGACTACAGGGCGCTTAACGCTCACACGGTTGACGATAGCTGTCCCCTTCCACGCTTTCAAGATGTCACCGGCCACCAGAAAGGCTGCAAAATCTTCAGTAAAGTGGACTTTGCCAAGGCCTATCACCAAATCCCTGATGAGCCTGCCGACGTATCGTAGACGGCTATAAATACATTCTTCGGCCCGTTTGAGCATGTGCGCGTGCCATTTCGGCTAGACAACGCAGTTCAAACTTTCCGAAGATTCATTGTCGGGGTAACACGTGGACTCCAGGCTGTATTTGTCTACGTCGACAACATCCTCGTTGCCGGCACCAATCCACAAGATCATGAGCGTCACCTCCGGGAACTCTTTTCAGCAGATCCAACAATTTGGCCTGGTGGTGAAGCCCCAAAAATGCGTATTTGGGTCATCCTAGCTCGAGTTCTTGGGTCACTACATCTCGGTGCTGGGAATTTGTCGATTGCCCTCCTACGTCCAGGCTGTGCAAGACTTCCAAGCACCCACCACCCTACGTAAGCTGCGTGAGTTCCTGGGCCTAATGAATTTTTCCCGATGCGTATTCCGCACTGCGCTAAGCTTCTGCACCCATTAACTGACCTTCTCCGCACGACCAGTGGCTCCTCATCCGTGATTTCCTGGTCTCCCGGACGTCAGGCTCCACGCCAAGCGCACTTTCGGTATACACACGCTTGAGAGCAGCAAGATACCACTGCGAAAGTGCTCCGTCATGTTTCTTTTTTCATAATTAGCGGGCTTTCTTTGCAAACCAGAAAAAGGGACTATGTGAGACGTATCACACAGGAAGCAGCTCGATCGATCGTTTCTGATGGCGCACTACAAATCCGCATATATACTTGGGGTCGTGAGGCAATCATCGGAAAGTTGGGAAATAAACTAAACAATTACTGAGTTACGGGGATACAACCAACAAAGACTACCTGAGTTACTATATGCCAGTGCGAACAGTATCCGTTTGTTTCATTTTGCTTCCGACGCTCCTTTCATTTTTTAATATCTTGGCTCAAGTTACGTGAAACAACCAGTATATGGAAGGCTACAGCAAGTTCACGAGCCCTTCTGTCTTTGTGCTTGATGATGATGTCACTTCATGGCTGCTTGTCTTCTATTGTTTTGGCGTTAATGAATAATTATGCTACACGCTTCTTTTTCTCTAGTCCGTACAGCGCTGGAGACTGAGTGACTGCCTGACTGGAGTCTGGTGTAATGGTAGTCGGGGACGCACATGTACCCATGGATAGACGAATTACGTTTGCATCTATCAATCTCGAAGCTCGCCTACCAGCGAGATTTTCAACTTTCTTTAAATGTTATAGGGCTCCATACATGTTATAGGTCACTGAACACAAATTGTACCTCGAGCTTTGTGGTTGCCTTGGGATGTCCCTATATGTCGGAAGCAGTTCTGGGCCCTCCCTTTTGTGTATACTTTTGAAAGTCCGGAATCAAGTTACGTATGATAAGAGGAACTACGCCAATCTCTGGAATGGCCGAGTCAGACAACTGGACCAAGCTACATATCAGATGAAATTAGCGGATTAGCTAAGTGCAGATCCACATGTGTAATTGATTGAGACAGGTGCGCCACAATTTAAGACATTGCTCGCACCAACATGGTTGAAAAATATTTCCTTGCGCTGTGTCAGCTTGGTCGCGAGGTTGGACATATAGTCACCACTTTTGCTTGCCTTTTTGTTACTAGAAATGTCACACGATAGTCGTTTTTGTGGTCAGCGTGCTAGTAGTTATCAAGGCACGCATATTTTATTGCAATGATAGGATTCAGAATGCTCTATCAGATACGTCTTGCTTCTCTTGTTCAATCGTCGGATGGCTTGACCCCTCTTGGGTCATATTAACAAACCAAGGGAATACAAATTTTCTAGCCTATTCTGTTCCGTTCCTTCTGCATCTAAAAAAAAACTTAGTTGGCAGATGGACACCACTATCTGGCGAAGCACCGTTAGCAGACTGAGGGCAGCTTCCAACTAGGAACAAAACGAAATTCTCATAAATTTGCAGCTTGATATTTGGCTTTACCGTTCCTTTCGCAATTCCCGTCGAAGTGTGCTTCATCCTAGTAGGTGTAGATGAAACAAAGGTGTTGGTGCTCATTGCTTCCAGAATATGTTGTTCAGCTTCATCTTAAGGCGTTGCAATCAAGATACGCGCGGCAAGGCGCTGGTTACGTTTGATTACGAAGTCCACCGTATAACAAAAAAAAAATAAACATTTGGCGATGCCAATTGGTAACGCACACTACGGCTTGAGTAGGCAACAGGGCCAGCCAGCTTGTCTTTATCCTGCCGATCCTCTGCCCACTTCGTCTCCTTATGTCTTCATCTAATATTTCCGGAACGACCACGTTCCATTATGATGGAGCTAGGCAACGCGGGTATTTCGTAAGGAACTGCGTGAAGAGTTAGTTTTTTGCATGGCATTCGCTGACCTCGTCTACGTCTTCTGCTAGTAGCACGACGCACGGTTGCCCCTAAACCTGCCACTTTGCTGGCACCACCGTCTCCCCTTATGGGGCTAGTGCACTTGCTTAGCATGAAAGTGACGTGGACCATGACGCACCTTGGTAGAAATACTGCGCTCTTCATTAGAACATTCCCCGTTCGGAGCTACGAGGGCAGAATGCTTAATGTTTCCAGAAGAGGTCTTCCTGGTTGCAGTATTTGAGAAATGTTATACAATGCATGTTGATATTAACAAAGGGAAATTCCCTTCCTCTAAGCCAAATAGTGCTACATTCATCAGTTTTCACAGGACCTGCATGCTTATTTCTAACGAGCATCACATCGGCGTGTATTTTGCTGGCCTAATAACATTCATTATACATTATAAAAAGTCGACAAGAACTTTCTTATCTTGAACGAGTGACGAACGCGACGTCACACATGCATATGCGGAAGTCTGCCAAAATGAAAGCCTTGTGGTATTACACACGTGGCGCCATATTGTTGGCGTGCACAACAATACTTCCACGTGCAAATGAAAGTCGCATCATCTGCTAATAAGTCAGTTTTCTAGGGAAATATTTACTTCCAAAATGTCTTGGAGGCAATTATATGAACGTATTTAACACAGAACCACTGCGGATAAAAGTTTTAGGCAGAATATCTAAATTTTTCAAATGTCTTTGTTATGTCTTCTACCGTTTCGCAGGAAAGATTACTCACAACGTAAATTCTAAACGCCGCGAAAACGATCAAAACGACGAGTCGTATTTTGGTCCCAAGCACAACTTTTTTTAGGAGGCCACGGTTTAACTGCAATAAAAAGAGAAAAGCATCGGCGTTAATCAAGGTCGTGGGCGCAATGTTCTAGAATAGCCAGGGCCCGTAGACCCAAGCTGAAGTGTTATTTTCAGTTCGAGAATTTTTTTATCGCTGATAGCCAGTAGTCAACGTACACAGGCTTCCGATAAACACACACACACACACACACACACACACACACACACACACACACACACACACACACACACACACACACACAAATATATATATATATATATATATATATATATATATATATATATATATATATATATATATGCGTTAAGAAGTACCAAGCTTTATATTTTGTACAGGTAGCTGCGATAAGTTGCCAAACGGGAAACAAGTGCGCTAGCGCTATAAATTGTGAGACACAGGAGTGTGAAACGCGTACCTGTAACAAAATTAAGACAATAAGTTCATGTTTTTCACATGACTTCTTTATGCTCAACCCGAAGCATTAAAGAGAGGAGTGGGGAAACAAAATTACAGAAATGCAGGAAACAACAATGCTTTCATAATCAAGAGACTAACAAAATACACAATATATGCAACATGAAATCGAAAACATATTGGCATCGGGTATAGACGTGACGGAGTGCTGATTGCGGTTCTTGCTCGCTTTGAGGCGAAAGAATGAAAGTTCATTTGGTGCATCAGGCAGACTTCTTGTGACAAACGAAAAGCAATACGTACGCTGGTGGAAAAAACTATTAATGTGACCTTGCCCTAAAGTGATCAAATTATTGAAAAAGATGCAGACATAAGTTTTTTGTGGATCAGTCAATGGCTCGGCAGGTTAGATATTTCAGTTCCATCGTAGGAATGACAGCAGTGTAAAAACTAGTAAGGAAAGTCAAGCATGGCGAGTTTGAATGATAATGAGGTTAGGCATGTGGGTGTTAGTATATCGGTCCCAGATTGATGCTGCATATCCTAGTAGGTTCGATTTTCTTGTCATGCCTGAAGTACGTTTCGTGTGGCCAGTAGAAGATTGCAACCAACTCCCACCTAGTTACTGTGAACGACTGCCCAAGTACGACGGTTTGCTAATCTGTAGAAGGACAGCGCTACCCCGCCTTTGTCTTCCTCCAGACATTTCGAGCCTGGGTAATTACGTTTACGTAACGCACATTTCTTACTACGACAGCAGTGACATCTGTGTTTGACACCGGTGACATTTTTGGCTGCAGTGACACCGGTGTGCCCACGTGTCTTGCTAGCGTCCACTACATTCTTCAGAACTTCTGGGAGCCACCTTGGGCTATCAAGTCCGGCTGAAAATCACCTAGCACCTGCACATACACTGACCTTGACAAGATTCATAAGCGGTATACGAAAGTGAATGGTGGGGCAGCGAGGAATACGAACACGTACCGCGCACACAGTTTGCAACAGCAATTATTAGAGGGGAATGAATGAATGAATGTGTGTTCTTTAGTGGCGCAAGGGCCAGGTATGGCCAAAGAGCGCCAAGACCTATGTTGGGTTAAGCGCTTATTTGTGAGTTGCGATGGTTGGATGTAACATGGCTGTAAAGTGGCCTAAAATCAATCCGTATCATAGAAGCGTAAAATGATATATAGAATAAAATTATGATAGTTATACATGTAGTTGTCTATGGATATAGTACGCATGATAAATGAACATGCAGCTAAAAAGCAAGAACATGGAAATAGCACCTATGCCTCCGGGAGGCCTTTGAGCCCAAAGGCTGGGAGGCAGGTGCTTTCTCTTAATGCAATTACCGCAGCAGAGACCTCAGTTAAGAGGCCGTGCTACGGACTTCCTGGTGATATAACATGAAAATTGTGTACATCTTTTAAAAATTCGAACAAGGATTGATATTTAAAGAGCGGTTCTATACCTATGATCATAAGAGGATGAAGTGGAATTTGTTGCCGGTGTGGTAATGGAAAATGCTTTTTCCTATTTGCGTCTAATTCAGTGCATTGCAGCAGGATGTGAAGCACGGTACGTGGCTCACCGCATTTATCACACATGGGTGGATCGCCACCGGATAAGAGGTATGTGTGTGTGCTGTATGTGTGTCCTATCCTGAGTCTGCAAAGTGTCACTTCTGTATGGCGATTCTTTGATACCGGCGGCCAGTCACCAAGATACGGCTTGATAACATGTAGTTTATTTTCTGTTTGTCCCACAAGCGCTGCCAGAAAGCCCTTAGCTTTTTTCTTATTGAGGGCTTGGTCTATTACAGGGACAGTTGTGGAATTCTTGGAAGCGTTCGCGTGGTCGGATGTGGCTAGCTGGTCAGCCAACACGTTTCCCTTTATCTCTCGGTGCCCCGGCACCCAGCATACCACGATATGCTGCTTGGACGCAGAGGTGGTTAGTAATTCTGAGTGAAGAGACACAATGATAGGGTTTTTATATTTTTTGACAATTTTCAAAGCGTTTACGACGCTCAAAGAATCTGTGTATATAACTGCCTTTGGGATATTATTTTCTTTAATGTGTTGAACGGCGGCCAATATCGCGTAGGCCTCTGCAGTGAAAATACTTGTGCTAGGATGCATAACACCGGAATCCGAAAAGGATGGGCCGACCGCTGCGTGAGACACGCCAGAATGACACTTCGATGCGTCTGTAAAAAATTCAGGAGAGGAGTATTTGTGCTGTGATTCGAGGAAGTGCATTCGGATATGCGCGACAGGCGCGCGCTTTGTAACAGCTACGAAAGATGTATCACAGTGTATACGTTGCCACAGCCAGGGCGGGGGCCGTATAACAGGGGGCATAAGGTGGTATTCAAGCAGTGGAACCCTTGTTTCTTCAGCTATGTCTCTAACACGCAGTGAGAAAGGCCTTGCCACTGTGGGCCGGTTGCGGAAAAGTTGAGAACTGAACAAATCATTTATAGTGGAATACGCGGGGTGCTCACTGTTTGCGTTCACTCTCAGAAAATACATGAACGACGAATATGTTCTCTGCAGATGAAGTGACCACTCATCCGATTCAACGTAAAGGCTTTCCACTGGGCTTGTTCTAAAGGCCCCTGTTGATAGGCGAATTCCTAAGTTGTGGACAGGGTCTCACATCTTCAGAGCAGTTGGAGTAGCCGACTGGTAAACTATGGCTCCATAGTCTAGTCGTGTGCGTATGAGGCTTTTATATAAGTTCATGAGACATTTTCTATCACTGCCCCAGGTTGTGCGTGACAGCACCTTTAAGATATTCATTGTTTTCATACATTTGTTTTTAAGATACTTTATGTGCTGTAGAAAGGTTAATTTCGCGTCTAAGATTATGCCTAAAAATTTATGTTCCCTATTTACAGGCAGATGCTCATAATGCAACACAATTTCAGGATCACGGTGCAGGCCTCTTTTTCTAGAGAAAATGACACATGTGCTTTTTTGTGGGTTCAGTCTGAAACCGTTCTCATCCGCCCATTTGGAAACATTATTAAGAGCAAGCTAGACCTGTCCCTCACAGATTGCGAGAGAACTTGATTGAAATCCTATCTGCACATCGTCAACATATGTTGAATAGAAGATGTTATGTGGTATGTGTAGACGAAGAGAATTCATTTTTACTCTAAAGAGCGTGCCGCTGAGCACCCCGCCCTGCGGCACTCCAGTTTCCTGTACAAATTTTCGTGACAGAACGTTGCCCACTCGAACACGGAATGTGCGATTTGACAGATAACTTTCGATAACATTGAACATATTACCTTGTATACCTAACTGCGAGAGGTCTCTCAATATCCCAAACCGCCACGTAGTATCATATGCATTCTCCATATCTAGAAATATTGATACGAAAAACTGCTTATGAACAAAAGCTTCACGGATACGTGCCTCGATACGTATGAGATGGTCATTGGTGGATCGACCCTCCCGAAACCCGCACTGGTATGGGTCGAGCAATTTGTTTGATTCGAGGAAGTGTAGTAGGCGACAGTTAATCATTTTTTCGAAAACTTTGCAGAGGCAACTTGTTAATTCTATCGGTCTGTAACTTGATACAGAGGAAGGATCCTTTCCGTGCTTTAGAATTGGAATTATAATAGCCTCCTTCCAAACAGAGGGTATCTCGCCGGAAAATCATATAACGTTGTAGAGGTAAAGGAGGGTTTTTTTGTGTTTCGGAGGGTAGTTGTTTCAACATCTCGTATATTACGCGGTCTGAACCTGGGCAGATGTATTAGAACAGTTCAGTGCTGCCTGCAGTTCTGCTATACAAAATGGTTCGTTGTACGCCACTATTTTAGCACCTTTTCTTTGTAACTTTTGCTGTTCTATTCGCGTTTTGTACATTAGGAAGGTTTCGGAGTAGTGCGAGGAGCTCGATATGTATTCAAAATGTGCATTAAGAAAAATGGCTTGATCTTCCAGGCTTTCTCCGTTGCTGTTTACTAAAGGTAAGGAATACGTTTGTTGCCCGTTAACTTTCTTAACTCTATTCCAGACTTTTCTATCATCTGTGTAAGAGTTAATGCTTGATATAAACTGTGCCCAACTCTCCCGTCTAGCTTGTCGGCACGTTCTCCTCGCCTGTGATTTCACAAGCTTAAAGTTTTCCAGGTTTTCTGCTGTTGGCGAATCACGAAGCAGCGTCCACGCTTTGTTCTGGTTCCTCCGCGCTTGCCTACATGCATCGTTCCACCAGGGAACACGCCGCTTAGAACCAGTGCCGGCTCGCTTGAGTAATACACTTAGAGGCGGCATCAAGTATAAAAGCTGTAAAATATCTGGCAGCATCATCTATGCTTATACCGGACATCTCAGTCCACATCATGTTAGTAAGAGCTCGGTACCGTTCCCAATCTGCTGAGTCAACCTTCCACTGGGGGACCTGCGGGAGAAGTTGATCTTGTTCTGTCGTACTTAAGATTATTGGGAAGTGGTCACTGCCATACGGGTTATTAAGCACACTCCATTTAAAATAAGGTAAAAGTGTCGGCGATAAAATGCTAAGATCTATGGCAAAATATGACTTGTTCGCTAGGTTAAAATATGTGGGCTCCTTCGTATTCAAGAGACATGTTCCGGAGGACAAAAGCACCTGTTCAATGACGCGACCTCGCGCATCACAGCATGAATCGCCCCACAAACCAATGTGTGCATTAAAATCACCGAGAATCATATAGGGCTCCGGGAGCTCATCTATTAATGATTCTAAGTCGCGTCTGTGAAGCTGATAACGTGGGGATATGTACTAATGAGTTTATTTAAAAGTACGGCTCGAATGGCCACTGCCTCAAGGGCCGTTTGGAGCTTGAAATGCTGACATGCTATACTTGTATCAGCAATGATAGCTACACCGCCGGTTGATGCGACAGCATCCTCGCGGTCTTTCCGGAAAGTCATGTACTGTCGGAGGAAGTTAGTGTGCTTGGAAGTTAGGTGGGTTTCTTGTACACACAGCACTTTAGGATTAAACTTATTGAGAATTTCTTGGACATCATCGAGGTTTGTTAATAGTCCTCTAACATTCCACTGTATGATGTTATGCATGTTGAAAAAAAAATTGTGCTGCGTGTCTCGAGAGAGAGGAGAATGACGTTACTTTACAGAGCCTTTGTTAGGCCCTGTAATTGGTGTTTTGTCTTTTCTGGAGCGGTCGAGAGGACCGCGCCGCTCCTTCGACGCTACCTGCGCCGTTTGGCTTGGACTGGTGTCCATAGCCTCTTGCGAGGCACGGGACACCCGCTCCAGAGAGCGATGTGTGCGTCGCGTAGACTTCGTCTCAAGTGACGGAGTCTTCGTCCCCACGGGGCCGGAGGTCGACAGGACCCCTGTGGCCTCTGCGGTGCCCTGGCTGCTGCCGGAGCTTGAAGAGGCCACTGGTGTGGACACTTCGAGAGAGGGCAGGGCAGCGTTCGCTGCTCCCACCGTAGGGGCGGGTGGCGTTAGTCTCGGCACGCTAGGCGTGGTCCGGGCTGCCGCCAGAGGCCGTTGTGGTGCCGCCCCCGTTGCACCACTTCAGCGAAAGATGTTTTCAGTGAAAATAAGGAAGAGACCCTTTGTCGTGCTTCACGGAATGTTATGTTCTCCTTAAATTTTACTGTGATCCTTTCTTTTTCTCTATTCCAGGCTGGACAACCTCTGGAATACGCAGGGTGACTGCAGTCGCAGTTCGCGCAGTGTACCTCATCATTATTGCAGTCGTCAGCAGAGTGACCGGTTGCACCACACTTTGCGCGCATAAGCTGTCCTCGGCAGCTCTGGGATGCGTGACCAAATCTCTGACATTTGAAGCAACGTCGCGGGTTAGGAATGTAGGGTCGAACATGTAGTTTGACATAGCCGGTTTCAAGAGTCTCGGGTAAAGTAGTTGAGCTGAAAGTGAATATTAAGTGCTTTGTTGGGATTTCATTGTCATTCCGTCTGATTTTGATGCGCTGCACATAGATAACACCTTGGTCCTTCCATCCATCCAGGAGTTCTTCATTCGATGCCATTAAGTCTTCACCTGATACTACGCCTTTGACTGTGTTCATAGTTCGATGTGCGCTGACAGAAACAGGGATGTTACCAAAAGCTACGAGATGTGCGAGTCTGTTGTACTGTTCTTTGTCTTTTAGTTCGAGGAGCAAATCCCCACTTGCCATCTTTGTTACTTTATAACCAGCTCCAATGGTCTCTTTTAGGCACTTGGCCACAAGGAATGGGGAAATTGCTCTAGCCTTTGTGGATGTTTGTTCACAGTGAAGGACGTGGAACTTCGGAAATGTTTCTTTGTTTCTGGGTAAGAACGGCGAGGTTGCGTCGGGGTGCGTATCCTTTTCGGGGCACGATCGATTAAAAACGGGTTGGAGGATCCCATGGAAAAAAGTGAGTTGTTCGGCAACGGCGTCTGCCACCCACCACGGAGCCCAACAAGGGGACGTGGCAGAATATGTAAACAAGTCTGCATAGCGCCAGCAGTATGCCGTTACTATAAAACCAATATGGTTAACACCAGCCACACCAGGTTAACCCTTGCCGCCAGGAAAAGTCGAAGTGAATGGAAAAGATGAGAAGACAGGAAAGATCAGAAGTTGAAGAGAAAGACGAAGATGAGAGTAGAGAGAGAAATGAAAAGGCGACTGCCGGTTTCCTCCAGGTGGGTCAGTCTGGAGGTGCCGTCTATGTGAAGTAGAGGCCAAAGGGGTGTGTTGCCTCCGCTGGGGGGCCTTAAAGGTCCAAACACCCAGCATCAGCTCAACCCCCAGGATCCCCCTTTCCCCAGACACGGCTAAGCCACGCACGGCTACACGCGGGAGGGTCCAACCCCCATGTGCTCGGGTACGTGGTGTCGCAACACAGCAAACGCCTGCTGACGCAGACGCCCCTGCGGGGAATTATTAGAGGGCGTTCTGGCACTAATATCGTTGAGCCACCATGGAACGATGCTTATTAATACGTTGGTCATTCTTATATTCGTGCTTCTGGTTAGAAGCTCTTTGATGACTTCGTTTATTAAGCTTTATCTTCATGCACTCGCCAGAGTTTCAAAAACCTTGATTTTTTTTTTGCTGCAGAAGGCAATAGGCCACTGCGAACACGCATAATAGCTTCTATTGGCAGCTCTTCCGCTTGTTCTATGCGTCCACCGCGTAAAGGCTGCAACATGGGGCTTCGCTGCTAGAGGTCGTGTGTTCGAATCTCCCCCGGGCAATTTTATTATTTTTTCTTTAGGTACATAAAACGCGGGAAATATTCGTACTTAATGAATTAGCAAATCCGCGTGGCAACGCAAAGCCAAAAGGACGAAGCTTACGCAAATTCATTGACCAACTGCCGGCTCCATCGTGTCCGAACCGGCCTGGTGCTAGCTCGCTTACACATTAGCGCCGCAGTTCGCTTAAGCAACTGCGTGAAATTACATGCTACAAGCAACGCTTCGCGGCCACGGATACAGCAATAATAATATCACTGCCTGATGCTTTGTTGACACTCCTTGAAGTGTGGCAGTGGCAGATCATCAGCTATCCCTGCATGAGTTACTCAAGTAGCATATACATATTTTGCATTGGAGTATTTTGCACACATCCCGACCCGGAAATGGAAGAGACAACTGGCGCACAAAACTTCGAAAGTCGGCGACCGCTATCTCTTACAAAGCCTGCATCACCAAACGAACCAGCATTTTGACAGATTTCATAGCAACCTACGGACGTTTCTTACATTTTAATCCTTATTTTTTGTATTTCCGGGAGTCACTTATAAAGACTTGAGGAAAATCGCCTAGTGACTGCGCATACCGCGGCCTTGCCAGGATGTAGTTGAGGGACACTAACGTTAAGCCTTTGGCTCTGAGTCATATCAAGACCTTTTGAAGATAGCTGAGCGGCTCCTGATACCGCAGTAATACCACCGCCCGTAAGGAGAACTGAATTGGCATCTCGCGGACAACGTTGTGAATGTCTACAACATCTGTTTCTTACAAAGGCAGCACCGGACTCATGAATCAGTGCTTTGGTAGCGGTGACAGCGTTGTGCGTCCGTTTCTTATAAACAAAATTCACTGCCTCTAAGGAATTTCCGGGAGCTATCTCTGGCTATCACGTCCTCCCTAGAATCGACCAACCGCTCTGCATACGGTCTCCTGACAGGATTCGAAACGCAATACAAAAATGAAGACTAGCACAGTCGTTGGCACTATTTTTTTTATTTTTACAGGGTCCTTGTATATATCGCACACGGCCATGCTCACAGTAGAGCACTTTAAACACTGCCAGCAACATGTCTTTCTTTACCATAAATCTGTAAACTAAATCGCTAAATATTGTAGACCGATCGTTAAGTGGTTGTGTGACTGCACCCTACCACGTTGTACAAAGGACCACAGCAGGCACCGCGGCGAAACGCAGCAGTGACGCATTGTAAAGCTGCACAATATGAAATCCTTATATCCGGTTCCCTGTTTCCAAAACTTTTGGCACGTTTTCAGCCTTTTCAGAATTCTTCTTGTCGCTTATATTCGCGTCTTTTCCGCTGTAGATAGGTTTGAAGGCATGAACAGTGGCTAGTTATAACTAGATGATATTGTCAATATATTTGATTGTCCTTTTGGGGGGACCATTTAGCAACTGGTAACAATTGTTAATGTAATAGCTCCGGACCTTTATGTATAGGAGCATTCTTGAATGTTCTTGGCGATCCTGTTCTGTCGATCGTGTTCCCGAAAATTGCGCATTCGGATCACTTGCACAACGCCAATAATGCTGTAAATTCTGAAAAGCACAGGAACATCACTAGATACCCTGGAGCTTTCGATGAGCCATATGAGGCGATCGCTGACTCTACTCGCCGAAATTGTTGTGCTTTAAGTGTCACTTGCTTTCTTTTTTTCTTTGCATAGATTCACCCTCTCAAGGGGTTGGATCGCGGCTCACAGCTTTGTTCTGAAAGCATTATATGTCCTCGCGACGCAGAAAATCCGGTGTTGTCCACAAGGAGTGGTATAACTAATCAATGTGATGTCATTAGCGTTTTGTATGACGACTGCAGTAATAAATAACGTAGCAAAAGCCATAACAACTTGAAAGTGCAGTAATTGTGGGGAAAATATAATGTCGCCTAATGTGAAATAATGCAAAATAAAGTTATTAAAAGTTAGACTAATGTGTATTAAGGTTGACTAGACTGAAATGATTTGAAAGTGAAATGAAGGCCAATATTTATTGCGTGTGCATTGTTAGGCCACTCACGCTGGAAATCTGTCCCTCGGTTTGTCGATCCCTCCATTACGCACCACATCGATGTGCTCTATGAAGAAAAAAAATAGAATAAATTCTCAAGGAAGAAAATTGAATAAAAAACGACCTTGCCTCGGACCCTACGCTCAGAGGCCCAGCGCCTTGCCAGTTGGGTAAACAGCTACGCTTACAGTAGGCGAATACATACGAAAGGTATAGATGGGCTGCGCTTACTTGTCTTTGTTGTCGCGCAATGCAGACAGATACGCAATGTGTTGATAAGGAAAGTGAGGAGTGATGAGGGGTTTTAGGGGTGTTATAACGGTATAGCGGTATAGATCGATAAGGGCTGATAATTGCTGGAGGAGTACAGAGCTGAGAGTTCAAGACCAAGTCAGCAGTCACGATGATAGCTCTAGCGCCATCGAGGATTGTGCTTCCGTAACCTGGCATTGACGTACTTTCCTTCGACCTTCATCGGAAAATTTGGAGACCTGACTCGACACGTTTGAGAAAACGTCATTACAAGTGGAGCCCAGAAGACAAGCTGTGTGACGTGTGTTTTATTTGGAGGACGCTGTCAGGACCAGGTCAAAAACGAGAGCCCTCGGTGGCGCTCTGGCAGCTGTTTTAGAATGATTTCCTAAAGGCCTTGACAAGCGTCCTAGAAAGAGAAAGGGACAAACGCGTGTAGTTGTGGCAGGGAAGGCGCGTGGATCAACGTCAGATGCGCAAATGCCTGCTTCCTGTTGTTGACAACAAGGCGCCTAGGGCCTTGTATTAAGTTAAGACGACAAAGGGACGAACCCAAAGATACACATGCCAAAGCTCGCAGGCCAAAACACACACTCAGGCTTCTCGTTCGCCTGCATAGTATTTCCGTTCTTGCGGGCTCAAAGTGTGGGACGCAAGGGTAACCGTCGTTAGGGATAAGTCATTTTATTGCACTATCACATATAGGGAACTTCAGGCGCATATTTTACTTTTAGCGTCGGCGTCGGCGTGATGTTCCGTATAAAGTTCAAGGGCGATAACACAGTCTCTCGCGCGGAAGGGAGGCAAGCGAGGACTGGCGGGGGCGGCTGCTACTCCGCAAGCAACTGCGTATTTTGCGCAGCTGCGCCGTGACTTGAAAGCAAGCCCCAGACCGCTCATATGTACTTTCTTCTTGCCCCTCAGTTTGCGCTGAAACGATAGAAAGCACGAAGATCGCTTCGACCGCTGCTGCTACCGGGCTTGCTCCCTCCAGTGTTTTGAGAGCGAGTGTGCGCGTTCGCCAATGTGCGCCGATACCAATTGAAGCTTGTTATTTCAGTCAGTAAGCGAATCCTTACAAAGTGATACGGCCGATAATATTACCATCCTTTCTCTGTATAGTTGTCTATCACATGATACCGCAATCCATGCTTGGCATTTCGGGCGAAACAGCGACGTTTCTTGCTGCAGTACAGAGCCAAATGTAAAACAGAGGCATCAGTCCTCACAATCACAGTGAGGTTCGGGTCAACGAAATTGAACGCGTTGCATGTTACCAGTGGTGATTTTGGAGGGGAGAAGCACTCTTCAGCAGCTAATCTCCAAGCAAATGACTGAAATACCGATGCGCTTAAAGGCTCCAAAAGATCCGAACACTGGGGAGCGTACTTGGAATAAAATGCAGAAAGCACAAGCAGAGAGGGGACTTCATTAATGTTCGAAGACGCAGGAGCTTGCTTTATCGCTTCGACAGATGAAGCTAGTGGAAAGAGGTCTTTGGCGTAGACAATATGTCTAAGAAACGTCACTTTTGCCATGTGGAAGACACACTTCTGTCTGAGTTTCAGTCTCGCCTTCTAAAGGCGTAGCAAAATGGCGCTGAGGTTCGGGAGGTGATCTCCGCTGGAACGACCATAGACAATATAGTTATCCTTGTATCCTTTGACTATCAGGCGCATCATCTTCTCAACTGCTAATGGAGATGAAGCCAAGCCGAAACAAAGGCTTTTTTACTGAGATAGTCCTTCCTGCGTAAAGAAAGTAGCCAAATCATGACTCTGTCTCTCTCCCCTGTCTGCGCAAGCGGAAAGGGGAGAGAGACAGAAATATAGCGTTGTTGGGTTCTCTCAGGTCGGCGTAGATTCATACTAACCCATCGTTCTTCTGAACAAGTAAAAATTGAACAAGATTATTCGGAGGCGTCAGCACGCTCAATAATATATTCTGCTTCAAATTTGTGCAATTCAGCTGCCACTAGCTCGCGAATAGTAAACGTCACATGTTGCACAGTCCTAGAAACGGGCTGAAGAGACTTAGGAACTTTCACTTTATGTGTGAATCCCATGGTGAGCCTTAAGTTTAATGGCGAACAGATTTTCTTAGTCTGAACGTAGATCAGGTGGTACTTGGGGCGCGTTAGATGTCAGTACCACCACGCTGCAGCGATGTACCTTCGATATTCATCTGCAAAGCCGCCCAGGCACATAGGACCAGCACAGCGGTGCCTTCATACACACTGTAAACACGGATCGAATAACTTCGGTCTTGGAAAGCAGGTGGTGCAGAAAAGCATGCTTGGACTCTCTTTATTTACAATAGTCGAAGAGTGGCACGGAGCTGGAATTCAGAAGGCAAGTGCTCGCGAAGAAATGTGTGTACAGTTTTTCGGCCAGGATAGCAGGATATGACAGGTATCAACAAGAAAACAAAATTTTCCGACCTTCCACGACGACGGATGCGTGAATACTGTTTTTACGTCCCTTGACTAGATAAATTGTCTTTCCGCTGCTCTGTGAACTACCGCCGTCGTCATTGTCAAAAAGTATAACCTCGTCGCTAATTTTAGACCACTTGCACATAAAATCCAAGCGCCCAATCTCACCATAGCGCCGATATTTGCGGTTACGTGCCTTCCACGCAGGGTTGTTCAAAAGCTGATCCATCGTCCCGTGACGGTACTATGCTGGCATTTTCATGACGCCTAGTATTTGACGCTCGCATCATTAGTACATGTCACCACGTACATGCTCGTGATCAGGTTGCGACGATCGGGCGAATCTTTGCTTCTCATTTAACCCTGCTGAACTGCTGCATACTCTTACATTTCTTGACTCAATGCTTGACTCAAACCAGGGCGAGTCAATTCTTGACTCGCCCTGGTTTGTGATTGCGAGAGCTTCTGACAGAGCTAATTAAATTTCTACAAAAAGTAATCGCTCACGCAACTGATGATTTGTGGTTTTTGAGACCAGCTGGCCACTTACCAGTGCATCACTGAGACTTCTAAAACAGCGATCACCAATCAGGCTTCGTAATGTAGCAGCGTGCTTGCCCAAAGTCTCCCCTGCGTGTTGAGCACGGCGACTGAACCGCTGACGTGACACGATGACATTTACTGAACGCTCGCAATGATCACACAGCATGTAAATTGCACGATCATACCTGGTGCTCGCTGAAGCGATGTCAGCCACGGAAGAGGTACAAATGCTTCCTCCTAATTATCCTCGCTCATTTCCTTCCTTATTACCCTGTCCCAGTGCAAAGTAGCAGGTCAAAGTTAGCTTTAGCCCAGACTAACTTTTCTGCATTTCTACATATAAATTTGTCTGTTTATAACTGTTCACGACCCCTGTCATTCTTCCAGAAATAACTTGCTTTGTTCAGCTCTATCGGTGACGCTAACAATCGCAAACTAACCCCCTTTTTGTGGGCATATCATCAAGAGAAGCTGTGGTGCAGGCACAAAAAAAAAAAAAAATATCCGGAAGAGAGGGGTGCGGCTCGGCCACCGAATGGCTCTGCAACATAATGACGCTCGCTGACGAGCCCGGACTCTCACTATACCTCTGCACAAGCTCCACTACGCACATCATGTATCGGCGGCTCAGGATGAGTTATTTTTGGTACCTCTATAGGTATACACGACCGTGTAAAACCTCCGTACAAGCTTGGTCACAGAAGCTAGACTATGTCGAGCGTAGAGGACGACGCTCGCGCCGCCACAATGGAGGTAAGTGAATTTATAATGTATTTACTCTCAATAAGAACAAATATGCAGAACTGTTAGGGCATTTGACAATTAGTTTCACTAGAAAAAAAATATAATCACCCTTTGTTTTTCATTAAAAAAAGCGAACGATCCATAGTTTTTGTTTCTTTTCACCATAACCCAACAGTCCCAACAGTTGCTGCATTTACTTTGAAATAAGCACCAAGCCTGTTTTCATGTAACACAATCATTTTAAGACACGCATCACAATATAGCTCTACGGGACGAAGGTATGCCAATAATAACCTGTTAAATGATTGCACGTTAGTGCCATAGCCCTCTAGAAGAATTCCTTATGTGAACCATAGCAGCATGGTTGTATACAAGCAATGAAACGCGGGAGTTACTGTTACTGATGCAAACTCAATAGCAGATCGCAATTCTATATGTAATATATTTTCTAAAAGCCCTTACAACAATTTATAGTGCTTGTATCAACGCTGCGAAATTCGTTGCTATGAAATATTACAGCACCTAGTGCCACAACTATGCCCTAAATTGCATCATGCAGGAAACACTATAGGCCTTTTTAACTACCAACATATATTAACATACTCTACATACGCTCCGATGTAATTATCCCACTGTTTTGTATTTTTCATGCGAACCTTTCTTGGCGTCTTCCTACGACTTTCCTACTGCTGTCGCTGCTGTCTGGTACACCGCGTCGGGGGGGGGGGGGGGGGGTTTCAACGCGTGTGCAGAGATGACAGGAGTGCGGCGGAGAAGAAAGGAGACGCGAGAAACTAGTTTTCACCTTTGGACCGCGTCGAACGTGCACAATATCCTCTGCTGCTCCATGGGCGTAGCCACATTAGCCTTCTCTAGTCGTAATTAACCGTGACCGCCTGCAAATGCATTGCAGAAATTGCAATGCTTACCTTTCGACTAACGCGCAGGTCCAGAGGGAAGCTAGATAGAATGGTAGAGAGGAGGGAGGAGAGGAGACAGGAAATGGATAGATCCGACGCACTTGCCAAAGACGTGAACAACAGCCTCGCCAATCTTCGGTCGCAGTTCCCATAAAAAAGGAAGGGGAGGCGAGGTTAAGAAAAAGGTGACGTGAGAAGGCAAGCAAATGCTTCTACTTTAGACGGTTGCTGGCTAACGGGATAAACTTAAGTTCGAAGTACGTATGGTACGTTTCTGCTGTTTCTTGAAAATAAACACAACCCAAATTTCTCAAGTGGACAGCTTTCGCTGTGCGTGCAGTAGCAGAGGAGCATTAAAGCCCACCCTAGAGACTAGGTGACAGTACGGAAGCGGTCACACCTGAAATCAACTCTGTGCCCACCGCGATAGCTTTGCGGCAATGTCATTGCTCAAGAAAGCGGGCTTGTCCCCCAACGCGGCAGCCGCATTCGGATGACGGCGAAATAGAAAAAAACTTTCGTTAACTTCGATTCAGGGACACGTTAAAGAACACCACACCGTCAAAATTAATCCGGAGTTCACCTATACGGTGTGCATCATAATCCGGTTGTGGTTGCAGTACGTAGCTCCATAATTCAATAAAAGTGTAATGCTTCTGTCACGATATGATAAGCCATATGAGGCAGTAAATATGCTCAACCTTCTCAGAGGTTCCGAAGTATGGCGCAAAACAAAGCATCAAGTAAAAGCTGGCCCTGCACGTTCTATGTACTACGAAGACAAATAGCAGTGGTGCCCGCATGGTAACGTTTACCCTCAAGTCACCGCTCTTAAACATTCCTGGTGAACATAAGCACCAGTTATCTTCCATGAAAGGGAACGACAAAGAAAGCTTCACTTACATCGATTCCGGCGCTGCGTGGGACCCACATATTTTTTTACATACAACACTGAAATAACCTAATTGAAAAATCTCTTATGCCAAATATGTCCGGCATCCATATTGTTATACGATTCTATCGGATCTCCTATGAAAGTTTTGTGGTTCTCATTTAAATCCGCACGATCATATACGATTTTGGTAAATAGCATATGTGTCTTTTGTAATAGTAAAGGTCGGAATTAACACATATCTTGCACAAATTCTGTACTTATACATCACACGGAACTCACAGGACTAGAATGGTCTTTCCAGATAAATCGCCGCCCCACTGTATATTGTTTGTTCTCGTTCAGTATTAGCTGACATCGTATAGACAGAAATTGTATCCTTGTACTACACTTCCGAATTACATTACTCCCTTCTTTATTGCTTTAGTCCTTCAGGGTGGTAACAAACGAAGTCAAATAAAATCCACTCGAATCGTTCACACCACATTTGTTTTAATTAAGAAGTCAGTACTTACAGAATTAGCTCCCGATATCAGGCCAATCGAAAGAAGACCACTTCCTACATAGTATGAAATAAAAGCTAACGTGTAGGCCCAGTCAAGTGCGCTTGCTGCGGACAAAAAAAAAGAACAGAAAAGATATCCTGATTAGAAATACGCTCGTTTAACAGATAGTGGGCTTGACAGACCTTCTCTGGTAGCGAGTTGTGGATATACGGCCTCTGCGGACAAAAGAGACACAAAGCATTTTCCTATATACAATACGTTCGTTTCTCAAAAAAGGTGCATGACACGCCGACACTGTTAGCGTGAGATAACTGGGCTTTACGTTAGAAGAGCTAAATCTTCAACAATCTCCAACCCATTAAATTACTGGAAGCACGTTCGTGAAGGCTTTATATACTTGGCAGATGACTTTTGCTTTGTTCTACTTAAGCTAGCATTCACTATAATAAAAAATGTGACATTTACGTAATCACCATCTTTCACGTTTGCAAGAACTTGGTACCTTTTGGTTCTGTTTCTATTCATGAATACGTATATATACGTAGCCACTGTATCGCTTTTCTCCGTGTAACAACTAGCATCACAAACGAGTGCGGACCCAGGGTGTATATCGTCACTTTGTAGAGAATGTGAAGAACAATACACTAACGAAACGTTTGCACAAGCAATGCTAACTGCTTATTACGTGAACATGTGCCCATAAGAAGAACAATATGGTTGCTCTCTGTTTGATAGGAATAGCTTGAGCATGAAAGTGATACGTGTCCTAAGACTAGCTGTTGCATGCTTGCTGCGTGAACTCACAGCGCGCTGCAGCGAAAGGCGCGCGATTTACGTGTAGGCGACTGTGTTGCAGGTTTGCTTGGCGCACGGCACCCTGTTGGCGAGCGGCTTCCTGCTGCCGAGTGATTTCGGATAAGGTACGGGCATTTTTGTCCGGCTACGCAGTGTCTTGGGCAGCCAGTTGAATTTAGACACACTGAGTTACAGTATTGCGAGTGGCAGAGGTCGTAGCGTGCACCGCGAGCGCCCGAAGGCGTTCTGCTTCGCGTTGGCTTGTCTCTCGCCAGACCAAAGCGAGATTCGCCCGCCGACGTCTTTTCCGTGCCACTTAGCGTATCATTTTACTTATTTATTTCCGTCGCAATGAAACAGTAGGTGGTGTGTAAGCACTGCTGATACATGTTATAGCTGCACTTCATAGGCGACGAGCCGTCACAGCCTAATCGGACGCGAAAGAAAAAATCGTGTGCGGAAACTGCGTCGTCAACTCAGCAGAAGGCCTGCACCACCTGCTCTATAGGTTACATCGCGTTTGAGGCTCTGCTGTTGAGAACACCCAAGCGCTCGCTGTCGGCGCTCTTCCTTCTCACGATTCAATAATTAGCCGCTCATGGCTGGCACCACCATCCGTTCTAAGATAGGGCATATTGTCTCGGTACACAGGCCAATACCGGCTACAATATTTTACGCTTTCGCGCTGACGTCACACCCGTTACAGTAATATCATTGTGGACGCCGGCATAAAAGACATTGCTGGTGCCTTCCACGAACTGCTACATAGTCCGTATCGCGCATATAAACGATTTCAAAGGGTTCGGTGAGAACATACAAAACAGATAGAATCAGCGATAACTTTCGAGTAACCGCGAAACAAAGAGGGTGCGTCTTGCGCTGAGCAATAACTTTGATTGTGGGTGAGTTGCAGTCGTGGAGGAAAGGATAAATAAGTACGCGTGTTACTGCCCCCTTCCAAAAGAAGGAAGGACAAAAGGAAGGGGGGATGAGGTTAGGAAAAAAAGTGACATGAGGAGGCAAGCCAATGCTTCTACTATAGACGATTGCTGGTAAACGGGATAAGTTTAAGTTCAAAGTACGTATGGGCCGTTTCCGCTGTTTCTTCAAAATAAACGCAACGCAAATTGGTCAAGCTGGCAACTTTCGTTGGACGTGCAGGAGTAGAGGAGCAATAAAGCATACCCTAGGGTAAAGGTGACGCTACGGAAGCGGAGTAACATCAAATCAACTCTTTGCCCAGCGTGGTACCTTGGTGGCCATGTGATTGCTCGAGGAAGTAGGTTTGGTCCCCAACGCGGAAGCCGCATTGCGATGACGTTGAAATAAAAAAACATGCTCGTTAACGTAGATTTAGGGGCACGTTAAAAAATACCACACCATCAAAATTAATCCGGAGTCCACCACTACGGCGCGCATTATAATACGATTGTCGTTGCAGTACGCAGCTCCATAATTCAATTAGAGTTTAATACTTCTGCCACGATACGATATGGAAGTGAGGAGGAAGTGAATAGGCTCAACCTTCTCAGATGTTATGGAGTATGGAGCACAACAACGCATCAAGCTAAAGCTTGCCCTGTGCGTTCTGTGTACTTCGACGACAAATAGCAGTGGTGCACGCAAGGTAACGTTTACCGTCAAGTCACCGGTCTTGTGATGGACTAAACGTTAAACAAATTAAACATTCGTCGTCACCATCAGCGCTAATTATCGTCCATCAAAGGAAACGACAAAGAAAACTTCACATACATCGATTACGACGCTGCGTGGGACCCGCATATTTTTTTACATGCAACACTGAAATAAGCTTATTGAAAAATCAGTTATTGAAAAATCTCTTATTAAAGAAATCCTATTGAAAAACGAAGGAAGAATTGTCCCAATGCTGCAAACACAAGAGCCAAAAACTAACGCACCCCTAGTGAATAAGAAACAACGAAATCACAAGGTAGCAATCTTCCGAAGTTTCTTAACTGGCGTAGAAAGGCTTAAGCCGCACAACATGAAATACTTGCAGGTCGGGAGCAGCGCCGCTGTGATTGCGTAATGCTGTCTCGTAGGACCTTACTGTCTTGCAATGCTGTCTCGTAGTGCACTGCGCCAGTGCGTGGGGCGATATTTTAAGCTTCTAAATAGCGTCGCAAAAGTTTTTCACTAAGTCCTCGACGGTGAATCAGGGTGAAAACCAAGATTCGGTCACCAGGCTGGTATTCCCAGTACTATCATCGGAGATTGTAGTGTCGGCTGTACGTATTTTATTAGCTCCTGATGCGCAGGCAGGCCAGGTGTCGTGCTTCTTCGGCCTACTGCCAACAGGCGGCGGTATCGAGATTCTCTTCGTGGGTAACGTGTGGCAGCATTGCATCGACATTCGTCGTGTGCCTCCTGCCGTAAACCAGCTTGAACGGCGTGATCTGTGTGAACAGCTTGACATGGACTGCCATGCTGAATGCAAAAATTAAGTAGAGAAGGACGGCATCCAACGTCTTGAGCTCGACGCCGACGTATATAGCTGGCATGTCAGCGAGGGTATCCGTAACGCCATTCGTCCGAGGTTGGTAGGCCGTTGTCCTCCTGTGGCTTGGCTGGCTGCATTGCTGAATCGATTGGGTAAGCTTCGCTGCAAAGCCGTTCCTCGGTCGGTGATGAGCGCTTTCGCGGCACCATGTCCTAGCAGGATATTTTCGACGAAAAATTCAGCAACTTCGGCCGCACTACCTTTAGGCAGAGCTTTCGTTTACGCGTAATGGGCAAAGTAGTCGGTAGCCAGGACGATCCACTTATTCCCAATCTTGATGCAGGAAATCACCCCAATAGGTCAAACGCCATTGGTCAGAACGGAAGGTAAGGAGACTCGATCGGTTGTAGCTTTTCCGCTAGCCTTATTACAGGTGTCTTGAGTTAGAACCAATCCTGGCATGTCTTCACGTAACGGGCGACAGCTGAGGCCAGGCGCTGCCAAAATACTTCATTCATATTCTTGCGAGCGTACAGGAAATGTGAGGCGCCTGGTTGTCTAGCTGATCATCACCTGACCGGAGTGCGAGAAGGTAGTTCTCGCGGGGTGGGAAAAAGCGGTTCTTTGCGAGGACATGGTTCAGTAGCGAAAATGAAGGCAGTCTACGTCTAAACGCACTTGGGAAAAGAATTGGTCCTCCCTTGCCGGTGCGCGTATTTAGAATTGCTCGTAGGTACAACGGGGCGTGCCACTTTTGACGGAGCTCGACGTTTCTGCGCAGGCGCGAGTAAGAGCGGGCGCGAGAGAGAAGATCTGGGGGCTTTTGCTCCTTGAATATATGACAGCCTAGGCACTACGGAGGAGGTTTCTTAGAGCGCGTTGTGTTCGTTTGTCCCCTAGACATGCCGGCATTGCGGAGTTCGGTCGAGTTGGTTTATACGCTCCGCCGCTGGCTGCCCGCGCGGTGAGGCAGTGGGCGCGGACGCCGCTTGGTGATCGCTGTGTCTGAAGGGACAATGTTCTGACTGGTGTTTTATAAGTCGCGGGTCGCTTTTTTCGTCGTGACGATAGATCGGATTCTTTACAAGCACTGCTCCAGGAGGGCACATGTAACCGGCAAACGGAGGCCTCAGGAGAGCACCTGAGGTTATATTAAAGCAGGCGGCGCAGGATCTCCGGGGCACCCAAGCGGTAGCGGGGGGATCAAAGCTGGAAGCTGGGCGGCCCGTGGGTTGGGGCCGCAGAGGCCGAAGCGTGCTTGGGGGTGCTCGCATAAAACATTGGCTGTCCGCGATAGCGGACAGCCGATCTTATACTCCCCTGGCATGCGCAGGCCTCTGCGAGCCCCAACCCACGGACCAGTCCGGCTTCTAGCTTTGATATCCCCGTGGCCGCTTTGGTGTCCTGGAGGCGCCGCCAATAATGCGAAATAATGACACGTTGTTTTCATTAGTAAAAACATGATCGATTAAATATGATTGCGTCGAGCGCCAACTTGCGATGCTATGTTCAGCACAACCGCGCCCCGCGACTTCTGCCGGCACGCCTAGGGACAAGCGCATACACCACGCGCCAAGAAACTCCTCCGTGGTACCTAGGCAGAGTCGTATTTTCAAGGAGCAAAACTCCCCACATTTCCTCTCTCGCACCCGCTCTCATTCGCGCATGCGCGCAAACGTCCGTCGTCTCCGCAAGTTCCACGCCCCGTTGTACCTACGAGCAGTTGGAAATACGCTGCCGGTACATAAGAAGACTTTTTAGCTCCGAGCCTGTTCGCTGCTGTTAAGCAAAGTCGTCGGCACATATTGCCCCCAGGAAGAGGTCCTCATATTGGTCGTCTTACGGTGGCGGCTTGGTGGGACGCGAGACAGGCATTCGGTATCATAGTGTTTTCGTTCGGTCTTGTAGGCCAAGCTGACATCAAAGTCCTGCAATCTAAGGCTTGAGCGTGCTCAAATGATAGAAAAGTATTCTTTTTCTGTCGTAGAATAATTGGCTTCCACTTTCGATAGTGAGCCGCTAGTGTAATCTATGACCCTTTGTCTCATCTTTGGAATAGCCAGGTGCGGTAGCGTACACTTCTTGCATCGGTATGCATTTCCGTATCGGCGTTTAATCTAGAGGAATTCGATATCCCAGAAGTAACGCCGGAAGAAGTAAAGAAAGCCTTGGGAGCTATGCAAAGGGGGAAGGCAGCTGGGGAGGATCAGGTAACAGCAGATTTGCTGAAGGATGGTGGGCAGATTGTTCTAGAAAAACTGGCCAGCCTCTATACGCAATGCCTCAAGACCTCGAGCGTACCGGAATCTTGGAAGAACGCTAACATAATCCTAATCCATAAGAAAGGCGACGCCAAAGACTTGAAAAATTATAGACCGATCAGCTTACTGTCCGTTGCCTACAAAGTATTTACTAAGGTAATTGCAAATAGAATCCGGAACACCTTAGACTTCCGTCAACCAAAGGACCAGGCAGGATTCCGTAAAGGCTACTCAACAATAGATCATATTCACACTATCAATCAGGTGATAGAGAAATGTGCGGAATATAACCAACCATTATATATAGCTTTCATTGATTACGAGAAAGCGTTTGATTCAGTCGAAACCTCAGCAGTCATGGAGGCATTGCGGAATCAGGGTGTAGACGAGCCGTATGTAAAAATACTGAAAGATATCTATAGCGGCTCCACAGCCACTGTACTCCTCCATAAAGAAAGCAACAAAATCCCAATAAAGAAAGGCGTCAGGCAGGGAGATACGATCTCTCCAATGCTATTCACAGCGTGTTTACAGGAGGTATTCAGAGACCTGGATTGGGAAGAATTGGGGATAATTGTAAATGGAGAATACCTTAGTAACTTGCGCTTCGCTGACGATATTGCCTTGCTTAGTAACTCAGGGGACCAACTGCAATGCATGCTCACTGATCTGGAGAGGCAGAGCAGAAGGGTGGGACTAAAAATGAATCTGCAGAAAACTAAAGTAATGTTTAACAGTCTCGGAAGGGAACAGCAGTTTACGATAGGTAGCGAGGCACTGGAAGTGGTAAGAGAATACATCTACTTAGGACAGGTAGTGACTGCTGATCCAGATCATGAGAGTGAAATAATCAGAAGAATAAGAATGGGCTGGGGTGCGTTTGGCAGGCATTCGCAGATCATGAACAGCAGGTTGCCATTATCCCTCAAGAGAAAAGTGTATAACAGCTGTGTCTTACCAGTACTCACGTACGGGGCAGAAACCTGGAGGCTTACGAAAAGGGTTCTACTTAAATTGAGGACGACGCAACGAGCTATGGAAAGAAAAATGATAGGTGTAACGTTAAGGGATAAGAAAAGAGCAGATTGGGTGAGGGAACAAACGCGCGTTAATGACATCTTAGTTGAAATCAAGAAAAAGAAATGGGCATGGGCAGGACATGTAATGAGGAGGGAAGATAACCGATGGTCATTAAGGGTTACGGACTGGATTCCGAGGGAAGGGAAGCGTAGCAGGGGGCGACAGAAAGTTAGGTGGGCAGATGAGATTAGGAAGTTTGGAGGGTCAACATGGCCACAATTAGTACATGACCGGGGTAGTTGGAGAAGTATGGGAGAGGCCTTTGCCCTGCAGTGGGCGTAATCAGGCTGATGATGATGATGATGATGATGATGATGTTTAAGCTGAAGTGGGCGAGTACTGATGCTGACTGCAGGCGCGGTTACACCCTCGGAACTCTTGCTATTGTGGCGCTTGCCACTTAACCTCGACCTTTGATTTCGTGATATGGGTCAGTTACTCGATAATGCGAGAGAATAACCTACAAGACGCCTAAACCCTAATATACCCTAAATACCCTAAAAACACTTAAGTGCCCGAGACACGTCTGCCACTTTATGCCTGCCAGGACCATGTCGATCACGCGCTAAAATGTTGTGGGTGCCTGACGAAAGGCCAAACGGCATGACCTTGAATTCGAAGAGGTTGTCCGGCGTAATGAGGGCGATTGTTTATATGTCACTCTAGCCTATTTCGGTTGGCGAGTAGCCACCCTTAAGATCCATCGACGGAAAATATTTTGTGTCGCAGAGTCGCTCTAGTGTGGTCTATTCGGGGAAGGCCGTATATGTCGTTCTTAGCGATCCTGCTCAGGCGATGGTAACTGACGCCAAAGTAAGGACAGCAATCCTTCTTCCTCACCAAGACAGAAGTGGGCACCCACGTGCTTTTTTACTGCTGTATAATTTCATGCCGCAGCATTTTATCAACTTCGTGTTTTATGGTGTCAAGTTTCCATGTTCAAACTCGGTACGAGCTCTAACCCAATGGCCGAGAGCAATCTTCAGAGATTATACTTGCTTAGGAACTGGTGCCCGTCGAATCTTTGATGACGCTGCAAAGCAGTCTTTGTACTGGAGTAGACGACTTCGAAGCTTATCTTATACTTACCTTGGAAGCCTTCAATTTATTTCGAAAGCTGGTTCCTCAAATAAGCAAGTCGAAGTAGATGGGGCAAAGTCCGAGAGGACCAAAAATAATGGTGGGTTTCGAAACTTCCATGATTTCTGAAATAATCGGGCCCTTATTGACGTGTTCGAACTCCTAGTTGTAGTTTGTTAGCCTCACTTTCGCTTTTGCTTCGTGCAGTCGAACGAACCCTCTAGCGCCGCAAATTTTAAGGTCGAGCAGCGGACATTGGTCGCTCGCAATGGCGCCTTCTACGTCTGCGGGTGTATTGGTGCAGATGCAAGTGACAATGCAGGAGCGAGGCAGCATGCAGACTTGATCTTCGAACACACTCAATGCACCCTGACTCCGAGAGTTCGCCGGCGGTGTGGCTTGATTTTCTGGTAGCGTTATCGACTTCGACTTCAAGTCGATAATTGCGCCGTGTTGGTTCGGAAAGTCAATACCAAGAATTACTTCTAGTGAACACACTGCTGCAGGATAACAAAGGTGTGGCAGGTTAGTTCCTGTGATGAACGGGAATTCTCGCCGTGGAAGTTCTACTCGGGATCATCAGGCGTCCTCCAACTGTCCGAATTTGAAAGGTTTGCCACGCAGTCTTAGCCTTTTTCAACTGGGTGGCGGAGGGTCATCTCATGACCCAGCAGAAGGCTTTTGTGCCTACTAGAACTGTGACTTCGTGGATATCGGGAATCCCGTCGAGGTGTGTGGTTCTTTGCCTTGCGTTGCAGTTAGGCCTTGGTGGCGGATCACGGCTTCGTCGTGATGGACTTCTTGCTAGTACGTCGTGTAAGCAGGTCTTTTGTCGGCGTTCTCTTTGCTCTCAGCACTCATCCGGATGCCGGCGTATCGTTGCTCGTCGCCGCAAATGCCACTTCCCCATCTTCGTTGACGGCAGAGGATCTGCATCATTTTGACGAACAGCGAACGCACCAAAGTTGGCTGCTGCCTTTATTTCTCCGGATATTGGCATACGGGCTGGCCCGGGCCTCGGCTGGCGTATGGCCGGCGCTGAAGCAGCAGGTAGCGTTCTGCTAATGGCGAAAGGCAAGGTAGTTGGCGTCTCCACTGAGCGACAGACAGGTATTCGGTGATAAGACGAGGCCTTTAACCTTGGTGCGGGCGCGACGCGTTGACGGGGAATCCTCGCAGTCCCATTTCACGGTATGTGCACCACCGGTAGACGTGACCCACTTCTCTGCCGATGTAGCAGAGCGGGAGTCTAACTTCCTTGGGCAGTTTCGCTGGGTAATGTTGCTCCAGCTGGATGTGGTGGTGGTGGACGACAGAACTGTGGCGTGAGGGAGCCCTGGTGTGCTCGCTGAGGTTGCTTTGAGAGTGGACGACGGCGGCGTAGGTAGGGGCTGTGGGGATTCCAGCTGCACTTTGGAAACTCACAATGACCGCTGCATTTCCTCTCGAGTGATGTCAGTGATCAAGGCAACCTGAGCCTGCGACCTTGAGAACATCCTCTGCAGCTTCTCTCGCACAAATTCTTGCATAGTCACGCGCAAGTCGTTCGTGCCAAGTGCTTGGACATCGTACTTCGGCCCAACCGTTAGGCGATCGCGTTGTCTGAAGGGCATTTCCAGCGTCTTTTGAATTGTCTTTGCTGGGTAGTGCATCAGTCCGCTTCACCTGCCTCCTCACGAAACATACTTTCTCTACCTCCGGCTATTCAGGGTCAACATGGTGAAACAGTCGGATCGTCTCCTGAGTGAAGATGGCGACGTTTTCGTTAGGTAGCTGTGTGAGACGTTATAGAAGCAGTTCATCATATTTCTTTCTGTATGACACTCGTAAAGGCCTGAGGAAATCTGCTTCGGAACAGTTCCCACGACGTTAAGGTTCACTCTCAATTCTCAAACCACTTCCGAACAGAGTCATACAAAAACAAATAGGCATGGCGTAGGTTGTCCGTGCTGTTCAAGTCATTCAGTGTGACTACTCTTTAGAAGGTTTCCAGCCACATATCTGCGTCTTCAGCCAATGATCCACGGAAGACAGGTGGCTACCAAGGTTGTTGCTGCATGACAGGCGATTCTGGAGCTCTGATGGTGCCTTCTGTCTTAGCGTTGGTCGTTGCGCTCTGCTCGGGCAGTAGTCCGTGCTCCGGGGGTACGTTTTGTAGGCAGCGGCTACCTCGATAGTCCATGGCGACGGTGGTGTTGTCTTCAGTGTGTGGGTTTGCCAGGGGCGTCCGGTAGTTGAGCGCTAAGGCTGCTCCACCATATGTCACGTTTTAGTGAAGGTGAAGAAATAGAGGGTACTGAAACCTTTGAGAAATCAAAGCCAACTTTTTTTGTGGAAACCTGAGGCCAGGAAAACCATGGAAAATGAACTCAAAACGGTAGCCGTGCGCACAGTCGGCGATCGTCAAAAATCTTACCTGCTGGCCAAAGGCGTAGACTCGCCATACATGACTCGACGAAAGTTCCAGGTTAATTGCTGGAGTCCGCGTGCCTTCCAGAAAATACTACACAATTCACGCTACGCATGCAATCTGAACATAATCTGGTCAGCGAGAACATACTAAAACAGATAGATTTAACGATAGCATTCGAGTGAGTTCGAACTCATGCAGGAGCGTTTTGGCCTGAGCGATTGAATTGCAGTCCCCGGGAAAAGTATAGATAAACATTTGAATATGTACAGAATGAATCAATAAAAATAATTTAATAGTTCTGATGCCTTATTTATTTATTTAAAGATACATGCATGTAGCACTTGTGAGATGGCATAATCTATGGTGTCCCAAATACACTGATGTTTCATTTGCAGTTTATTTTGCCTTGGCCTTCGGATCACTAAGAGGATAAAGCAAGCAGTCGTTTTTGAAAAGGAAATATTTTAGACCTTAAACGACGCTTAATGCGTAATATTTGTTGTAAAATATTTTCGCTGCTATTAATTTTAGTGATCTTATACATGAGTGAGATATCTTTAAGTTGCGCTTTATGTATGTTACAATCGGGACATCAGGCAGCATACCGAACGCGACATATAGACAATCATACATAGCTGCAGCATTGCACTAAACTTGCAAATTTCGACGCAAAGGCAAAATATTGACAGTGATAGCCTGATTTAGCGCTAGGGCTTGGAATTGTTAAATGGTGCAGTAAGTATTCCTTGATGTCAGTGCAATAAAGCGGGCCAAAATTTGTGGCACCCTTAAAAGCTCTAGCGTGCAATGTACGGCCTGTAATGGCATCGCGCCAGCACCACTGCGTTGCCCGTGTTTTTGTGCACCTTTAGAGTCACGTAAATCTGTCCCATTATTTGATACGAGGTGTTGAGAATGCACTCATGAGTCGACAAGTAAAGAGCGGCCACAATGAGCAACACTTGCAGTATTAACTCGCATTCGGCGAGCCGCCAGCATGAGCTCAAATATTTTGAAAAGGCTGTGGACCATCATTGTTGAGCTAATTTCCCCATGTCGGTGTAATTTTCACCAGAAAATCCTCACCACCTTTTTCCTTTCAAGGGTCCCAGAAACGGAATAATGCATAGTCCGTACGCATAGATGGTCCGTTCTCCAAACGATTTATATTTTCATGGTCACACCATCCGTGGACTTGAATATACGGTACATAACGTAAAGAAATAAGATTTCTATTCGCATCTGGCATTTATTTCACAATAAGCACACAAACCACATATACTTGCTCTTGCTAAAAGACAGTTGAAGAATGAGAAAGACGTGCTGATACATATGTATTTGAGTGTCATAATGCCTTTTTGATGCCTAACGCAGCTAAAGATGTGACGAGCGCATTTATACAGCTACACCGAATCAGATGTGTGCCTTCGCTTAATGAACCCTTATTGCTCCGTTGAAGACAAAAACGAGAAATTCTCCTACAGACAAAGCAAAGTTACATTTGGTAAAACAAAGTAAGAAACATGGTGTTTGAGACGGTTCAAATGATTAAGAAATAAGCCTGTGGCTCGCGTAATTGCAGTCGGTATCGTTTCAAAACGCATGTAACATGCTCTATATGCATTATAAACGTAGAAGGAGGTCAATAGTCAAAGATTTAAGGAAGTAAAAAGGAGGCCTCCTAGAACATATGATTCAATGATTTATTCAGTGGCAGTGTAAGGTAATGTAAGGTAAGTGGCAATGTAAGGTAGAGCAAGGTCCCTTTCCTGGTAGTCGTCTGAAACGTATTTGGACAACATATCTGCAAAGTTGTGGTTCAAACGATCAGTGAGGCCGTTCATTTGGGGGTGGTAGGAGGTGCTAAATTATGTGAGCAGGCACGCATGATGTCGTCATTGACCTTGGCCAAAAATATACGGCCGCTGTCTGTTAGCAATGGGCGCGGAGCACCTTGCATAAAAATGATGTCATGTAGGAGGAAGTCCGCAACATCAGTTACGCAACTGGTCGGAAGAGCGTGAGTTACGGCGTAATGGTTCGCGTAGTCCGCCGCGACTGCAACCCACTTGTTTCCTGATGTAGATTCCGGAAATGGGCGAGAGGGTCTAAGTCGGCACGATGAAATACCTCGGCAGGGAGGTTGAGCTGCTGCAGGAAACAAGCGGGGATCTGGGAAAGCTTCTTCGTCGTTGGCAAAGTTCACAAGCGGTGACGTAACGTCGCACGGAACAGGCAAATCCCGTCCAGAAAAAAGTGACGTACATGGTCCTAGGTTCGAGATACGCCGAGGTGTCTTGCCGTTGGTGCGTCGTAAAGCTCTTTTAGAACGGATGAGCGCAAGTGTTTAGGCAGTACAAGTAGGAACTCAGAGCCGTGCGGATCAAGGTTACGACGGTACAGAGTACCATCGCGGAAGATTAAGAGGCGTAGAGTAGCATCGGCCGGAGAGTGTTCAAAACGGTCAATGAGTGCTCTGATATATGCGTCAGGACGTTGTTTGTCGGCGAAATGAAGAAGCAGTTATACAGGGAATACGCAAGCAGCACTGGCAATATTGGAGGAGTCAGATTCTTCAACAGGGTAACGCGACAAGATGTCACCCTCTTCGTGTAGGTGGCACGAATTGTGCACCACGGAATACGAAAATTCTTGTACCCTCAAAGCCCATCGACCAAGCCAGCCGGTAGATCTCTTAGCGATGAGAGGCAGCAGAAAGCGTGATGGTGAGTGACTACGGAAAAAAAAGCTACCGTAAATGTAAGAAAGGAACTTTGCAACCGCCCATACCACAGCAAGGCATGCTCGTTCTGTAATGTAATAGCTGCGCTCCGAAGGTGTGAGGAGCCGGCTCGCATAAGCAATAACGCGATCCTGGCCACGCTGACGCTGGGCTAAGACGGCACCTACGTCATGACCGCTGGCATCTGCACTCAATTTTGTAGGAGCATCAGGGTCGCAGTGGGCGAGAATAGGTGGTGAGGAGAGAAGAGTGACGAGACAAGAGAAGGCGGCGGCTTCGGCAGTACCCCACGATAATTGTACGCCTTTCTTCAAAAGATTAGTGAGGGGTCTAGCAATTGCCACAAAATCTTGAACAAAACGACGAAAGTACGAGCATAGCCCTACAAAACATCGAACGTCTCCGGCTGTCTTCGGAACCGGAAAGTCTCGGACAGCGCGAGTTTTGTCGGGATCAGCCTGTACTCCGAAAGCGTCAACGAGGTGGCCAAGAACAGTAATTTGGCGGCGGCCGAAACTACATTTGGACGACTTAATCTGCAGCTTCGCCTTTCCAAATACATCAAGTATAGCTGTTAGACGCTCAAGGAGAGTGTCGAACGTGGGCGAGAAGACGATGACCTCGTCGAGGTAGCAGAGACATGTGGACCATTTGAAACCTCGGAGCAAGGAGTCCATCATACGCTCAAAGGTGGCAGGGCCGTTGGATAATCCAAACGGCATTCCTTTAATTTGTTATAGAACATCAGGTGTGATGATCGCGGATTTTTCTCTGTCCACATCTTCAACAGCAATCTGCCAGTATCTAGAACGAAGATCAATAGCAGAGAAACAGCTGGAACCATGAAGGCAGTCAAAAGCGTCGTCTATACGTGGGAGCGCGTAGACGTCCTTCTTAGTAATGTTGTTCAGATGACGGTTGTCTACACAGAAGCGTCACGTGCCATCCTTCTCCTCAACCAACACTACAGGTGAAGCCCAGGGAATCGAAGAAGGCTCAATGATGTTTTTATCTAGCATTTTGTTCACTTCACTTTGAATTACTCCTCGTTCCGACGCAGAAACTCAGTACGTTCGTCGGTGAATAGCTGTAAGAATCTGAGTAAGAATCCGATGCTTGACCGCGAGCGTCTGGCCTAAAGGGCGATCGTCGAAGTCGAAAATATATCTGTAGGCCGATAATACCTGGTAAAGGTCTTCAGCCTGCGCAGAAGCATCGGTCGATCGAAGAACCATCGGTCGATAAAGTTGCCACGTGATGGTAGCTTAGACAATCAACGTTGGCAAGGCAAATACCTTGCGCTAGAATTTGCTTTGCCAATCCAAATTTACAGATAGGCATGAAAGTGCGGTTCGCAGTAATATTAAGTATACTGTGAGGCACGGTAACGTCATACTGTAGTGAAATGTCGGGCAGAGGAGTGACGAGGTACTCGCCATCAGGAACTGGTGGGGAAGACAACATTTCAATGAAGGCTATTGACTTTGTTAGCAGGCGAAGAAAGCCGGTGCGGCGTAAGCGGCACTGGGGCGCGTCAGAAGGTTCTGCGAGATTAGGCAACTCAAGGCGAACGGTACTGGCAGAGCAGTCAATAAGTGCAGAATGCGCAGAGAGAAAATCGAGGCTGAGAATGAAGTCGACGGGGCAATGAGCAATTACGGTGAAGAGGGCAGGAGTGTGGCGGTCGGCGATGCTGACGCGTGTTGCACACATGCCGACAATAATAGGCACAATACCGCCATCCGCGATGCGGACGACGAGTGCCGACGCTGGGGTGAGGCGCTTCAGTCGTCAGCACTCATAACAGAAAGGCAGCACTCATAATAGAAAGATGTGCTCCTGTATCGATGAGTGCCGTGACGGGATAGCCGTCAACGTCAACGTGATGAAAGTATTGGTTCGTAGGTAGCGTGAGCTGAGGATTTGAAGGCAGGGTCGACAACGCAGCTTCACCTCCAGGAGCTACAGTACCTAGTTTTTCGACTGGATCCGGGAGGTGATAGGCGGCGAAGAGAAGTGACGGGGTTGGGGCGAACGAGACTGATGGCGTGGAGGTGAGGGCGAGTGGCTGTAGCGAAGGTTCGGAGCTCGAGCATCAGCGGCAGTGGGCTCATGATAGGTGGCACAGGGAACAGAAGTTCCGAAGATGTGGGTATGCGGGTGCGGGTGTGTGAGGAGGTGCAGGTGCGGGTGTGTGAGGTGTGTGTGAGATGCGTGTGTGTATCCGAGGAGGTGGTGGCCCTCCGTTGCGGCAGTGCCGAGCGACGCGGTCGATGCAACAACAGTGGAAGCAGAAGGGCCTCTCATCAGGGGTACTCCATTCGGACGGGTTGTGGTGAAGTGCGGCGACTTCCAGGCACGAGGAGGGCCGCTAGAGAACTTGGCAACGCTGGGTTGAGACGTTGAACATACGGAGTTCAGACCCATGTTCTCAAATTCCTGCCTGACGAAGGCCTGAATCATCGCAATCGTGGTTGCTGGCGGATCGGGAGGCATCGAGGAGAAAGCTGGTCAACAGGCGGCCTCAAGCTCGCGGTGAACGATACGGGTTACGTCGTCACAGGTGGTGATCTGAAGCGGTCAACCCTCACATGTCCACGTAGCAGCAGTGTTGGGTAGCCGCGTGGTGTGATGTGCGATACAGCGGCCCTTAGCTTGTTCAAGGCGATGGCATTCTTTTATGATGGCGTCGATAGCCGAGACGTTGCCGAGAAGAAGCAAATTGAAAGCGTCGTCGGCGATGCCTTTTAGCAGATGTGCCACTTTATCTCCTTCAGACATTGTATCGTCAGCTTTGCGGCATAGAGCCCAGACGTTGAGGATGTATGCAACGTACGGCTCTTTGGATGTCTGAACACGAGACGCAAGAGCCTTTCTCGCAGCGACCTTGTGCCCAATGCAGTCGCCGAACAGTTCCCGTAGTTTTTCTTTGAAACTGCCCGAACTGGTTATCGCGTCGTCATGCGTTTGGTGCCACACGCGTGGGGTGTCGCCGAGATAAAAGATGACATTGGCAAACATAATCACTGAGTCCCATGTCTTATTAGCACTGGCATGTTCATAGAGCTAGATCCATTCGTCAACGTCCTGTCCCTCTAGGCCAGAGAACACACCAGGGTCACGCTGTTGGCAACCGTGACGATTGGAGCAGTCGGACAAGCCGAAGCCGTTGCATAGGTGGTCTCGTCACCGGGAGGCATGGTGACATGCTCGATGTACCGACCACTTCGGAGTTCCGTGACGAGGACGGGGATCGCTTCTTCCACCAGAATGTTATGTGTGGAAAGATATAGACGAAAGAGGCTATTTACAGGCAATTTCACTGGAGCCAGACAGCGAGGCCGACACTCGCTCGCGCCAAGGGCACAAACCCACTTCATCGTCGTTCTCGCGGCGGCTCGTCTCTTGAGCATCCTTCGATGATGTCATAATGATACTCTTACAAAAACATATCTATTTACATATATTGATAGGATAAGCGCCTAACTTGAACCGACAACAATATTGTGTCTAACTTCATAGGCGACTGATCTTTCACTTTATGTTCACTTGAACAAGCCCTGTCAAAGTGTTCGTCTTCACGCCAGTGACCCAGGTTCCCAGGAATGGGAACGCTGGCCAGCTGTTCCTTCGGAGGAGGGGGAGTTGGAAAGGGAAACGTGACACCGAAGGATGGGACGTATGGGTTGAGTCGGATGACTTTTGCGTTGTTTGTACGAGTTCGATTAGAAGCTGGCTTCCGTACGAGAGAGGCAGTTTCATACGTCATTTCTAAGACATGGTACTAAAACGATAAATACCGTCGTAACACGGGAGAAGACATATTAGATGAGCAGCTACGTCGAGGCGGAGTCTATAGTAATACAAAGCAACCAGAAAGATGGTAAGTTTTGGCGCCATAGCGATGGTATGGCGACACCTGCGACTTGACGAGTGCCGCGCAGCGGGAAGCAGTGTGTGACCTTAAGGCAAGATTCTCAGCCATGCAGGACATTGAACGGGCCTGCATTGATGCCAAAAAGTTCTGTCTGGTGAGGTAAGAAACCGCGGACCAAATTTTGGCAACTGAGTTCTTAGGACAAGACAAAAAACGTACAAATTAAAACAAAAGGCGGGTCCCTCAGTAGCGCACGTCTGCTGGTGGCATACTTCGTCGTTAAATCATTACAAAGTCTCATTGAGGAGATCAGATAGAATTGCCTGAACTTTCCGATCCAATCAAAAAGGAGAAAGTATGGGAAATTCGAAATTGTACGGAAGGAAAGATTGAGGATCGAAGGACTAAGAATGGATGCAGAAAGAAATCGGTGAAGAAAAGAAACTTCGCATAGGACAAGGCAAGTTGTATATACTGAAAGATAAGCAGGATATCGTCATTACCCGTTTCATCAATCTCGTAAAAGCAGCGGAATAATTTTGTTCTGACCTCTACAGTAGGCAGAGGAGGCATGCTACCTTCATTCACAGTAGTGATGAGCAGGATACAACAGAGGTTTCTTCTACAGCTAGCGATGATGTTAGAACGGCGACGAAAGACATGACCCGGGAAAAAGCGGTGGCACAAGATGGAATAACAGTCCAAATAATCAAAGATGGAGCAGATATCATGCTTGAAAATCATGCGGCCCTATATACGCGATGCATCACGATTTAAAGTGTACCAATGAGCTGGAAGAATACCAACACTTGAAGGGAGGCGTTAAAGAACTGTATAATTATAGGCCCGTTACTTTACTTTCAATATTGTGTAAAATATTCACCGAGATAATTCCCAGTAGATTCAGTGAAATAGTTGACTAGTCAAAGAAGAGAACAGGCTGGCTTCAAGAAAGGATATTCTGCAATGTATCACATCCATGCCAGCAATCAGGTAATCGAAGGATCTGCTGAGTGCAACGAACTTCTCTATATGCTTTTCATACATTATGGAACGGCACTTTATTCACTAGAGATACCAGCAGTCATAAAGGCGTTGCTTATTTAAGGAATACAGGAGGCATACGTGAATATCTTGGGAAAAATCTAAAAAGGAACGAATGAATTGACGCTTTATGTCAGCGCACATAGCAGATTTGAGATGCAGGAACCCGGTACTATAATGATACGACAATATATTTAGACCATTATATAAAATATGTCATCAATTTCATAATACTATCGTTAAAAGTGTATTTAAAATTATTAGCTAATGGAATGCTTAACTTTCTTTCTTTGAATCGCGCATGTCCGCGTGTCGACAGTTGAACTGCTGCGACGTCAATTTATTGAATTTTGTGGGCTTTTTTTAGTGGTCGACGTAAGTTAAAAAACGCCCCTAATAATTAACGAAATGGTCGTCTGAGGTTGTGAAGTATGCTTCAAAATCGGAAGTTTCGGCTGAGAAGCAAAATATTGAAAGACACAGGAAGGTTTAGCGCTGCACGCATGCTCTTTCGATAGCTTTCAAGAAAATTCAGGGGTGACATGTCGTTGGTGGCATCTGCTGCTGAGCGTTCTTAACAGCACCATGGCAGCTTAGCTGCAAGGTGTGTGGCAACGCTTGCGTGATGAAAAGCGTCACCAGCGGGCATTGCATATTCTTAATTTGTAGTATGGTGATTCAGAAATATAGCAATGCCAAAAAAGTTAGGGAATTAGCTATTCACTGGATAACTCGTGCGCAGTAAAAGAAGCACCACGCAAAACACGGCGATAGCGGCGAGCGCAGTCGTCGATCGTCGAAATGTGGTCCGCGGCTCAGACGGGTCGGCTGCGCATGCGCAACACGTCGTACGTGTGAGTGCAATCGCTTGTGCTCGCCGTGCGTTCCACATTTCGTACCAGCATACTCACGAGAAACATACCCTAGCTTTGGAGTAACGCTGCGGAATAAAAAGCGCGCATAATTTAGAGTGGTCCTGAATATAGTGCCACGTTCTCATTTACGTTATTCTTTAGCTGGGGAAAAGAAAGCATTCGCATTTGACACCATTTTGGCATCGAATGCACCAATCATTATTGCGTTCAAGCTGCTTTTACGCTTTTCTCTGCAACGTTCGCGAAAGTGCGAAACCACTGCAGGAGGAAATTACGATGATTCAGTACGTGTTCCAAAACATAGAAAGCGGTGTGAAATGCTGCCAATGTACTTGGAGCAGTAGCATATACGCAGACGCTCCGCACGATTGTTGTCAGCAAGCACAGTCCATTCGCGCAAGCGATGGGAATTATCAGCGATTATTTCGCTGTAAATTGGGCGAGCACCTTCGAGTGAGTTCCGATACACGAAGGTGGGATTTGAGGCCGATTGATAACGATGTAACAATGGTCAGCCGTTTCTAGGTGAAAAAAGAAAGGCGTGACAACCAATACCTAAGGGAAAGAAGACGAAGTCGACGTACCGGCATATGTACTGACATCGGGGCAATAAATATGAGGCAATGTTGCATAATTGCAATATTTTATGCATCCTTCACTGTTTTTTTTTTCATTTGCGGACATTGTCATTGTGACAATTCCTAAATGCTGTGGCACTGCAAGTATGACTACGAATGTTATCCACATGACATTATTCTCACGCTATTTGTTTTGACGACAGACAGTTTCATTTTTATTTAGTAATAATTTTATACATTGCCCACTTTCGTTCACGCAGGCACAATCAGGGTTCAGTAAGCGTGTGTGTTTTGTATATTTGGGCACTCCTGATATAGCCCAAACAGGGCTGTAGTACACCAGGAAGCACTTGGTTCGAGCAAGCATATTCACATTTTCCTAAGCATACGAGATTGGCGTAAGCGAAAATGCTGAAGAAGTAAATAATTAAATTATGCGCTGCTGGTCAGTGTGTGACATTAATTTGCTGCTGCGTGCGTCCTAAGCCTCAAGGGAAACGAACGATAATGATTTGCGTGTGTAGCCAACAAATGGTGTTTGCATAGGTCAGTCTAAAGAAATACGCAGGTCTTCCCTCTCCCCCTCTTTTGTTTCCTTTAGTCAAATTTGCGAGAATTTTCATGAATTTCAAATTTCGCACGGTGGTATTTATGCTCGTTGGATGTGTAAAAATGACACTGTTACGCTGTTGCACGCACTTTTAGCATTGCCCAGCAGCGGAGCCTATAATTAGAAATGTCTGCATGTTGAGTAAAATGAAACGTCTAAAAGTGTTTCCGATACTTCAGCTGGCTTACTCAGGCACAGACACGGCGCCTTCGCATCTTCAGTACGAAAACTGGCGCAACTGCCTGGCTCAAGTGAGGCGCCGAGTTGCGGCCTCATCTGCGGCCTCTGTGAGCACATTTTAATATCAACATACACTTGCGAACACTACATTAGCAGTAGCACACATGTCTACACCCAATTTACATGCTTCTCGAATATTTTTGAAAACACATTTGCTTTGTCACGAAATGCACTTTTCAAGCATTACTGCTACATGGTGCACGCCGTGTAAAAATATCAGAGTTTTAAAAAGAAATGTTCTTGATATTGTTTAAACAGGTGCTCTGGTGTGGCTTCCTGCGTGCCCTTTAGTAGGTTGTTTCCCGTTTGCATGCAAAGGTAAGGGCCAATGAATAATTATCTCATTTGTCCAGTGCATAAGACGTAATACGTCCGCATAATTGTTTCACTCATGCCTCTCAGGAACCCCAAAATGCAACGTTTTTAAAGAGCTCTGCACGTTCTCTTTGGTATTGCTTAGAAAGTTACTAGCATGACAGATGAAGAGATGATAACAAGACCTGGTGAAACTTTACTCACACGGCGTGGAAATCATACTCAAATTATGGGGCCATTCGTATCTTCCAATAATGGAGAGCGCACCGATAAGCATTCATGAGTAATGAGATCAAATACTTACCCAATAGCTTCGTCACGACGAATAACCCAATCAATTCAATCCCATTGACTATCTGAAAGAGCATAATTGTTTTGTCAATACATTTCTAAGCATCTTACTGTTGGCTACGAACCTGTCAATAGTATTTTTCAAACCCGACTAATATATATACTCTAGAGATGGCACCAAAATGTGTACGCATACCAATCGAATACCTTTAAATAGTCGGTAGAATAATGTCACTTATATGTTTTAATACACTGTTTGACAAAAACATTCGGATGGGAAACTTAAGACAAATTATGTCTGGGAATGCGAAAGCATTAGAGTCGCTTTGGTGAAATGTTTTCCGTTCATGTTGTCGACATGCACAAAACTTCTTTCTGCTGATTCGTTGTGTGTGCGTGCGCATACGTTGGCGACAGACTGGAAACATTCTGACCATTTTCGCGTCGGAAGTCCATCGTACTATACAAGACAGATGAATCGCTAAGCGCAAGTGACGCGTGTGTTTTGACGTGAGCAATGACGCATGCGATAGGCACATATTTTATTCAGCTGGAACTGTGGAGCCGCCTAGGCGTGGGCGAAGCATGCTCGCGTGGAGCGTTGAATCCCCCCCCCCCCCCCCGCCGTGCATAACCTTACCAAATTTTATTTTGAGTCATAGATTTACTTTCATTATAGGAATGACCCCGAGAAATTTAACATCAACGCGCCGTCGGTCATTTTTGGTACCATCGGTTCATGGTGACGCGGACGACGCCGGATTTTCGCGTATTGGTGCATTTAATTTCTTCGCATTAGATGTTTGCTTGAAACATTAATAAATTAAAAAAGTATAAAAGAGAATTCTGTGTACTGAATGAAGTTCCTACTTATCAGTGGATGTGGATATGTTATTTCGCCATCCGTAGTATAAAAATCGGGCACTAAGGGGAAATAGAATGCAGAGCAATTAACATATTTACGAGTTATTTCAGTACTATTCTACATTGGACAGAATGGTCAAAGGAAATATCCGCGATAGAATGCGATGTTGAGAGGACGCACCGTAACCATACGATATTGAAGCAGTGGCACACAAGCATCTGTGTCACAATCAGTTAGCACGATCAACACAGTCTCATAGAGGTGTATATGCTTGATCTTAGCGATATATCCTTCTAGCCCAAGGGTATAAATGATAAGGATGAAAGGCTAGCTGTTTTACATTGTCATGTTTCACGTGCTTACTGGTCGGTGGTGATTATGCGAACGCTTTTAAAAACATTCGATTTTTACATTATTAGCCATTTTATTCGCGCACCAAATTGAGTAAAAGGAGATTCGCTTGGTTATGAGAAATTTTGGATGTTCGAACAGCCCCACTAACGGCTTGACGAGCAACGTGCACGCTTGCACCGCGCTCGTTCTTCCCAGGCTGCGCACAGCAATTTTTAAACCACGTTAACACAGTTCAAAATCGCTGAATAGCATAAAAATGACGTATGTTTTTGGAAGGCTTGCACCCTTCTATGTGGTTGCAATTACTATATCATCACAGGCAGCTTCATCGATAGCATATCGTGGGGCCCCTTGAATAGCGCGCAGGTTGCGTAGGCGTAAAGCCATTGCTGATCCAACGCATTTATATTGTGGTAATGAAGTATTTTTGCGTAAAAAATGCAGACGTGAGTATGGTATGGCGGAAGCAGTGTATGAAAGACAACAAAACTGGTGTGCGCTAGGTTGTGCCTTGGCATACAGTGCACCAATGCCCAGAAGTTTTGCAACGCATGGAGGGGTTAGTTCAATACTATACCACGAGACCAAATGGGTACGTGCGTTCATTTTTATTCCAAGCAACGAGCAACGTTCACGTGCCGTTTAAGTCAAAAGCTACCATTAGGCAGTTGTGCAACTATTCTTAATTTATCGTTGTGAGAGTAAAAGATTCATAAGGTTATACAGGCGAGAAATGGATTTCAATTTATATCGTAAGCTGAAATTTACATTTTCTATCGCTCCCTATGAGGCCCATCTGACCCAAAGTGACCTCCATTTCTTGCCAGGACTTCGTGACATCAGGAAATGCCGGGCCACCGCTGTGTCGCCTGATACAGAACACTTCGAGACCACACCAGGCGTTTTTCCGCGAACGCTGAGGTACCCAACAGCTAAGCGAGGAAGTCACCACGTGTTTCCAATGCGTTCACTCCCACGATAAAAATAGCGGCGGTCCCAAAGAAAAAAAACACAAATGAAGTCACTGTTTTGTCCGAAAGACGAAGCATCGCTTGTGATAGGTAATTTGTGTACAGCTATACGAGCTAAGGATAGCAGTTTTATCGGCTCTATAAACTTGTGTTTGTCCGCAGCCGTCGTATAGTGGTAGTGCGCCAGCCTCGGCTGCGGGAGCTTGAAGGTTCGATTATCACCACTTCCTAGCACCCACTGGTTCGAAAGGGCACAAGCGTTCCCCGGCCTTACGTACGGCTTTCTTGAGGAGTGATACGCTTGGGAAAGTAGCCTGCGCTCTAAATTGCCATCGAAACCCCCGTGAGCACAAAAAAGGAGGTTCGGGCCACTTCCAAGAGGACTATTTGCAATGTGGTGCCCCTAATACACTTAATGAGGAGGGGACACTTTCGGCTTGGGGACAAACACCCCTGGCAGCGGAGTAGATCTCCGCTTCCACGTCTAATGATCACGCCAGAAAGTGTGCCAAGTATGCTCTTCGACGGACCTTGGGGCAGACGTCTGTCCCATGACTGACCGACCCCGTTTAGCGGCGTTTGGCATTTCCAACCATGCGAAGGAACATTAGTGCACACCTAAATGTATTCACTGTAGTGGCGCTCATCACGCCACCGACCGTCGCTGTCCATCTCGTCAACTTCCGCTGCCCAACAAATCGCACTTGCTCCGTGAATACTACAAACGCAAGTAACAGCGTCTCCCGCCCATCTCAGCGCAAGGTCAGCCTGGAATGACGACTGAGCTGAGCGCTGATGAAAATTCTACCCAATCGGCAAAGACACAAAGGAGCTCAGCGGAGAAACCTTGATCTATAAGACACAGCCGCACTCGCGGAACACCCGGCAATCACCGCCAAGCTCACGGGAGTGGCTCGGCTGGCCGCTATAAAGATCCGTCTTCCAGCCGTTGCCGTTTGAGGGCCAGGGGCCAGAAGAGAAATGGATCGGAGAAGAAAGAGCGAGTGGTGAGCTGGGCAGAAGAGTTCCCACCACTATCCCCTTCTCCACGCAATCGCCCTATTGTCAAACAACCATCTAAATCCCAACCCACTCCGCAAACCATGATGATCGACATAGAGCCACATCATAACGACTCCTTGCAAACATCTCACAAGTACTATTGTGCCCAAGAGGCACTGAACGAAAGTTGTGCCTATCTAAATATGGGATTTGTTGCTATTTTGCAGGCTGAAGTCATTAGGGCTGAAGTCACAGTTCCCCGGAAGCTGTCAATACAACAGTTTCTGCGGTGCGCTATCCAGAATACAGTGGCCGATATTTAAAAAAAAAAAAAACAGGGGACGCACTCAGCCAAATTTCAATCTCTCCACATTTATCCGAACGCTCCCTGTCCTCTTCACGTGATACATGGCGATCACGACATTGCCTTCGCCCTGCTCGATTACCATCACCTGAGCGAAAACCCACCCCCGCAGCCCCGGAAAGCTCACTTCCCGTTACCAGCAAGGCCGATGCGCCACCACCCGTACAGCCCACGGGTGTCAATCAAACACAACCAATAACTGATCATGGCCGAAACCGTAAGGTGACGTCCACTACTCCCCACTCTTAAGCGTATGGCAATAGGACTGCAGGGATTACCGTCAGAAAGACGGATCCCTTACGCAATTCATTGACACACAGCCCCATCCGCCTGACGCAATAGCGTTGCAGGACGTGCATTGCGCTCCTACACATCCCGCATACAGCATCTACACAGACATAGTAAATAGTAAAACATCACCAGCTCACAGTTACTATAATTTCCATACATATGACCGTTATCGAATGCACCTTCCAAAGCTCACGCATACGGCATGTACTTCTTAAATTGGTCCCGTGCTGGCGTTCCTAAAGCAAGTTATTTGTTCTTAATACCTACAGCGCACCTAATGCGAGGAAGCATGAGTTAGGGCATATTTCTTCGCTTCTATGCAAACAGGCTAAACAGATTGTCCTGATAGGCGACTTCAATATCCCGCACCCGGCCTGCGGTTACCAAGCGGAAACACCCAAAGGCCGCCGGATTCCTCATGTTGTTGAGCTCCATCCCATGACTCTGCTGGCGAAACCAGATCGGCTAACACGATCAGACAACAGTGTAAGCAGGGGCGCATGTCCTGAGCTCACGATCGTCACAGGGGCAGGTTCGCACTTTCCAGTAATCTCGTGGAGAACTTGGGTAGCGATCTTATATTCTAGATCCTGCCCTAGGGGCAGAACCGACATGGACTCGTGAACTTGCTTTTAAGATAACAAATTGGGATACATTTAGGCATATCTGGTCCTCCCTAGCTCCTCAGGACCAGCCCTCGCTTATGAAGTTGATCCACCTACCTCAAACTGATCTAAAACTGTGACTCAACTCCTCACTGTGCAGACAGAGACGCCCGAGGTGGATCGGCATTTGCTCCATCTATAGGAGGCCCGCAGAAGCCTCACCCGATGGTGACGATGGCAGGAACATAATCGGAAACTTCAGCTCCGCATCGCCCGCCTAGCTAGCTACGGAGGCAGTTGACTACACGAACACTCTCACAAACACTAACATGTATAGTCTTTGCGATCGCCTCAGCGGGAGGGTAAGCACATCGCGGACCTGTTGGCTACTCGGCGAAATATTAGATGCTACACCAAAGAAAATATATTTGCACCATCTTCAACAAATCAAGGCTTGATCATACTACTATAATTCACACTCTGCAGAAAGGGCACATGGCTACAGGTACCCGCCCCACCTACCTAGCCTGACCACACGCAGATGCCACACCCATAGACCCCGATAATACAGGAGCCGAGGTGAGGACGACCTTACAGGGCATTTGGCTGAAAATCACATCCGGGGCTGATGGGAGTCTGTACCTGCTCCTACACAACCCAGATAATCGGGACATTCAAGACTGAACTGGCCCCTACTGTGACAACTGGAGAAACTGGACCCTTCCGCAGGAATGGCACAACACGGACCTCATACTTTTTCCAAATCAAGGCAAGTCACTGTCACTTTAGAATCTCCGACGTATATCTTTAACTTCCAGTGTAGGTAAACACTTTGAACGCGCTGTACTTTCCCGGCTAGAACCCTTTGCCGAAACGAGCCAATGCTTTCCGAGTAGAGCCTTCGGCTACCGCCCTAGCCGCTCTATACAGGACGTTTTGCTGCAGGTTAAGGAGAACGTGGTGGATGGGTCCACTGTGCTAGAGCTATTCTGTCCCTTGACCTCAAGGTGGCTTTCGACAACGTCTTGCACGACTTAATTTTCGACAACATGGCCTTTTGCAACTGGGGCGCACGTCCGTACAACTACGGAGAGCCCCGGTCGGACGTCAGCACACCCGCAGGTAGAGGAACGGCACAGGGCTAGATCCTATCGCCCACCCTCTTAAACGTGGCTTTGGACAGACTGCCGTATTACTAGACCAGGTAGCTACCGTCTAGCACGCGGTCTACGCAGATGACATACCGATTTGCGCCACCCGGGGATCATGCAGTGTCATCCATGATGTACTTCAAGAAGCTGTGCGCGTCGTGTAAAACTATGCAGCCTGGGGCAGCCTAAAAAAATCTGCCAATCCTCTATGTTTGCACCATTATAGCAATTAAATGTCTTAACTTCGCAAACTACGCATTTTTGTGCAGCTGCAAAGCATTACACTTTTCACGTGACGGGCTTGGGTACTTGCTAAAGAATGCTCATATATTAAAAAATGCACGGCAAAGCTCCTCTGAAAGTTGTCTAAGTGTGCGGAAGCATTGTTTAACTTGGTCATGTCCATGCAGCCTGGTGTAATTATCAGTGCGATAAAATTCGATACGACCAGTCTAAACGACAGCCCTGCGGCAACACAAACTGCGGCAGACAGCGGCGCAAGATGAATTTATGAGGCAAGTGAACCAGTGCAGGTGGGGCGTCAGGTGCACTCGTGACGTTCCCATCATTGTGAGCTTGTACCGCTCTTTAGCGCCTTATCCATCCGAGGAGACCATTGTGCACCGCGTGGATTATATCTTGAACGCAATACGCGATGCAGACAGATAGTGCCGACTGCTGATAGCTTCGAATGCTGTGTTCTCCCTGCTTTTCGTTGAATACAGGCGCGCGTGCCTATGTCTTGAAAGCGATCTGCGAAAGAGGCGCGGTGCGGCGTGTGCTGAGAGCTATGCGAGTTTAATTTCATTTCATTTTTATTAATTAAAGACCCCGTAACGGGGTATTACATAAGCGGCCTAAGTGCTGTGTTCTCGCCGCTTCCTTCGCCTGGAGGCGACAGGCAATTCGAATGTAAAGCCGCTCGCTTCTGTGGACACTACCTATATTACATGCGTGATTCCAAACAATGCAAGCACTCTTCCGTTCACTTTGCTGAGTGTTTGAAGCCGGCTCCGCCTCCGCCGCGGGCTTGCTCAGTATTGCACAACCTCCGGGCAGAAGCACATTTTTGTTGTACTCGTTTGGTAAGCATAGAAATGCTTTCGCATTTAAAGAACACGTCTTCCATGAGAAATAAAGTAAACACTGCGTTACACATATTTTCCTGCGATATCTACAACCGTTCCATCAAGCGCACTAATCAAAAGCTATATCTACAAGGACTAACATGCTGCAAATATTAGTGATAAAAGACACTACTGTGAAATATATTACTTCCTTTCCTGGCGTATACCAGATATTTTCTTGCAAAGTATAACTTCTACTCTTCACAAGTTCCCTTGAAGTATTCCTTTTAGTGCTTTTGCGATTTCGGGTAATAATACGAAAACATTATACGAATCATCAGGCAGGAAATTTGATTTAGTTGGCATGAGCACCGGGGGCCCTTAGACGCAGCGAACCATCGACCTTTTGTGTGACTCGCCCACGACATTTGGTCTTAATTAATGCTAAGTTAATAAAGGCACATGTAATTCACATATAGTGAATAAGTCACTTGAAGCCGCAATCTTTGTTGGTAATTGAACCCACGACCTTGCGTTGTGGTTTTGCGCAGTGCTTTCGCATTCATGTGCATAGGGATAACTAAGTGCCCCTTAAGTTTTTTCCTGTGGTTACTGCCTTAGAGGTAACTCTGAAGATAAAAGCGTCTGCCAATCCGTACATGCAACTGAGAGGAGACAAATTATTGCCGTTCAGTCTTCATCTAATGATGCATAGAAGTGCGTAGGACTTGCGTAATGGCGGCTTACGCATACTCTGCCTGCCGAAAAAAAATTGAGACCCGAATTCACAAACCCTGTCGTTAGTAAGTGCTCTTGGCCACTGGCCAGCTGCCTTCTCTAATAATACGTCAAGCTTCAGGTCTGACTCGAATGTTTTCTTCTGAACAATAATTCCGTATGAGTCTTTCGTAAATACTGGTCGCGCTCTCCTTTACCAGCTTTGAGTCGCTGCTTATAGGCCTGCTCCTTCGAAAATGCTGCTAACGCGGCAGGCCCTCCAAGGAACATCTAAAAATTCTGGGCCCGGTATTTATGCGAAATCCTACAGATTACACGCTGTCGCCTTTTGAAGTAAAGGCAGAAAAGAATAATCGTTTGAATTATTAGTTCCCACATAACGTCTGCAGATATAGATATAAGTACCATAGTCTATTGAGTACTACAGTCGATGGGAAAGCTATATTATACAGAAATCAAGAACGATGCAACGCGCTCTCGACAAGACGCCAGACTTCTTTAGCCAGCCTGGCCTCTCATATTGTGATAAGTTAGCTTACATCAACATCGAAAATAAGACCTCATTCAGGAACCGCCCCAGATTGCACATTGCGCTTCACGCAGGTGGACAAATCTATCCGCATGTCAACAGCCCCAAATCCTCGGTTAGTGTAATGCCAAGATAGCACAGCCTACGCCCAGTGAAAAGAATATGCTCAAAATCATGGGGGCTGGACGAGCGGATACTAAGGAAAGTCGCAGATGCTGTACTTATGTACAAGATATTGTACGGTATGAATTACCTGCAGCGCACAAAAAAAAGATAACTTATCGAATACAGGCATCGAATACAGGCCTTTCCATCTTTACCATGCTTGTAGGCCTCTACGAGAAACAGCAAACGAACAAGCGCCTAGACAGAGTAAAGTTGCATGCTGCGGCCCAATTTATTTGCCTCAGAGTCTCGGAACCTGATTCACGATGCTATGCCAGCTAGCATGTGATATTCAAAGACAACTACCACGCATTTCATAAACACAACCGCAGGAGCAGCTGAACTTGAAACACAATAGGCCAATGCCATGCAATACGGGGACAAACAATTAGGACAGGGACTATATGCAATTGCCAAACACAGAGAAGAGGTTGCTAATCATGAAGGCACAAACAAACATCAGGCACGTATAGTACACTGATGTTGCCATAACAGTTAATAAAGGGAAAATCAGACATTCACCCGTTCGTAGCAATTGCTACAAACTGATTTTCCCTTTATTAATTACTTCTCTCCACCTTGCGGGTTTCCGCAGAACTACTACGTCATGCAATAACAGTATAACAGTAGTATGACACTACATAGAATTAAATACCATACAGCCAGAAAAGCTGAACTGAGAGCAATAAAAGCAGCACTTGCAGTACAAATTTGCAGAATACAACATCCTGCCTGACTGCATGGATCCACTAGAAACAATCAGGGCGTACACAGCACAGAAGATTGTCAGGAAATTTGGGAGATCGACAGGCGACATGCAAGCACAAGGCCAAGAAATAAAATTAAGCAATACATATTCATGCAAATATTCCAGAACACATTGGGCTCATGAGCACAACATAAGAAATGAAAATTGGACAAGTTGGCATGGGTTCACTATTAACTACAGCGAAAAAAATTGACAACGAAGAGGATCAAAGCGCTCTTTGCTTTCAGTTTGATCGTGTCTATTTGCTTTCTGTTGTGATTTAAATAATGAATTCATGAGGCTGCACAGGAGAAGAACAATGCCCCTGCCCAAGCCCTGATTTCACATCCAAATCTGTGCACGCACATACACACATACGCACAGACACATAAATGTTGCACCGGTGCATAACATGAAGCAATATCAACAGGATGACACTACAGAGAGATGGGGCCTAACTTCCAGCTAATATTTATGGTGAAAATGAGGCAATTTGTACAGTTTACCAGAAAAACAAACATACAGCAAGAAGGCCAGCTAAAGTTGGTGCTTGACACAACCAAACATAAATAAAAATGTTAGAGATAAACGAACAGATGAACATTCCAAGTGACGAAAAAACAAATCCCTACAATCGCCAATCATGCATCCCAACACCATTCATGAAACACTATTCTTTTTCTAAAAGACATACTGACAGCATGCGCAGTTGGTAATGACAATGCTTGTTGCCCTAGACTTGCATATTTATTTGTATTTTCTCTCTTTCCTGTTTTTGATGTTTTCGTTTCATCAAGCACTGCTATTTATCACGCATTCTTGCTATACTTCTCTCAAGTAACCGATGTAAATGACGGCATTCTCACAATAAACCTTTTCGTCAGATGTTAGCGTGCCCTGTTCCCACTGCTTCACAATATACACTCTTGCAACATTGCGCAAATGAAAGATATTATAAGTTACACAGAAGCATCGTAAGAGCCGATAATGTGACTTGTCGCAGTCTAAAAAACTAAAGAATAGCCTGGCTATTCACAAGAATGTCAGAAGAGAACAAATAGGACGAACAAGAAAACCGAGATCATTTAACAACAGAATATTTATTGTGCATAGCGAGTAAACGTGGGCTTACAAGCAATAAACCGAAGACACACAAAAAGGAGAAGCAATAATTATTGTATGCATCCATCTCTAACGGAGGCCATGCTGACCGGATTCTCCCAGCGGTTTTAGATCAATAGCTTCCATAATTTCTCTAGGCAGCTGATTTCCACAGAATTCTAGCTTCTTCCTTTACAATGCACGGTCAGATGTAGAAGGTGCAATGTAGGAGAAAAAGGTAGCCTACTGTGCAGATCGGCTGCCTTGAGAAATTACTGAAGCTGTAGATTTAAAGACACTGGGAGAATCTTGTGTGAGCATGACCTACGTTACACTGTCAGAGATGAATGCGTTACCTGTTGCGATTTGTATAGACACGCACCAGTTCGTGTTCTCCTTTTTGTGTACCTTCGATTTATTGCTTGCCAAGCAGCATTTACTGGGCATGTTCAATAAAGTTTCATTTGTTAGCGCGCCTTATGATCGTATTGGTAGCGGAAAGGTGTGCATTCCTTCTACAGCGATACAGTATATGCCTTGGGGAAGCACTCGTGGTCCGACCACAGAAACCCTACTGCGGGGGTATGAGCCATTATTTAAGGGGGTATGAGCCATTGCATTCGTCTTATGTGACGTACGGAGGAGGAGGAATAAACTTTATTTGTGCAGAGCAGATTTGAGACCTAGGTATCTCTACCTAAATGACGGCCTCGAGCCCTCGGGCCCTGGCGGCATCTTCGGCCTGCTGCATTGCCTTGGGTTGGTCTTCCGGTGCACAGCTGAGCAACGCGGTCTCGCACTGCTCTCCAGTCTTATTAATTTTATTCTGTATGGGAGTACGAGGACGAGCCCAAACCATACGTTGTAGGCCCGCCCTTTCTTGACAGAATCTACATCTATCCGTGTAAAGGTCCAGGTAGTAGCGGTGGTAGGCCACCGGGTTCCGATATGTATCTGTTTGTAAGAGGCGCTATGCCGGCGCTTGCCGTTTACTTAACGAGGAGTGTGCCGGAGGTAAATGGGCCCTTCCCAATTTATAGTGTTTGGTGATGTCGTTAAAGCTAGTCATCCGGTCTCTCTCCATTCCCAGTATTTGTTGCGTGTCACCCGCTTGGCCTGTCAGTTCTCGAGCCAGGTTGTGCGCTATTTTGTTCCCTGGAAGGGAGGAGTGTGCGGGTGCCCATATAATGTGAATGTCGCGATCTTCACGAAAGTTGTTTAAAATTCTCAGTGCTCCCGGCGAGATTCTTCCTTTTGCATAGTTCTTGACGGCTGACTTACAGTCGCTTACTACGATGTTAGCTTCCGTGGAGGCTATTGCCAGTGCTAAGGCAGCTTCCTCCGCCACCTCTGCCTTCTATGTTTTTACCATCCCCTAACTCTGCAGTCACCCTCTAGACTAGTCGCAACTATCGACATACTCTGTTCATTTGCGTACTCCGCCGCGTCCACATAGACCACGTCCCTGGCGTACGACAAATTTTTACTTGGGTAGCCATAGAAATGCATACGCAGTTAAAGCATATACATTTATCTACCTATTACTGCAGGGAAAGGACGCAGAGGAGGACGGGGTTAGGACAAGATCATGATAACAGTTATCATGCAGAAAAGGTGTGGCGGGCCATTGGCTACACCGTTAGTGACGTCGTTTCTCTCTCGGAGCAGAGCGCACGTGCAGCAGACGATCTCCGACTTCGCAGTAGGTTCCAACGTGTTCCTGTATTTATTTAAATGGAATCTGCGGCCCCGGTGCACCACTTGGTAACTACAGTGTCATTACTACAGTGATTGGCGCATTACAAATTACAAATGCGTAACGTAATTCAGAAAGACGTTGTTAAATCCACTGGATTAACAAAATGAACCACTCATTGCACTCTCCGTGATGGTGATCATGCTAAGCGCTATGTGTGGCATTTCAAATTAACAATGTGATAAACAGTGGAGCCGCACATTTCAGCTTCGCCGGTTTACTATCTGTACGGGGTGCGTGGGCGGTAATTTTTTCTGTTATTGCTTGTTCAGTATTGTATAATGTTGTGCCCTTCTTTTTAACTACGTTGTTATTCCCCTCGCCTAATAACAAACCTTGCAGCCAGCGAGGTATATAAAGAAACAAATACAAACGCGCATGCCCTTTATTCATATGCGTACACCTCCCACTAACCCTCCCTCATCAAACGTCACGGTGTGTATGTCTCGCAGTGTGCACCTACATTAACTGTTGTTTACATTTTAGTATAACCTGTGAACAGTGCAGTGTATAAACATTGCACGATATTAAGGTTGTGACTGATGCGGTGCATAAACAAACCTTGCAAAAGATGATATGTTGGATTGTTGAAAATAAAACCGATTGTATAATATAGCAGTTACTTTACCAGCATTTCTTTGACCTCTTGGCAAAAACATCACTTCGCAAAGATTCCAACAAATGCACTAAATCTGTAGTAGTTTTTTATTTTGCTTATTGATGTGGTCGTTACTGCGTGGCCATATCTTGTACATTTGTAAACAAAGTTCAGCAAATTGCTTTGTAGTAACATATTTAAAAATATGTGTACATCGCTGCGATTGCAACACTAGAACTTGATACAAACACGCACACTATAGGATGTGGACAAATGCTTAGGACAAACTCCGGAATGTTTGCATGCTGATACTTATGAAAGGAAACAGTTTCATTCCGTGGATGTTATGAGAGGGAGAATAACATCCAAATTGTGTTCATGAAACAAGATTGCATTGATAAGCTTAGAGTTATAGTCATTGCTTAACACTTTCGAAATGAATAATTATTCCTTACTATCGACATTGAAGCAGCCTTTCGAAGCAAATAAAAGAATGTTTTTCCACCACTGAGCATTTAATCGCAGGCAATTCAAGCGGACATAAAATTATGCAAATAGAATATGTTTAGGAATACCAGATAGGAATACGCATTGAGGCTTTCATTTGAACTTTGGCTGAGCAATCTAGTTTGAAATGATTCCCACTAGCACGTCGTAAGAATGTTGATCTATTAGAGGTTAAATGCCCAACTAGATTAAGAAATCTAGAAAGTGCGAAAAATTACAGTGATGGAGCTGTAATATGTAATAACATCAACAATATATTAATAATAATATTACCACAAAATAGGTTATCCGTGAGCGGCGTGCGAGGCTGAGCAGAAACTACGTTCCTGCATTACGGATTGCACGTATTGATAAGGTCTTCTTGTTAGAAATTCACAGTAGACTACCAGGGTGAAACACAGGATAACAAAGTGGACGAGAAGGGTGTCTTTTAGAATTCTATAATACGACGAAGAGTTTCTACAGGACTGGCGGTAACTGCTCAAAAAAATTTGACATTAGTCATAGCACGCATAGGTGTCATACAGGAGCAGGCACGTAGGAGCATATAGGAGCGCCGCATATAGCATTACTCTCTGAATAGAAATGTTGAGAGAGGGCCCCTAAACACACACACACACACGTATATATATATATATATATATATATATATATATATATATATATATATATATATATATGTATATATAAATACACAGCACACGCACCGCGATGGACGAACCAGATTAGCGCTAAGGTTGCAGTTCATGACACATTTTCCATACCACGATCAGTAATCACACAGAGATCATTTGCGGTTTCGTTCAAAGGCAGCCGCGCGCTTTCGGGTTGTGCTTGTTGCGTTTGGCGCAAGACTATGGTTACGGACAGGCACCGCACATGCGCAATCACGAGCAATGTACAGGCCTCAATTCTCCAGAAGCAGACGCCTAGCACGGGTAGCGCGAAAATCTCTTTGGGCTGACACGATGACTTCATGGCAGCCAAAGTCCGAATACTGCATACGGAGGGAGGGTCGCTATATGAACTTTTCGATAGGTTATGTTGTAGATTGTTGTAGCGCAGGCAGAAAAAAACGGCCATAAAAGGCAGATGAGAGAAACACAGCGTTCAACCAGCTGCGAACAGCTGTTTACGTGCGCCGTGTCTCATCCCACTGAACTTCAGAAACCACTGTTTCGCACTCGAAAACAATTCTTAATTTTGCCCGCTTTTAAATTACAAAACACGCATATTATTTGCTCCTAATAAAGAAAAGTCAAATGTATGTAATGTAAATGTTTTATTCATTACATTAAAGGAATTATGCAGCGAGTGCCACGAAACCTGGCAGTAAACAACCCTGGATGTCGCACCAGTCGCATTGTTGTAATCGCGATCACGTGAAATGCGCACTCTAAAAATCGCCTGGCAACGCGTGCGACTGCACCGATTTTCGTCGTTTCTGTCACAGCATGTGAAACAGCCTTTAGGCGTTTCGCCGCTCTATGGGTTTATAGGTTGTCTAAAGAAGCTAAAATGCTTGTAAATGCGGCGTACTTACGATGCAGAAAACTCCCAACAGCATCACAGTGCCTGGTGTATCGCAAAGACACATCGTTGTACAGGTTCTTCACGGGCTCTGAAGACAAGAAAAACACACAAACGGTCAGTCGCTCGTCCATTACATCACTTGCAAGCAGCACTTCTTTTACCATTAACCGTCTAAACGGGTGGCATTTTACGGTCAAATTTGTTTATTTTTTCGATTAGAAGTTATAAAAACTAAATCAACAATGTAGTCCAACTTCTGCCATGAAGAGCACCTCATTCGTTGATACCACGAGGTGACGTTAATGTACGCAATTTATTTTTGGCCTGCGTTTTTTCTAGCATACAGCTTAACATGCGCAAAGACTAGACGATTGCGAGAACCGAAGTTGAGTGGATACTTCATGTCACGTTTCTAACTTCGCGCACGTTATCACCTCCACCACTTTTTAGGTGTTTATGGCTCAGATTATGCCGCTATTCCAATTACCCGATCCCTATGTATGCTAGGATATTTTGCTTCAAGAATTTTTGCTTGGCCAGTTAACGCTGTTCGCCGTCGTATGTGACTATGATTTTATTGTTGCGTTCGCTATATAAAGGTCAAGATTCCCGACTACTTATTGTCATTTGGCATCCCTAGAACATGTTGAAAGCAAAGTTTTTCCTGCTATTGTAAATTTTAAACAGTCGTTGCGCATAAAATTTCTGTAATGCAAGAGAATAATATATTACAGAAATCATAAAGGGAAACAGTAAAGAAATCTTTTCGGATAGTGCAAACAGAGAAGTATTTAAACTGAGAATCTTTTGTAAGAAAACTGAAACAACAAAATCATGAGCTATACCACTCTGTGAAGGTGGATGGCCAGCGAAGCTGCTTAACGCGTGACACAGAGGTGAGACGGAATTTTTAACAAGGGTACGAACGTATATATTGTCCTCATCTTCAGATCTTCGGTCATCGTGACGATATAGGCACGCAGACATTTGCGTATCACCTCAGTTAATAAATGTGTGCGTCATGTAAGACAATGAATGGCTCGCACCCTCTTAAGCAATGGCTCATACACGCGTAAATGCGGCTTCGCCGTTACCACTGACAGAAGACAAGGAAAATTCCACGCTGAATGATGAGCAGCAACGCAGCCAGCTGTGGACGACGACGACGAACGCGCGAGCAGTGGCACGAGCTTGTTCACGCGGTTGGCGCCGAGAATTATTTAACAGACCTTTTTGAAAACGTTGTCCAAAACAATTTTTTTCAAAAATTTCTGCTATTACCCTTGCGCCTGGCACCTCTGTGGGTCCCACGTCTGACAAGGGTAATTCAAGGGCATGTGACAGGTCCCCGTGCCCACAGCAGTTGGTGCCATTGAGCTTGCATCATTTCTGCACTATCAGCGGGATCGGCCCACATGATAGTTTTGGCCGACAGATTTTCCCAAACCATGGATCACAGACTTATACAGTTTCGCTTGAAAATGTTTATGGTAAGAGGAAAAAGTAAAAAACACAATACAGAGGTTTACATAAAATTTCTGCAAATCACCTGCCAGAAAAATTCGGTGTTGTTTGAGAAAAGCATACGTCTGATGCTCTCCAAACTGGTGTACAACAGTTGACGCCCCATGAACACGTTTTCTTTCGCATGGTGGTCCAGTAGCACTTGGTTTTTTCGTAGCACTTGACAACGTAATAAAATTAAGAATGGCTCGAAAACCACGGCATGTATATGGACTATTGTATTCACTTTTACGTCATTGAACAATGTAAAATGTACTCATAAAATTAACCTAACGATAATGGAAACACGTGATACGCGAATCATAAAATGTAAATTTCTTGTTCGATTTTTGACATTGCTACAGAAACACGCATGTAGAATCAACATTATGATCAATTTGGAACACGCAGTAAAGACTACACAGCGGTCCTTAGAGTTAATAAAGCTATGAAATCGTGCTGCGTCATTTATTCACTAATTGTGACTTGCGCATAACTGAGTTGAATCAGACAGAACGCTCAGAGCGCCGTGCTTTGAAATTCACGTACAAGAAAGAGTTCGTTACAGCGTCTTTCACTTACTTAAGTTGCTAGAAACCATACCATGGAACTTTTGCGGTGTCTTTCATAAATGTTCTTTGGACGCACAGGTTCAGCGGATTCTGCTTTGATTTACTCCAGCTCCCTTTAGATATATTTCGCCGGTACAATATTTCGCTAAGTGAATTACCCCAAGGAAAATGGCACACCAGAGTTTATAGCCCCTACATTCTGGACAACTGACGCAATTGCCGCGCTTCGGAAGAAACAGTAACAAACAGCGGGATTGACAGGAGGCTGGTGTGAGCATGAAGACCACAGATTTTCGACGATTAGAAAAAAACGTACAAAAAAGAGCAGGGTAACGTGGAATTTCTTCACTGTAATACTTACAAATTAAGGGTACTATTGCAGCTCAAGTATTACGAAGTTGCTGTAAGCGCTCTACTTATACAGCGTCCATTTTGCCTTGCACAATCCTTGCCACTATAACAGACAGACGACATGAATCCCGTCACTAGCGCAGGTAGGAAATCTAATATTGCGCCGTTTGTTGGAAAGAAGTTGCCTGTGAGTGCTACGTCTCGAATCACCAAACTTGACGACCTGCTCAGCAGCAGAAGGAAAATAATTGTTATTCGAGGCTTTTCAAATTAAGGGACTGCTGATGGATGTAGGGAACGACACTCAGTTTTTGTCATTGAGGTGATGGGACCTAAGGTATACCATTCGGCCCATTCGACCGCATTCTGTGTATAAGATGGGTACTTTTCCTGGAAGAATCGCTTAAATTGGTTAAAATCTAGCTTCCATCTTGTGAGAAATGGACGTGGGGGTATTGGTGACGTTTTGAACGTCTTTAATGGCTATTGCGATACTACTGGTGATTCGGCTATACGCAACATACACGCTCCACTTTGCTATGGCGCTCACTTGCAAAGGTTGCTCATGAGCATAGCGGCATGATTACGATGACATGAGGAGAGTCAGATGACAAAACTGGAATAACGATGATGGACTGACAATGACAGCATCACGACCAAGAGCTCACCGACATAGTGAGAGAAGCTATCAGACAAGTAGGATCACTAGGCCTGAGCAAAATGCGTAATGACAGCGGCATGATGACAGTCAGAAAACCAAGCTGGAATGACGACTATGGAGCGCCTGCATATACTTAGTGACCAAAGAGCTGGTAGACAACTTCGTTCAATGGGTCGGCGTAAGAAGCTCGATAGAGACATACAGAGTGATAGGCTAAAAGTTTCTCATGTAGGAAAAGAATGCCAATCCCAAATATTTGTCGCGATTGTTCTTGGCTTGTGCGCTGTGTGGCGCGTCAGATAATCATTAAATTATCTGGCTTAAAACGTGAAGCGCATATTTCGGACAGATATCATTGTCAGTATAATGGGCCACTGACGATAAACGCCTATTGGTAGTTAGCGCTCATTTGTCATCTCGGTCTATTTCAATATCAGTGTAGGCACACTGGACCCAAACCGTAGGTATATATCTGAGGAACAAAATTAGGGCAGAACTCATCTCACGATGTCTTCCGATGGTATTACGATTAGAATTCGAGTTGTGTAGCGAAACATGGTATTTTTATAGTCACGTTTGTTCACCATCTGTACTGGTCATTGTTACAGTTCCGCTGCTTTGCCTGTATTCAGATATCACGGCACTTCTTGATGGCACTCACTCATTCGCGACGACAACGCTGTATCATAATGAGGTGAACATTCTCATGACGATGGTGAACCTACGACAGCATGACGATGACGACATGATTCCAATAGGGTGATGACGGTGTTGTGACGATGGCAGTATGACAATCGTATAAGCGTATAATAAATCTGGAATAACGACGATAGCGTGAACACAATGGTATGCCGACGATGATATGGCAATGGACGCGTATAGTGGACTGTCTACCGACGGATAGATGACGATGACATGACAACAAGTAGCATAATCACGATTGAATGACATGATGACAGTAGAATGATGAAGAAGAAACGAAGCCGTTGGATGGACTGAAGGCGGTATGACGACGACCGTATGACGACAATGGCATGACGTTACAGAAGTGATCACGATGGTAAAACGGATATGTCACGACACTGGCATGATAACCATGATACGACAATGGCTTTGTGACGATGATGGCGTGACAACAATGGCATGACGAGAGCCGGATGTCGGAGCTTGAATTACGATGATGGAACAACCGCGATAACTTCACATCAGGATGGCAAAGAATGCATGGCGACAACTGTACCACGACAATGGAGGGGTGACAATGGCAAGACAAACTGCGTAACAACAATGGATTCCCTAATACGGCATGATGACAGTTGGACGACGAAGTTAGAACGATGACGATGCAACGAGCGTAACGACATCAGCCGACAGTGAGGGCTCATGCATGAATCATGACTGTTACGACGGTGGCATCGCAAATGTATGAGGCCTGTGGTGTAACGAGTGTTGTATCACGAAGCCTGCAGTGCGATGATGACTTGAGGACGATCGCCCGATCACGAAAGCATTACAAAAACCCTATGACAACGGATGAATGATAGCGAAGGTCTGACGATTACGCAGTGATGACTATGGCATGACAGTGGTGGCTTAATCATGACTGAATGGGACACCTTGACTACGATAGAATTAAGAAGATGGGATGACGAAAGTGGTTTGACGGCGACAGCATGACGACCACTGCGTGACGACGACTGCATGAGAAGAGTGGAATGACGAGTTAAAATGACAACGACAAAACGAGCATGATGAGATCACAACAAAAGTATGATAACCAATGGATGACGATGACGGTATGACTTTCGGGACACTATTACAATGACATAAAAATGGTGTGAGGACAATTGGACGGCGACGATTATTTGACAACAGGGGCGTGATGACGGCATCACGAACGTCCGAAGACGAAGCTGGAGTGATGACGATGGAACAACCACGACCGACGGCCTGTGACAACAAATACGTGAGGAGTGCATGACAACGATGCCGTGAACGCGACTGCATGACGAGAGTCGGCTGACAAAGCTGAATTCTTTAAATTTCTTTTAACTGGACGCACTTGACAACGTCTCTGTGATGTCTCTCTATCGTTTGAATTCACCAGCATTTCACAATTCATGTTATCACTCTGCTCGTATTTTTAGGGCGCCACGAGACGCAAACGTCCCGCGCTTACCTAAAGCACGACCGCTGGATAAAATAAGAAAGAAATGTAGCGGCCTGTCGCATGCATCGAAAAGTTTCCTTTGCCGCGACCCCACCAGCCGGGAAACAGGGCTCAAGAACGCACTCGGAACGCCGTCTCCCCTTGCGTCCTGTCGCCCCTAACTAGCGCTGTTGGGCCCAGCCAAGCGGCCGAGGACGCAACTGTGACTGTGACGTTCGCTCCCATTGCAGCCCGCACCCAGCGGCCGTGCGTAAATGCGCGATGCTAGTCAGAGGTATATTAATGTCTTGGTTTCTGCGCGCATACGCGAAATTCAGTTGCATTCTTGTGAGCAGAGCTATTTAGGTGTCCAACAAATGCATCGAGTAATCTGCCGCTCAGGAGGAACAGCTACACCCCTCTTCGTAAATCACTACCACAACTCCAACACAGAGATGCCGCAGAGAAAAAGACTCTTTAATAAAAGCGCCTGAGAGCTGTGGCCAATGGAATGTTGTTGCTAGCTTGGCATTACGAAAGCACATTTTCGCCTGTAACATACGAGAACAGGACAGTTGCTTATGTTTAGATAGCGTTTTTGTTGTTGCTCATTCATGAAACCTTTTGGTGGCGTTACAAGCTTTTTCTTCCTTTATCAGTGAAACTTCGCCTAAACCTTTCTTGCCTTCTACTCTCCTCTTCATATTATGAAGTATGAAGGATTGGCCATACGTGGTAAACCAAAAATGGAGCAACTTGATGAGCTTCGACGCTTACCCGCCGTGGTTGCTCAGTGGCTGTGGTGTTGGGCTGCTGAGCACGAGGTCGCGGGATGGAATCCCGGCCACGGCGACCGCATTTCGATGGAGGCGAAATGCGAAAACACCCGTGTACTTAGATTTAGGTGCACGTTAAAGAACCCCAGGTGGTCAAAATTTCCGGAGTCCTCCACTACGGCATGCCTCCTAATCAGAAAGTGGTTTTGGCACGTAAAACCCCATAATTTAAAGGCGACGCTTACAAAGCATGCAGCATCATCCTAGAGAATAAACGAGGCTGTCATAGAAAAGTCACTTTTTTAGGAAATACTCACATCTTCATGCGCCGGATTTGCTGCTCTGTTGCAGGATGCTGCTCCTCTGCGTTCCTCGCTCTTCTTCGTTCTCTTCCTTTACCATAAAGCTCGCTGATCCTAATTTAACGGTTTGCAATGGACTCAGGAAGAAATGGACGTTTTCTGTGGAACAACGAAGAACCGTTGCGTTTTCACAATTAACGCCCGAAACACTTAGTCTTTTAATTGCGGCAAATAAGTTTACCCAGTCAGCTACACCGTGAGTTTACCTAAGAGAAAGATTCAAACTGAAGATGTTCCTTGTGCTGGTGTTTATGGTACTTATAAAAGAAAGTGGAATTTAACTCTAGTAGTGACATGGATGGCAAATTGAGAGCAAGTGATACAGCACAGCCTACATATAGAAGACAGGGTGAAATATGGTGATGATGATGATGGTACTCACTTATTGCTCATAACCAATCATTTGGAGTATGCTTAAGCTTTGCCTTTAATAGTGGAAAGCCATAGCACTCAAATATCCCTGACGGCTTCTCGCATTTCGCGGCAACTCCCGCTTATGTAACCGTAATGGGTACCAGGAAACGCTGGCGGCGAACGCTATGCAAGACAGAAAGCTTTCTGCTAGGAACGCCGCCTCCTGCGTGGACCCCAGATGAACGGAGCCGAGAACCCTTTGAATGGTGTTGCAAGGAATCGGGCGCGCCACTCCAGGAATGGTACAAATGCCGTAAGAGGGGTTTGTGTTTCAGTTTCAGTGTAACAAAATTATGCTTTCTCGTACCTTCATATTACAGTCCGGCCCCATCGTATCTGTAGGTTGTGTGTACGTATTACTTTGCGATTTTGTGACGCATTTTACGCTGAGGAATACAATTAGTTCAACAACAAGTATGCGCTACATGAAGGGTCTCTGTTGTTGCGTATGCTTGATTCGGGATGATTTTGTTCACAACAAGCTCAGCCTCAGCGTAGGCGCCGGACGCAGGACGCCGACACGGGATTTTCCGGAACAAGGGGCCCTTAACGCTATTGCGCTACTAAGGAGGATAGGCCAATAATCGGGCCGCAGAAGCTTGCACCAGACAATTTTTATTTCAAAACGACAAACCCCAAGTACGTGGCTGTTTCACTTGCGTATTTCAACCCTCCCTTGTTTTCGGTGTTTCCAGCAAAGCCCTGCGAACGTAATAAGATGGTTAGCAGCAGCCACTACTCGCTACAGTAGTCCATTGTTTATGGCGTTGTGCAGCTCAGCAAATGGTTGCGAGTTAGAGATCGACCTCGGTGGCCGCATGTCTATGCGGAGGAAATGCAAAATAGCCCGCTTACTTGCGATGTTTACGTGCAAAGTCAAGAATCACAGGCGGTCAAAGTTATGCTGGAGCAATTATCTTATTATTAATAGTACTAATCAGTTGGCGGTTACGGCATGTAAAACACGAACAGTGATTCAAATCTTGGAGCGCCTATTATCAATGTTGGCACCACATTCGGTGCTGGAAATAATGTCCGAGGGCTGAAATGCTTCCAATATTCCGCCATTCAACTATGTGTCCGTTCGTGCCCTCTCTGTTTTGTGAGTTTACAAGGCCCACAACTCCCTTTCATGTTTTCCTAAGTGTTACCGCCAAAAGTGAAGAAATGAATGTGATGAGATTTTTTACAAGAACCTAAATAGGTCGTAAACAGAGGATGTGTTTCTGCGAATAGCACGGCCAGAAGTCACGGTGGCACGCTGTTCAATTGTGACTGCAATGATGAAACTGTGATTTAGGTGTGACGTGTATCGGTCGAAAAATCTAGAATTTCTGGGGAATCCAAAACCTCTATTTTTAAAGGTAATTTGAATTATTCCAAGTTAGGTGTACTTTCTTAAGCATGTATCTCGCGTATATCGTTTCTTCATCGTTCATCATGTTAAAACGCTTACTGTATGCTTTTTTGGGCACATAAGAAAGCAATCCAATTAAATTAAATACAGATTTACTGCCAGTGACATGACGAAATTGAGCATAATAGAAGCGCGAGCAGCTGCAGCGGCACCAACAATGAAACCTAAAAAATGAACCCTATGAATATAAAGGGTTGAAAAATGAGTATTTGAAATGTTGCTTAATAAATTCGACATTTAATTTGAAGAGACATAAGCCTGATTCTACGACAAAAAAAAGAAAACAAGAAACAGAGGATAGGATGAATTGAACTCGTCACCGTAGTGACGCACTTCAGACGTTTTGGGCATGCTGCTTAGGGTGCATGTAATTTAGAGTGTAGATACGACATATACATATACACCAGAGACATGGACTCACGCACTGCAATGTTGACACGCATAGCCTATTAACGCCTGGTTTATTTTTCGAAGGACAGCACCCTTTTCCTTTGTGAGTCATTAGCGGAGAGACATGATGTTTTCCCCAGTAAGCCATTTTGCTAAGGCCAAGAGTCCACATTGTAGTTTTTGTGAACTGCATGGTGTTTCATCAGTAATTTGCCCAACTCGAAGTGCTGAACATAGCCGGTTGTACTGCACGCTCAATTTAATTTCTTTGCTTGCTTGGTTTCTCCCTTTCAGTGGTGATTTTGATGGGCGAGTTTTTAAGCGAACGCTGTAAACGTTGAATGCATGATATTGCATGTGCAATACATGCCAACTGCATTGGGACAGAAATTTAGGTAGGTCTTTCGTACAAATTACACTGGTACCATGTGTATGCAATAGAGTTGGCTTGCTCTCAAAGCCCACATGATGGTTCTTTTTACCTGTATTTGCGCAAAATGTCTTCCCTACATAAAAAACTTCAGTGATGTATGCAGAAAAGAAAAAGAAATAGGGACCTTATAAACATCGTTATTGCTCTTGCCTGTTTTTTCCTTGCCATTGACAAAGATGAGGGTACACTTGTAATCTGAGTCAATAAAGCAGCCAACAATGTTAAGTAAATTCTGATAAATATAAAAGCTATTCTATGGGGTAGAAAAACTTGAAGGAGATTATATAGACGATTTCGATAAAGTGTAAACGTTAGTTCCCGCGAAAAGAAAGAAAGCTTTAGCAATGTCAATATAAGGAGCTCATTTCCTTTTTTTTTTTCGAAATGAGTGAAATCGAGCTAAGCAGAATTTAAGGAATACACAGACGCTTCTTACCGAGGTGATGTCAAAAAGATATCCACCCTATTATGTGACATGTTTTTGTGCCAACTTGGGAACCTCACAACAATAAGTAATTAAAATTTATGCCTACAACTTCACTAATATTAGAAGTAAGCTTGCGATTTGGGTCTTCCCAACTGTAACAACGGACTTGATGCGATGTTGGGCCACAAACTGTTGAAAACAACTTTTGAAGCTAGCTTGATGTGATTGCAGTGTATGAGCCAATAACACATTGCCAGTTAGTTAGGTGTGCTGCTATGCTTCCGCATTAATTGTGTTACTACATAACAAGAGGAGGTTCTATGTTTTTGAAAGCATAAGCAGCCCGCTTTGCATTTTCTCACAAGGCGTCTTCTTGAGCGCGACTCAAGGTAGTAACGGAATCAGCAACAGAACTTGCAATCAGACTGCCATGCTGGTTCTCTCAAATTGTTTGGAAAGCGGCGACCTATTGGGTGGATGGATTTGGCTAATTTTGATCTGTACACCAGCAAGGTCTGGCTCATTTCTCGTTCAAATTCAGTCTGCGCACATCGTTCGCTTGAATTGTTTGAATATTCCCGCATAACGCTTTTTCTAGCGGAAAGTTGCCTAGCTACTCTTCTCATTACAGCGCTGTCTGGCATAGTTTTGCTTTGCGAATTTGTTTAATTTAAGAAGAAATCCTCATATTTTCGTTTGCAAAGTAAGAATAGCTTCCTAATAAAAGTCGGATTAACCGTATTGCTAAGCCAGAAGCGAGTTCCATCTTCTGTTAGAAAGAAAATTCTAAAGAAAATGACACCGAGAAAATCATTAGCAGGTTTCTAATGCGAACAACTGGCAATGATCAAAGGAAAGGTATGTTGAATGTTTCAAATACCATTGAAACAAACCCTGACAGCCTCAGTCTTGTATGACTGGATTCGTCCTAATGTAGAGAAAAATATACCAATAATATACCAATAATACCGTGTAGCAATAATACATAAATATTACATAGGGTGTCGCAGCTAACTTCTTGTTCTTATAATTATACCTGGCGCTGTGTTTTGAACTATTTCGTTTTCGATGAACAGCTTGGCTATTGATAGCTGGTACAAACGGTAGTAGCACTGCCCTCGGCAAAGCCACTGCGGATTGCCTGTTAAAATGGCACGTCACCTTTGACGTTTAGGAACACATTGTTACAGTGGTTTTCTTACTGTCCCAACTAAAATCAAAATTTCTCGTATCTGTAGACTAAGCATTTCTTCGGAAAGATTTCTTTGCATCATCACGGCAAAAGTTTCAGAGGGCATCATTTAGGCACCCATTCCAACATAGAGCGTCGGTGTACCTCGGCGTCCCTCTGCGTAACCGAGCGAACGAGCATAGCGGGGGATGAAAGACCTCAGCGGACCTCAGCGGGGGATGGTACATGGCGAGGGCGAAGAGACCTTGAGAAGGAAAGCGGAGGGAGAAGGAGGGTAGGGCAATAGTGTGGGAAGGAGAGCCTAGTGCCGTGCAAGACGGGCTTTGTGGCTTGGATGGCTACGAGATGGCGCCAGAGTATGGCGCGTCGTCTGTTCACCGTTGGCTTCTAGAAATAAAGCACAACATGAGCGGAAGTCTGTCAACGGTGGCAGCTATGAACCGCGCCCACGCGTCCTCCATGCGCTGCCTCTCGCGACCTCCCGATTAACGAGGCGGTAGCGTCATACTTCGCTCCGTTTGCGGCGTACCGCGAGAGACATATTGTCCGCGAAAGCCAATATATTGAGAAATGGAAACACGTGCAGAGCTCCGTTGAAATTTCGCCTTAGGGAGTATGGTAAGCGTCGGTGCATTTTGAGTTCTGAGATCTTCGTAAGATCTCGTATATATTTCAGGACTTGCATAGGTTTACCCCCGAAATGCCCCGCAGGGGCGTCTGCGTCAGCAGGCGTTTGGTGTGTTGCGACACCACGTACCCGAGCACACGAGGGTTGGACCCTCCCGCGTGTAGCCGTGCGCGGCTTAGCCGTGTCTGGGGAAAGGGGGATCCTGGGGGTTGAGCCGAAGCTGGGTGTTTGGACCTTTAAGGCCCCCCGGCGGAGGCAACACACCTCTTCGGCCTCGGCTTCACATAGACGGCACCTCCAGACTGACCCACCTGGAGGAAATCGGCAGTCGCCTTTTCCTGTCTCTCTCTTCCTACAACCTTCGTCTTTCCCTTACATTCCACCTTTCCTGTCTCCTTCTCTCTTCTATTTACTTCCTTCTTCTTGGCGGCAAGGGTTAACCCTGTGTGGCTATCCAACCTTGGGTACACCATATTCGGTTATAGTGACGGCGTACGACTGGCGTCGTGCAGACTTGTATGCAAGCTCTGCCGCGTCCCCTCGTTGGGCTCCGTGGTGGGCGGTCGGCGCTGTTGCCGAATATATAAATTTTTCATGGAAACTTCTTTCCCCTCCTTTGCTGATCGCCCTCAGAAACGAGGGTGCACCGAAGATGTCTTCAAGTTTTTTGGACGCCAAACCCAGAATTTTCCCCGCTTCCACGTTATTCATTGCGAAAAGCCAAACAAAGCAGTGCGAAACATTTCCCCATTCCTTGTTTCAAAGTCCCTGACTGATGTTTTTGGTCCAGGATACAAGGTGTCGAGGATGGCAAGCGGCGACCTCCTCTTGGAGCTCCGCGATGTAAAACAATATGAGAAACTACCGCAACTAGTGTCATTTGGAGAGACCCCCATAACAGTAACGCCGCACAGTACAATGAACATCACCCGTGGTGTTGTGTCAGATGATGATTTGCTTGAGCTGACTGAATCGGAACTCCTGGAGGGCTTCAGCGAACAAAATTTGATCAATGTCAGAAGAATTAAGATTAGGCGGGATGGTAAAGAGATTCAGACGAAGCACTTAATAATTACATTTGGATCAAGTATCTTGCCCGAATCAATCGAGGCCGGGTACATCAAGCTCCGTGTTAGGCCGTACGTTCCCAACCCACTCCGTTGTTTCAAATGCCAGCGCTTTGGCCACAGCTCGCAGAGCTGCCGAGGCCGCCAAACTTGTGCTAAATGTAGTGCCCACGGACACACATCTGAAGCTTGTGAGAATGCTCTCCACTGTGTAAACTGTGATGGGGAGCACGCCGCGTACTCGCGGTCGTGCCCATCCTGGAAAAAAGAAAAGGAAATTGTAACAGTTAAAGTAAAGGAAAATATAAGTTTCAAGGAGGCACGTAGGCGGCTATCGTACCTGCCCAAGAAAACCTTTGCCGATGTGGCGCGTCAGGGGGCAGCGTCACAACGGCCTCCGGCGGCTGTCCGACCCACAAGCAGTGAGTCGGCAGCTACGCCATCTGCCCCCGCGGCGGTTGCAGCTAGCGCTGCTCCGCCAACCCAGCAGACGGGGCCATCGACCCCGAAGGTGGGCGCAGCCGAGGCCGCCCCAACCTCCGAGGCTCCTTCCAGCGCTGGCAACGGCCATCGCAGCCAAATCCCTCAGGGGGCCCCATCGACCTCCGGGCTGGTGGGCGCAGGGGTCTTGCCTTCCAGGGCAGGACTCTCTCGGAAAACCTCGTGCTCGCAAGAGCGCTTGTCCGGCGTCTCACACGAGGCAATGGACGCTACACCTGTCCTCAAGGCGCACCAAACGCCTAAGGAGCGTGGACACTCGCTCGAACGCTTCAGAAAGAGCAAAACCCCTATTACAGGGCCTCGAAAGGGCTCTGTAATCTAAGGCATCCCTTCTGTTTCCGTAAACACAGCACCAATTTACTTTAAATATGGATACACAAATGATTCAATGGAACATCAGAGGCCTCCTTAGAAACCTTGATGATTTGCAAGAACTAATCCACAAACATAATCCAAAAGTGCTGTGTTTACAGGAAACACATTTAAAATCCAAAAACACAAACTTTCTCCGAACGTATGTTACGTTTCGCAAAGATCGCGATGATGCCGTCGCATCATCGGGTGGTGTTGCGATTGTCACTCATAAAAGTATAGCCTGTCAACCCTTACAGCTACGAACGCCCCTTGAAGCAGTGGCGGTGCGAGTTGTTCTGCTAAACAAACTCATCACTATTTGCTCGCTCTACATACCCCCACATTACAAATTAACTAAACACGAATTTCAGTCCTTCATAGATGAATTGCCAGAACCTTATATTGTTCTTGGCGATTTTAATGCACACAATTACCTGTGGGGTGACCCTCGTATAGATGCGCGAGGACGACTTGTTGAACAATTCCTTTTCTCTTCTGGTGCGTGCATTCTGAATAAGAAAGAACCCACATATTACTGTCTTGCCAACAAATCCTTTTCTTCAGTAGATCTTAGCCTAGTCTCCCCGTCACTACTGCCTGAACTCGAATGGGAAGTTACAAACAGTCCTTACGGAAGCGACCACTTCCCCATACTGCGACGAACACCTAAAAAGAACGAATATACACCACAGGCTCCTAAGTGGAAGATTGATACAACTGACTGGGAGAAATTCCGAACTCTCAGCAGTATTTCATGGGATGACATGTCCTCGTTAGGAATTGATGCTGCTGTGGAATATTTTACAGCCTTCATAATAGATGCCGCATCTAAATGCATATCACAAGTAAATGGCTTGGCATGTAAACGGCGCGTGCCGTGGTGGAACGACGATTGTAGGATCGCTCGTAAGAAACAAAACAGAGCGGGGGGGTTGCTATGCGCCTCCCCCACTGCGGAGAATCTCATAAACTTTAAAAAAGTAAAATCCCAAGGCAGGCGAACCCGCCGACAGGCCAGAAGAGAGAGCTGGCAGAAATTTTTATCAGGTATCAACTCGTATACAGATGAGGCCAAAGTCTGGAACAGGGTTAGTAGGATAAGAGGGCGACAAACATACTCCCTCCCTTTGGTAAACACGCAAGGCGAAACCCTGCAAGACCAGGCAGATTCACTTGGGGAGCACTTTGAACGTGTGTCGAGCTCAATCAATTATTCCCAGTCCTTTCTTAAACATAAAGAAATAATAGAACGTAAGCCAATCATACGAAAATCCAGGCAGAATGAACCGTATAACCGGCCTTTCAGTATTGCCGAGTTGAAAGCTGCCTTGAACACATGCAAAAGCACTGCACCGGGACCTGACAGAGTCATGTATGACATGATCAGAAACCTACATACTGACACACAAGTTACACTACTTACACTATTCAACACTATTTGGGCTTCCGGATATCTCCCATCGACATGGAAGGAAGCGATTGTGGTTCCTGTTCTGAAGCACGGAAAAGACACCTCCTTGGCGGCAAATTACCGTCCGATAGCTCTAACTAATTGTCTGTGTAAGCTTTTTGAAAAAATGATAAATCGCAGACTTATACATTTCCTTGAGCTCAACAAAATGCTCGATCCTTATCAGTGTGGATTCCGAGAAGGGCGGTCGACAACCGATCATCTTGTGCGCATGGAAGGAAATATCCGCGATGCCTTTATACATAAACAGCTTTTCCTATCGATATTCCTCGATATGGAGAAGGCATATGACACGGCATGGCGTTACGGGATTTTGCGAGATCTGTCGGAAATTGGCATCAGTGGAAATATGCTGAACACAATTGAAAGCTATTTGTCAAATCGTACCTTCCGAGTAAAAGTCGGCAATGAACTGTCACGTCCCTTTACGCAGGAAACTGGTGTACCCCAGGGAGGCGTGCTCAGCTGCACTCTCTTTATCGTTAAGATGAACACGCTACGTGCTTCACTACCACCTGCCATTTTTTATTCCGTATACGTAGACGATATACAAATAGGCTTCAAATCCTGCAACCTCACAGTATGCGAAGGACAGGTACAGCAGGGCTTGAACAAGGTTTCCAAGTGGGCAGACGAAAACGGATTTAAGGTCAACCCCCACAAAAGCTCTTGTGTTCTCTTCACGAGAAAGAGAGGCCTGGTCCCAGATCCTTGTGTAAAACTGGGCGGACAACAAATCCCTGTCAACAAAGAACACAAATTCCTTGGTGTTATTCTTGACTCCAGGCTCACTTTCATACCTCACATAAAACATCTTAAAGAAAAATGTCTTAGAACAATGAACCTACTTAAAATCCTATCCCACACAACGTGGGGTAGCGACAGACAGTGTTTTATTGAATATTTACAAGAGCCTAGTTCGATCACGGTTAGATTATGGGGCCGTAGTATATCACTCTGCCGCACCGATCGCGCTTAAGATGTTAGACCCCGTTCACCACCTGGGTATCCGTCTGGCCACTGGCGCATTTAGGACAAGCCCTGTTGAAAGCCTATATGTAGAGTCCGATGAGTGGCCACTCCATCTTCAGAGAACAAACATCACCTTAACGTATTTTCTCAAGGTTCGCTCTAATAAGGAAGATCCGTGTTTCACAACCGCTAACAACTTGACGTGTGAAACACTTTTTCATAACAGACCCTCTATGAGACTTCCTTTCTCACTGCGTGCAAGAGAACTTAGCACTGAAATGGATGTCCCAGTTCTCGAACAACGCCTAATGCCTCCAGCTAAGCTAGTACCGCCCTGGGAGTGGCAGCTGATAGAGTGTGACACATCCTTTGTAGAGGTCACTAAACATGCGCCAGAGCCACATATCAAAATGCATTTTTTGGAGCTCCACTACAAGTACTCGTGCACAGAGTTTTACACAGACGCTTCTAAGTCGCATGCCGGGGTGTCCTACGCAGCCATTGGTCCATCCTTCTCGGAATCCGGCGTACTGCACCCTGAAACAAGTATATTTACGGCTGAGGCCCATGCACTATTGTCGGCTGTGAAACATATCAGAAAATCAAATATTCAAAAAACAATTTTATTTATAGACTCCTTAAGCGTCGTAAAAGCCTTGAAGTCACACTGTAAACACAGAAACCCCGTAATAACTGAGCTCTATTCCATTCTCTGTAGAACGCATATGTCTAACCAGCATGTCATTATATGCTGGGTGCCCGGACATAGGGGCATCGAGGGTAACGTTCTAGCAGACCAGATGGCCACATCAATTTCATTGCATGCAGCTAATCCTACTGCTTCGGTCCCTGTCACAGACCTGAAGCCTTTTTTAAGAAGGAAACTGCGAAACCACTGGCAACGTAAGTGGGACACAGAAGTAAATAATAAACTGCACGTGATAAAGCCACAATTAGGTTCTTGGCCCTCCGTAACAAAATCACGGCGAACAGATGTCCTATTCTGTCGCCTCAGAATAGGACACACATTTGGCACACATAACTTGTTACTCACTGAAAATGATCCTCCAACCTGCGGTAGATGCGGGGAGAGGCTGACCGTCCTCCACGTCCTTCTGGAGTGTCGGGCAGCCGAATCTGAGAGAAAGAAGCATTTTCCCCTAGCATACCGGCAGCAGATCCCCCTTCATCCCGCAATGTTACTCGGCCCAGAACCGCTATTTGATACCAACGCAGTCCTAAGTTTCCTGAAAGATGTTGTCCTGCATGTTTTTAGCCCCACATGTTCATAGCGGGTCCTCTCTTCAGAGGATGCCGCTGTGATAGCTCTTTGGTATAGGACACGCCTCTAGGCCCTTGTGTTTCAAGGGTACTGGCGAGGCAGCAGTGCTCCAAGTAATTTTACTATCTTATATATTTTATATTTTGCATCATTCTTCTACGATGGATTTTAATGTTCATAGTATTCGTCATTAGTCATCGCCATAATCTTATAGCACGTAGATTTTACGCACTTTACAGCGAATATTTTTAGGCCACTTTACAGCCAGGTCACATCTTCCATAATACATCGTCATTACCACGTGTCATGGCGCTCTTTGGCCAAACCTGGCCCTTGCGCCACAAAACACCACACATCATCAACCCCCGAAATGCACATCGTAATTTTTGTTGTACAACATTATGGCGTAAAAAGGAATAAAGCGCGCATCATGGAACTTTCACTATGTAGTTAGTATGAAAAAATTAGGCAGAGCTCATGTGATGATGACTACGAATGGAATAATGCGGTTAGCACTGAAATAATGTAGAGACAAAATGTATTGCCGCCGTTGGAACGTCCTTCGTATGAGGCGTGTACTTCAGCGAGACCGCTCTGTGGCACTACCCCTGAAGAAACTCTGCAGCCTTTCGCGGCATGACCACGAACCCTGCTCGTTGTCTCCGAAATGCTTGGCGCGCTGGTGCGAACAAACGATGAGACGCACTTCATGAGAAAACCGTGCTCCTCTCTCACGCTTCTGTCTGAACACGCTGCACCATTTTGTGATGCCGCAAGAGTCTGCGCGTGGCCTGAGAAAAAATTTGGCCTTATGTTTGTATGCGTGCTTTTTCTGTCCCTGCCAAACTATTTCACGCTAACGTCTACAACTGGGTAGCCGTTGTTGCGACGGGTAGAGCACCGGACAGCTGGGTTTAGGAGACCGTGTTTGAAACCTGCTGGTGGACCAACTTGGATCACTGGGTATCTGCCGCTCTTCAATGATTTGCTGTGACGTTCGGCCATTCGGACAAAGAGCGAGGAACTTTATTTCCTTGCATCAGTGCAGCGTAAGTGCTTCTCATGACCAGGAATTAACGTTCTTCGCTCATGGCTCAATTTTTCCACGCGCACCGCGTCCCCCCTCCCTCTGAGTTACTTTTTCGGAATGGTTTCTTTTAAGCCTTTTACACGTGCCGATGTTGCTGTAACCACAACTAGTTTGTCTTTCCTATGCAGCGACGTCTCCTCGCGTGTCAGGTGAACTTTCTTAAATGTTTAAATTTTTTTTTCAACATATCCGATGTCAGCGCATGCGCAGAAAGCTTCTGCTCGTCTGTTTCTCAAAAGAAAGTCAGTTTCTAAGAAGCGCCTTTTCATTATTCGTCTCCTTTTCTACGCAATAATTATGCGCTCCACTACGCAACATAGAAATGTTTATCGGACGTGCGTTCGCTTACGTAATGTCTTCCTAGACGATACGGTGATTTAATGCTATTTTGCATGCGCACGCACTGGGTCAGTGGTCCGCTTGAATAGGTTCCATGGTTTTCAGAAATAGCAGAAGCGGACACTACCGTACCTTCAGTTTGCCCGCAACCGCTCCGTGTCATTAGTAGGACGGTTCCCGTATCTTCTCACATCACTTTTTCCCTGTCCTGCTCTTCCTCCCCTCTATAGGAACTGTCAGCTAAGGGTGGCAATGCTGTTATTCGCTCGTTTCGCGACTGCGCCGGTTCTACCCTTCTCTGGCGATTATACCTGCATACTGTCTACAATTGTACATACATTCGCTCATGACTTGCACGTTAGTGTAAAAATAACCGCTGCAGTTGCAGCAATGTTTTTGCGAGGGTTCGTGCCTAATTAAAGCTATCAAGGGCCTAATTGGACGATTTCGATGTAGCTCCAGAGGTCATTGTATACATGGGACTGAGTGGAAGGATCCAAAGGAGTCTCTCGCGTGGCTTTTCCTCTTTGCCACGATACTTTCATATTTATGCACGCTCTAAACTTCCTCCTCGACTCATCCTTCGAAACAGCAATAATAGTGGAAAAATCGACGGAAGAGACAAAGAAAGCTTTTCTTTAAACTGTTCTTTATTTGTTGTACAGTCGCCGGTCGTCATTGTGCCATAGCGTCCTTTGCGGGATTTCATCACTGCGAGAACCAAATGACCGAATTTTGCAGTAGACTTTCTGAATGCAGGGGTAACCTTTTCCTGTTGCCAAGAGGGGGATGGTCTATCCAGTTTAGTACAGACCTACAAGACTGTGTTTCTCGTTTTGTCTGTTCATTATACGCGTCCTCCACAGCTATACTGTGGATATAAGGCCTTCCGTATTGCTTTGTGCAAACATTCAATAAACACAGACATGTACTTCGCCTCTACGCAATCACACAAAGCTTCGCTATGGAGATGCCACCATGTTCGATATGCTGCACCTTTTAGAATCAATGGACCTATCGAACCCATGCAAGACACGAGGACTGGATCGGATACTTTCTGTGCCTAAGGAACGCATGGAACGGAAACTTCTCGATGTGAAACTAGGTGCCATCAATAGAGATTACCTTTCCTGCTTCTTGGCGACATGTGGAAATGGTTACTATCCCCAAACCTGGAAAGTCTCCAGAAAAATATCAATCATGCAGTTATGCCGTCGTCTTGACATAGTTGTCGTCATTCTTCCGCAAAGTTCAGCAATATGGTTCAATCGTAACGCAAGTCCTGCTCTGCGATTTTCTCGCCGCGAAATGGTACAGGCTCCCATGAAGCGTGCATCTTTTGCTAGAACACAGAGACATGCAGTTGTGTCAGAGTGCAGGGATTATTTTTTCAGTGGGGAGTTCTCTTGGGCGTATCGCCTCCGTGCCTTTCCACACCAGAGAGCGTAATTCAACGTTTACCGCGAATACTCAATTAGCACACATCACTCACTTTATTGCCATAGTTTCTTTTTTTAGGCACCCGCGTGAGGGCATTACAGAGTAAATCTTGTATCACCTCTAAGCGTGTTGCTTTGTCACATGACTAATACCTTACCTTGAGGATTGTAAATGAAAAAAATATCGCACACGTCTCTTGGTGGCAGAGGGTACAGTTGAAAATATGTGTATAAGGTCTGAGAAACTGGCAACTATGGGGGGGGGGGGGGCGATTGAAATGTCTGACACAACAGTTCGTCGGTGAAAACAAATGCAACTCGACCAGGAAACCATTTTTGAAAAGTACCAGAGCTTGACGGCGATGGCTATCAATGTTCATTTCAGGCAATTTTCCTATCGTTTGCGGCCACTACCATCATGCGCAGTTGCTAGAACTCGCCAAGAAAGAAAACGTTTTTGTCTTCTTCAACATATTTATCTTGCTCCTTACGGCTGGAGATGTTAATGATGGGGCAAAACAGCCCGTTTAGGAATGAAAATGTATTAACTTCTTACGTTGGCTACTAAACAGCAGCAATTTGCGACTAGTAATTTTCGTGAGCAGATCGATTATGATGCGAACAGTGCCAAAAGCAATTCGTATATCGAATACATTACTGCTAGTTTTCGAAAAATGTATGGTCATTTTGACTAGTATTATAGATGGACATTTACCTACCGAATGCAAAATGAGTGAATTTCTGTAATTAAATTTATACGTACCACGGAATGGAGCGTCTTTTATTAAAATCAGAGATGGAGCATTAGTAACAAACAAATAGCTTGCTTTCCTTTCCAAGCAATCTTACCTCTGGAGAAGGTAAACCATCGCTTTATAGCCGTAGAAGTCGAGCTCCCTGACGAATGTAGCCTGTATCACTACGGAAGTTCTGGTGTTTTATCTCAATAGAAAGTCATGGGATAAAAGTTATACTTTTGCTCCAGTTTTACGTTGAACTGCAGCACAGTTGACTTTTGCAAATACCTAAAAGCTGTTTTATAAGTCGCAGTCGAGCCCGAAAGGCGAAGCATCTATTGAAATAGTAAATTATTAGATACGTATGCCAAGTAAGGATAGTAGTTTTATCGGCAGTATAAGTTCGTAAACATTTGCTTACAAACTAAATAAAAAACACTTTATCACAAGAGCACAGACAAACAAAAACACATCTCACTCGATGAACGCGGACACTCGCTGTGAAAACGCTGGTGAGAGGAGGAGCGGCAGCTGCAGCGAGCGAATTTAACTCCGTGCTGCCTTTTTTTCAACACCAACTAATGGTGACAACACAGCTCGCTCAGGAGCTATGAGCCCTCGGCGCTTATAATTCCTGTACACGTCACTGATCGCTTGAGAGATAGTGCTCGCATGGCCGTGCTGAGCCGCATCATACGCAGCCGCCGGCAATTGCGTAGACATGCCGATAGATAACTAAACTAGTAACTTGAGGCAATAAAAGCCACAGAAACGAGAAAGGTGGACAAAGAGAAGCGCTTGTCTTTGTCCATCTTTCTTGTGCCTGCGGTTTTTATTGCGCTATGTTGCTAGTTCAGTTATGAAAAACCAACTAGCTCAACAATCCACTCTTCTGGAACGTTTATATATGTCTAGGAAATTAAAGGTCACACGTGTAATGGCACACCACCTGTGGGTTTGTCAGGGGTGGTTCGGAATATTACCATCGAGGTCGCGAGGGCACTTGACATCGGAAATATAGATGGGAACTTTTGATTACAACTACGCATCTTTCTGTTAGGTGTGTGTTCTTTTTTTCGGTGTTGCCGAAAGAAACATCCCAATATACTGAAAATAATGTAACGCGGATAAATAAAGTTAGGTGGGCGGATGAGATTAAGAAGTTTGCAGGGACGACATGGCCACAATTAGTACATGACCGGGGTTGTAGGAGAAGTATGGGAGAGGCCTTTGCCCTGCAGTGGGCGTAACCAGGCTGGTGATGATGATGATGAAAGTAACGCAGACTCAGGAGCACTGTTTATAGTCATAGGTTTATATTAAAAATGGCTCTATAAATTACTCTCGTCACCGCATAATGAGACTCCCCCGCCCTCTCAAAGAAGCAAGCAAAAAAAAAATATAAGGTCGATGCGCGCCCCTGAATTATTCGTTGAGATGACAACTCTTGGCTTTTGGTAACGGGTACGAGATCGTGCAGCGCTATTTGTGAGGCAGCCCCTGAACAAGGCTTCCTGCGGTTACTTGGGCAAGTTGTTGACGAATAGTCCCAGCCTGTATACGATGAATATCTGCAAGAAACAGGATAAATTAAAGAAATATTACGGCCAAGCAAACACATCTTTTTTTTGTAAAACTATTAAATCAAGCCTTAATATTGTTTGCAACATGTGTTAAAAACGTGTTATCTGAAAACCCACATCAAGCGAACAAATATTAATAAAGTCCAAGTACGTGCGATCCACTGTTCAGATGCTTCTACAAAAGATGTTTTCTGTCAATTGGCTTCTAGATAAAGAGCAAGTAATAATCTGCGTTCTGCAAGGCATTTTGGAGCAGAGTGGACGCGTTCTTGACAGGAAAGACGCAGAGATCCTTCGCCACATCCAACACACAACCACGGAGGACACATACGCAGGAATTGACCCAAATTTGATGACACCACCACCAGGATCGGGAAACTTTTACAGCGAAGCTGTATATGGCTAGCCGATCCGTCCGTCCATACGTCTATCTGTCAGTCGCTTGTACGCCGAAATCTCATCCGGCGCAACCCCATGTGCATGCGCGGTGAGAGAGGGAGAGAGAGAGAGAGAGAGACATAGAGAGAGAGAGAGAGAGGCGCGCGATTGGCACAAGGTCTGTTTACTCCGATCCATGACCTCACGCTGCCTGGCTGGCCCGAAATTGTCATTGACAAGGCTGGTGCGATGAAATCGTTGGCGTCCAAATAACAGTTGCCTTCTCCAGATTCTCCGGAGCATCCACACTAGATTCTATGACAGTCGAGTCACGTAACATGACGTCATGGATCGGAGTGCAAAGCTTCGTGTTATATAGGTGTTGTTGAATTAGCTGCGCAGTATAGACGTCGTTGCTCTCCGTCGCCGCCGAGCGCGCTCAGGAGCTTCGCCCCGGCTCTGAAATGGGTAGGCCACGCGTCATAGGTGTTCCTGAGGAGCAGGCCGCTTTCGATCAGCAACGTTACGAGCAGAACCGGGAAAGAGCTCGTCTACGCCGTGCCTACGCCGTGCCATAGGAATAGGCCCGTGCAGACGAGCGCAAGCAGCAACTGCGTACCCAGGATCACGCATCCTACCAAGTCGTCGTTTAACGAGCCGTCGGGATTAAACCGGTGATAAACACCGGGGTCGCACGTTTCAGATTCGCTACTTACCACCTGTACGGAGTGCTTAGGAGGCGATTTTTTTATTACTTTTTTTCTGGTAGACCCGAATTAAATTACACTGTTTGCGTTATTTGCAAAGCTTAATATTACACTGTATCCGAGATCGAATATATTAGTATAAGAGCAGTTTTCGTAAGCAGCGGCGTTTGCTATTACACTATCTGCGTGATCTTCCCAGCCTGACATTATACTGTCTTCGTGATCGGCATTTTTATTATAAGAGCTGTCGCTGTGATCAGCGCGGTTAACGAGTGCACTCTGTGATCTGCCACGCTTTATATTACACCGCCTAGTGGTCCGCCTCGTTTACTTGCGCGCTGTCTCCGTCGTCAGCACAGTTTACTATAACAGTTGCCGTGACCTCGTCAGCTTACCATTACACTGTGTCCGTGATCGGCCCAGTTTATTGGGATACTGTATTGGTGATCAGCCCAGTTTGCTACTGCACTGTCTCCGTGTTCTGCCCTGTTTACTTCAGGCTGTCTGCACGTTAGAGAACCCCAGGTGATCGAATTTTCCGAAATCCTCCCCTACGGCGTGCCTCATAATCAGAAAGTGGTTTTGGCACGTAAAACCACATATTTTTTTTTTTTTACTTCAGGCTGTCTCTATTCTAGGCCCTGTTGCTATTACATGGTCTCTGTTATCGACCGAGTTTATTGCTACACTGTCTCCAAGATTGATAAGCTTTACTTTGGTACTGCCACAATGATCGGCTGAGTTGGCTATTACACTGTTTCAATGATTGGCTCAGTTTGCTTCTACACTGTTTTCGGGATCGGCAAAGTTTACTATTACACTGCTTCCGTGATAGGCTCAGTTTAACGTTACACTGTCTTCATGATCGGGCTAGTTTTTTTATTACTAGGTATCGTTACCGGCCCTCTTTACTAGAAAAGCTCGATGATCTATCTCAATGATCAGCCCTCTGTAGAATAACAGTGGCATCCATTGCAATCGAGATTACTATTATACTGCCTCCATGATTAGCCCTGTTTACTAGTACAACTGTTCCGTCTTCAGCCGGCTTTACTCTGACGCTGCCCACATAACCAACAAGACTGTCTCCTGGATCGGCCCTCCTTACTCGTTGAGAAACCAATGCAGTAGACGAGCCAGACCTCCGGAAGGGAGGCAAAGAAAGTTTGCCTTGATCCATTACGCACAGTGGATTTTTCAAATACAGCCACAAGAAACACATTGAACAAGACAGGGCACTTGACCAAAAGTGGCGACAAGAAACTAGTGTTCGCATCTTCCCTTAGCTGACATGAGCGTCCGCAAAGAAAAAGGGAATGTGAAATGAGTTACCGGACAATAGCTCAGTTTTTTTCCCGCGTCAACGAAAAGCGTTGCCCATCATGAAATTTAAACTCTGGGAGTCATATTTGTTGCCTAGTTTAGCGACAAGGAAACGATACGCCACGAAAGCCATGCACTGGCTGGCTATTGGTAGAGGACATGTTTTATTGGCATCACCTTCCAAGCGGGCTGGTGACACATAGTCACCTAGCCTGCTTGTGTTAAACAGGTCTAGAACACGCAGCATGCAAATTCTCTGTGCAACTGCTACAAGTCAGGACACCTAGGGCCCTATAAAGTAAAACTATTTCAATATGTTTTATTCCAATCTCCTGACGTCAGATTTGCGTAACCGCGACGCAAGCATCGGGTAGTCATTCGCAGGGTTGTCGGAACGGACCAATCAAACTCTCTCCTCGTTCATAGGAGGACATCTTTCCTTGCTTGAAAAACTAATAACATTGCTTACACTGAGCGGCTTGTCTTATCTAAATGGCTGATGAGAGGCGAGGAGCAAGGTCAAGTGGAGAGGGATTTGATGGGGCCGAGCCACTGCGCTGAAAATCGATAACCGGATGAAGAGGGTGGTGCCGGCGTCTGCGATTCGTCCGCTTTTCCTTACTTAGATTGAGGTGGCTGGTTGTAAATCGCGGAGGCATTCAACAGGAAGTAAACAATGCCGCCAAAACGGAAGTACGGCCGAATCTAGAACGACCTTTTACTGTTCGAATCTGCAGCAGCTACCCCGCACACTTCTTCATCCTCGGCTTCTAGCGTAACTAATGCGTACCATAATCCCTCACTCCGAGTGAAAAAGTGAAATGAGTGAAAAAGCCGGCGTCCGGCGTCTTCAGCAGCGAAATCACTTCTAAATTCCCATCGGCTGCGGCGCCAGGTCTCGAGCGTGCCTCGACGGAGAACAGTGGGCGAGAGGGAACAGCTGCTGGCGCATTACCTTGCCAGGTGTTGCATGAGGAGAAAGAGCATCGCCGCGGCGCCAAATCACCCTCTCTGTCGGAAGCCTGTGTTATCCATGCGTTCCCTGCCCGCGCAATCTTTCCCCTGCGTTCTAGCAACGCCTCCATAAGACCGAATCAAAACTTGCTAAGAGTTCCAACGTGCTCGCTTACCCACCACGAGTTCATAATTGGAAGGACCGCTCAGGGACATTGAAAAGTTCGTTATGCTTTCGCATTCACAACTCCTAAGTCCTTAGGTGTGTTTGGTTTTTTTATTCCCGAAATATCGTTCGATTATAAAATGCAATAAATTATGAAAAGCGTCTACTAGTGCAAGGACACTCTTTTGCTAGGCTGTTCGGGGTTGCTTAGTTGTCTTGCTAGTTTATGAATTTCTGCCCATCGCTTTTCTTCGAAAGGCAAGAAAAGCTTACGCACTCGTTGACATTTAGAATTTCTTGAGAACTTTTTTTTTTGAGGGTCGCCCGATTCTATAGTTTTCAATCCGCTCTTGAACACCTCTTTTCATCTTCTTGCTGATCGTCAATTGCAAGTTGCTGACGTTCTCGTTGTTCCTACGCCAACTACGATATTGCCGTTGCCATTTAGCGTTCTTACGCCGCTTCTCAGTTTCCCCAAGCTTGCTTTTCTTTGGCACCATTGCAAGAACTCGTCTCGGCCCATCCGAGACGATCGTATAAGTCCAACTTTACGGCTACAACGCGGTTTTTGCCAAACTACTTCCACGAATCAGGTGTTTATACCTGATTTTATACTTGTTTACTGCAACAAGTGACTATGTCGAGATTTAGCGTCTCGGACCATGTCCTTAAGTACACGGCTGTAATACGGTGAGGCGACGCATTAGGCAAGGCAACTGTGGCTGGGAAGAAGGAGCAGATCACCGGCTACTAGGTGATCGCAGAACCATCCGCGTCATGAACGTCAGCACCGGCATTTTTGGCGTCGCAGCTGGAGGTTGCATATTACCAGTAGAAATTTGTCGCTGATAGTCTCGTATTAGGTGAGGTTAAATTTACGTTCGCTGCTGAGGCCTGCGCACACACACAATAGCTCAGCAGGAATAAAGTGTAGACATAGCGCGCATGCGCTCAACGTCGTGGCAGTAGCGCAAGCCGGAATGCTGGGCTTGGTCCGCCACCGAGGGGATTAAGCGTAGCATTTGTGCGTCAACTTCGCTTGGTCGTTTTTGCAGCCGAACGCACTGGGCCAATACAGAGAACCTCTAAATCTGCGTGCACGAGCGGCACATGTCCTGCCAGCGGGGCAGCAGCACCACCAAAAAAGGGGGGAGGGGGAGGTGCTATGAAGGTTTTATTACTTCCGAAGTGTCCGTTCAATAACTATCCTAGTGAACTTATTTAAGGAGGCACATTCTGTGGGAATCAAGAAGCGAAGCTTTCCTGAGCTATCAAGTTACAATCGCGCGTTACGGCGAGATACTCGACATTAAGTTCAGTGATGGAGAAAACAGCAAACGGAAATGTCCCTAATAACACGGCCTCAAGACGCAATGAAATCCTCATGCGCGACTCAAACTGCTGTGTCCAAACGGCAAGCCACTAATGAATAACAACATAGGGCAAGTGATTAAAGCGAAGAAAATTCCGATTTTATAAAGGGAGACCAAGAACAAGCTCACGTGCAAAAGCAAAGATAAGAATGAGACAGGATCGTACACACCAGTTACGGTAACGTCGGTAACATGAGGGTTGGATAAAAATTATTCATTGGGCGAATTACAGATTGGATTCAGACCGACCAGAAACTTAAGGGATGATATTGATACATGCATATTGCGTGTTTCTTGTGGACGATGCACGCGGGCTCCCTGACGAAGACAACGAACGCTCTCTGGCTCTCGAGCTGTCGACTGAACTGGCCAGCGCTGCAGCTCCCCTTTGTAAGTATACATTGAAAATAGTATCCAGTTCTTAATCCTTCGTTCGCGTAACATTTTGGTCGATGGTGACGTTCCTCGTCCTCACCACTGACCTCCGCAGCGTCTTGCTTTCCGCCATGGCTCCCGGTGACGACACATCGTCTCTGTCTACTCCTGCGACCCCGACAACAACGTACGTTGCGGTTTCCAATCCCCGTAATCCTAGCATACTCTCCGGCCAAGATAATGTCAACGTTGACGACTGGCTCAGCCTGTATTAGCGTGGTAGCCGAAACAAACGCTGGGACCTTACCCTTATGGTAACGAACGTCATATTCTAGTTGGGCGGAACTCCTCGTGCCTGGTTCCGGCCGCACGAGGACGACATCTCTAGCTGTGATGCTTTCAAGGAGAAGCTCAGCGACTTCTTTGGAAATCCCACCGGTCAGCAGCTGGCTGCTAAAAATAGCTTGCTACCCCTGTTCAGTCTTCTATTGAATCGTATGTCTCGTACATACAAGACGGGCTCGTTCTTTGCCGGAAAGTCGACGAGAAAATTAACAAGCTTGACAAAGTCGGCCACGTTCTCAAAGGGAGAACGGACGACGCGTTCAACTTGTTGGTCTTCAACAATGTGTCCACCGTCGACGTCATTGTCAAGGAATGCCGCCGCTTTGAGCTCGCCAAAAGCCGTCACGTCATTCCAGAAGTCTCCTGGCTCCCTAACACGGCTGCGACGTCGTCTTGCGTCGACCTTACCGCTTCACCGCCCTTAAATGGGCACGTCACGCATATTGTTCGCTGTCTGCTCGAGGCTACAAGTCCTGCACCATTCGAACCACGCCAACTTGTCCCCACCATTGACCAACCAGCCCCAGCGATCGCTCTCATTCAGGTAGTTATGCGGCAAGAATTTGCAAATCTCGGTTTTCCTGCGGCGTGCTGCGTCTCCTGACCTGACGCCCGACCGGTGCGGACAGCTAGGCGTCACAGCGCTCTGTATTCCCCTCTGCGATACCGGAACCCTGCCAAGTGGACACCTTCGGGCGACAAGCCCATTTGCTTCCGTTGCCTCCGAATTGGCCTCGTCGCTCGCCACTGCCGTGCCTCCTGGACGGCACCGTATTCGAGCTCCTTTTCCAAGCCTCCTCGCCCACACGCCGACCCGCGCCGTTGTTCACCTCGCCGTATGCCTCCTACCTCTGACGTATCCGTCTATGACAGTCGTCCTGCTCGCTCGTCGTCTCCTCAGCGCCGTCAGTCCCCGTCACCCCAACCACGCCGCTATTCGTCGTCGACCAATTATGAACCCTCCCGGACGGAAGACTATTCCATGCAGTTCCTTGGGTAGTGATGCTTTATCGTCGAAACAGAACTTACTTGACGTTTACGTCGACGGGTGCCCCTTTGAGGGCGTTAATAGATGCTGACGCCCAGGTATCCATATTGAGTTGTAATCTGCGTCGTCGACTGAGGAATGTGCCCACGCCTGCTATTACACAAACCGTACGCGTGGTCGATGCGCATGGTTTGTTGTGGCCACTGCTGCCGCCACTGGAATGTGTACTTCCCGTATAAGTATCCTCGACCGCCACTTTCCTGCTCTTTTTGCAGTGCCGACCAATAATTGTCCCCATGACCTAATCCTCGGACTCAACTTTCTAACAGCGCTCAGGATTCATGATAACGGCACTCATAACGGCGCTCGCATTCAGCTTTGATTGACTGTTCGGCCAGTGCCCTCTGCATCGTATTTCCTCAATTGGCGCATATTCGTGCCGATCTGCCGAACAAATTCGGCATGACCGCATACGTCCACCTTACTCCTAAAGCCTTGACTTTTGTAGATTTGCTATCATCTTTTCCTGTGCCCGATGGTGATTACGACAGCGGAGGGCTGGAGGACCGAGTTCTTGACGCTAAGAAAGTATTTAATAAATCGGGACTCGGACTGAACTTCACTGTTGAACACTCTCACGAAAACGAGCTGCAGTATTTGGATATTTGCCTACGCTTTGAAGTGGTTGATACTTGCTGGCTCTTTCGCCCTAGATCCATGTAAACACCGTTAAGGTTTTCTTTAGGTCATTCTAAATTAGTAAAGAAAGAACGGCACTGTTGTCTCCAGCATTGGTGCTGCCCTGATGAAATCATGCGACCACATAGTAGCGGAGAGTGTTGAACATCAAGTGGTTAGGCTAAATACAGCAGCTTGTCCGAGCTATGGGATAACAGCGGCTTGCGACAAAATGATTAAGTTAGGTGTAACGTCGCAGCTTCATCGCAAGACAACAACCAAGAGCCTAAGAGACATGCTGTGATCCCCTACCAAGATAATGTGTCGTACAATTTGAAGAACGTGGCGCTAAGTTATGGGGTGAGTGTAGTGATTTCGGCTCCTTTAAAAAAGGCCCGTTTGCTGCACAGGTCCTGAGAAAGACCGAAAAGATTCTTAGCCATAGCGATTTCGCTTCTCGTGTAAACCACAGATTACAGTTTGTTCCTTGCACGTACGGTGTGGTTTACGAATTCCCTTTCCCCTGCGGGTGTGTTTATGTCGATCAGAACGGACGCTGTATTATATTTTTATTTATTTATTCAAAAGAACCTTACAGGCCCTATGGCAGGGCATAAAGTAAGGGGGGCATATTAAACAGTAAAGGTATAAAAAGTACAAATTTCCAACAGGATCAGTGCTACAAAAAGATTACCGTGTTGCAGAATATTGAAGACACTAGGAAGACACACGAACACTTGGTAATGTTAACAGAGCAAAGGAATACCGTTTATCAAAATGATATACAACATGGCAAAAATGCACGACAACATACACTAGATTGGTCTCTCGTGAACGGTATTAAATGGGAAAAGCGTGAGTAACTGAGAGCGGAACGTGTCGGGATTAGAATGGAGGCTATGTCATCAGGGAGGTCATTCCAGAGACGAATGGCACGTGGTAGTGCAGATGAATTAAAAGCATTTGTTTTACCGTATATGCGCATGAAACTAAACTGATTATGTAATCTGCGTGAAAAAGAGTGGGGTATTTGTAGTTGTAACCGGGTTCGTTTATTAGTGTAAATATATTTGTGGAACAAGCATAGAAGGGTGATGTTGCGGCGGATATCTAATGGCGGCAACAGTAGGTCTAGGCTAATTTGTGTAATGTTTGAGTTTATACTGTAGTTAAGAGATATGAACCAGGCTGCACTGTTTTGTATTAAGTCCGTCATATTGGTTAGGTAATTTTGATGAGGGGACAAAATTGGGGAGGCGAATTCTAACTGTGGCAAAATTAATGTTTGGAAAGCGAGTTTTCGAATGTTTGGCGGGGCATTTCGCAAGTTGCGTCGCAGATAGCCAAGAGAACGTGAGGCTTTGGCACATGTGGAAGTGATGTATGGGGCCCATGAAAGATTCTCTGTAAGAACAACACCAAGGTACTTATATGATGAAGTGTGGGAAAGCATAGTGTTATTAAGATGATAATAATATTTAGAATTTACACATTTTCGGCTGAAGCACATCACCTCGCACTTTGTAAAGTTTAGTGTCATGAGCCATTTGTTACACCAGTTAGCGATAAGGTTAAGATCTGCTTCAAGTTTCAAGTGATCGTCAGTCGTGTGAATAGGACGGTAGATTCTGCAGTCATCGTTAAAAGGTGCATGCAGGAAGTAATCTGGGTGGGTAAGTCGTTAATGTAGACTAAGAAGAGTAAGGGGCCGAGGACGCTGCCTTGTGGCACACCAGAACTAACAGAAGAAGGCGGGGAAGAGAAATTGTTAACAACAGTAAACTTTTCTCGAAAAGAAAGAAAATTACGAATCTAGGATAATACTAAAGAGTCAAATCGTAGGGCAGATAATTTAGAAATTAGGCGACAGTGGGGCACGCGGTCAAAAGCTTTAGAAAAGTCAAGAAAGATACAGTCAGATTGAAGGTTGCAGTCCATGTTAAAGTGCAAGTCAGTCGTTAGTTCAAACAATTGCGTGTCACAAGAAAATCCCTTCCTAAAACCATGCTGATTAGAAAAAAAGAAATTGTGAGCTTCTAGGTCGCTGTACACGTGGGAAGTGATTATGCGGTCGACCATTTTGCAACATATGCAGGTTAAAGATATGGGCCGATAGTTGTCAGGTGTATGAACATCTCCAGATTTGTGAATTGGCATTATTTTTCCTGTTAACCAATCGGTGGGTAACTTTCCAGATGCTAGGGGTTGTTGAAAAATATGGCATAAGATCTTGCTTGAGGCAGCGATGGTGTTCTTTAAGATCTTTGAATTAATGTTGTCAATACCGGCGCAAGTAGATATCTTGAGGTTACTAATGAGTAATTGAACGCCTTCAACAGTGATATCGATTGGTTCCATCTATGCGGCATCAAGTTCCGGAAAAGTTGGAACATTGAAAACGTCCTCCTGAGTGAAAGATGAAAAAAAAAAAAAAACGTGTTGAATACGGTCGGGCAATCGGCGCTAGAAATAGGTATGTTTTCTGTTCCGTGCAAAGTTATGCTGTTAGTATCTCTTGTCGGAGATATGGTTTGCCAAAATTTTTTAGGATTGGAAGTTAGCAGCGATGGTAGTTCCTGAGAGTAATATTTATCTTTGGCGGAAGATATCGCTGGGCAGTAATTGTTTACTGTCTTTGTATATCTGCCAAGCCTCAGCAGTGCGCACGCGTTTAGCCCGGTTATAAGAACGCTTCTTTCTATTCCTTAGTTTGCGAAGAGACTTGTTGAACCAAGGGTTAGATTTGTCGTTAGTTATGGAGACTATCGGGACGTAACGGTCTACTAATGCTGTTAATTTGTCCCTGAAGAGCACCCAGTTGTCGTTTACGGATCGACAATGAAATGAAGGTAGTAGCACTTGGTCGAAAAATTCTAGTTGGGAGTTAATCTCATCGTAATCTGCTCTGTTATAATCGCGAATTTGTTTAGTTGTTGTGCCAGACACGGGTTTCGGGAGGCTAACAGCTAGTTGGATGAGGTTATGATAACTAAAGCCGCTTATATTTGAAATTGAAGTAATTGTGTCAGGAGCGTTTGTGAAAACCAAGTCCAAGATATTGGAAGTGCCTGTAGGGGCCTTGACTATTTGGAACAGGTTAAAATCTAACGTTAGATTGATTAGTTTCAGAGACGCGTGACATGAAGATGACATAAGTTCCCTGTTGATAAGCGGAAAATTGAAATCACCAAGAAGATAAACGTGGTTGGATGGACACAGCTGGAGCGCTTTAGTGACACTGTCCCGCAAGTCATTCAAGAAGGAATGGTTGCAATCTGGTGCCCAGTAACAGGCGCCAATAAGTACAGCACAGGAGAACACATAAAAATCAGCCCACACAATCTCGAGAGATGACCCTGAATCGATAAAATATGAATGAATGGTTTTATTTATTCCCTATGAATACACACCCACCGCCCCTATCGATGCGGTCGTTTCTATAAATTTTGTAAAGATTATTTGTTGGCAGGATCTCATTGTCGTCGATATCTGGATTCAACCGTGTCTCAGTTAGTACTATTATGTCAGAGTTACTATCGCCTAAAAAACCGCAAAGTGTATCGCGTTTAGGTAGCAAACTTCGGATGTTAGTGCAGGCCACTGAGAGCGAGAGAGCGGCTTGCGCAAGAAAGGCAACTGATTATTTTGCGAGCTTGGGTTTGTGTCTAGCTATCTGGTAGATTGTATTACTGAGTCGCTAGCGGTGTCGTAGACATATACTTGTTTGTCTATATAGAGCTTGTCGAGCACACACTTAAAAGGCTTTTCAAGTGGCCTGACAAAAGCTGCCAGCTTTCTTCTAGCCACACGTGTTGATGGCGCGAAGTCTTCACCAATTCAAAATGTTGTCCCCTTAAGTTTACGTGCTGCGGACAGGATACTTTGCTTGTCCTTGAATGAACTCAGTTTTGCGATTATGGGCCGTTTTTTTTTTTTTCAGTAGAATATTTTCCTAGGCGATGAACTCGTTCGTACTGCATACTGGTTGTGGCAAGTTCGAGTTTTTCTTCGCACAACTTCTTAATCTTTTCTTCAGACGTGGCCCAATCTTCTTTTTCGTCATCCTCGATCCCGAAAAATAATAAGTTTTATCGTCTTAATCTCTTTTCTGCATAGTCACATCTGATTGTTATTCGTTGTAGCTGGCTTGAAATATGTTGCAGGGTATTCTGAGGGGGAACCGCTTCAGTGGTAGCAGTTACGGTTCCACTAGCTTCAAGTGCAGCGACTCTCGCTAAAAGTTTTTTTGATTGCATCGTTAGTAGCGTCTTGTTCGTCCTTGATGCCCTTAAATTCACGCAGAACTGAATTCAGCCCAGATTCCAATTTTTCAATTGTATCCAGGGCGGATTCGAAAGCAGCGGACTCAGCCTTGCTCATTGGGCCAGGGTTCGACTCAACATCACCCGATAACAGGAGAAGCAAGTTAACGAGGGAAGAAGATACACACTGCAAACAAGTCAATATCAGCTTTTCAACGCTAGACAGCTCCAATTGGCACGACACCGCAATAAGACAGCAATTGCTAGTTTTGGCACAGCCGGCACGGTTCAAGTAACTGACCTGGAGCAATAGCAGTTGTGAGCAGCGCATGGTTACAGCGGTGTCGTGCCCGACGATGCTGGTGGCTGGCTCCAACATATACTTTGATGCGCTTGCGTCACCGGTATACGGTGCCAATCCGCGTTGCCAGACATAGGGAGCAGTTGCGTCCAAACAAGGCTGGGATTGCGGCAGGAACGGCATAAGCAGCGGTGGACCAACGAAGCTCGTAGGGAAAGAGCCAGGAAGCCAGGAAAGGACGCCCCATGACAGTGTGGCCTGGAACAATAGCAGTTGTGAGCAGCGCATGGTTACAGCGGTGTCTTGCCCGCTTAAAAGAACATTTTAGAACGTATTAGAATATAAAAGAACATATCCGCTTAAAAAACATTTTAAGAATAAGTCATCTCACGAGCGTTCTCACGTAGCGAAACATTGCAGGGCTTGTGAAAAATGGACAAGGAAGGTGTGCCTTCTGCATCTCGAAAAAACAAAAAAATTTATAGCGCCATAGGGATCGCCCTACACGGGAGCTGTTCGAGGCCTGTGTTATAAAGAAGAAAGCGCGTGTATGGGTTAGCGATCGTTCCATTGTGCTTGCTGATTGGGGGGTGCAATTTCTGGAAACAAGATTGTGACGGCAGCGATTTCGGGTGGCCTATCAGCATGATTATGTCATTTTCATCATTGCATATATATGTCATATTTCACCCAATAAACATCTGCATCTGGAGTGCCCTCAGTTTGGTTGTCTTACCCAAACATAATCGGGCGCTTGAGTAATTATGCCTCATATACTCCACCTATGCAATATTATTCTAGCCAAACTGCCCTTTTAAGAACCGCGAATTGAGGTTTTGTGCTGTGAATAATGCGCTCCAGAGCATCTACGAAAATGTGTTCTATCACCTAAACACACACTTATGGCAAAAAGTGCTTTAAGCAATACTTTCGCACAAAAGTTGAATCATCGAGACTTTCACGGAAGCCTGTCTGATTAGGATGAAACATGACTAAGACATACATCAACCAACTAAGTACTTAAAAGTAATATATTTCTGCTTGGGGCAATGGGGCAGAAAAGCTGAAGTGCCTATTTAAGTAATCTTTAGCATTTGACGCAAGCACTGCGCATAAGACCAGGGAGAGTTCCTTGGTTTAAGTTGAGCGTGTGTCCTGTTGATCGCATCTCTAGGGCTCCAGGTACAGGCATGGCTTCCAGTTTCTTCCCTGGCCGATTATACTAGAGCACATTTAGTCACTATTGTACTTAGTCGTTGCAGCATGCTCTCCCGAATCATTTGATGTCACTCTTATTTACATTCTTTTGATGTTGGCGTCGCCCTTGTTTAAAGTTGCTCATCTCACCGATGTAGATAGCGTCGTATACACATGTTATGTCTCAAAGCTCAGAATTCATGTCAGTAAAATTTTTGATGCGGTTTAATTCTAGGATAGTTGTGTCGTTGTTTTAGTACGGTTTAGTCACTGGGATTGCTTTCTCATTTGTTTAGCTTCTTGCCGGGTTCTTGTGGATTTGATTTTGTGCACACTGAGATGTTGCAAACACACCTGGCACATACACGAAAAAAATTTATCATAACACCTATGTCTGGGCACACACGTGTGTCAATAATACGCTCAAGCCTAATTTCCGCCCAGAAGGAAAAAAAAGCATGTTTACCATGCACCTAAGCTGTTTCTAATTTTGACGTGACAAATGTCTTTTTTCGTCCTGCTGCTTACCATGCGAAGCTGCATACTCTCCTTGCAATCATGCTTTTGTAGTTATTAGCAACTACAAGATATATTCGCGTGTAGTTGATGGAGGAGTGGATGTTCCCAATTTGGGCCGCGGAACCCCTTTCTAATTCTTGATTAAGGCACACTGTTCGGTGCAAATTAAACACGAAGAATGCAATCACAAGACCAGCACATATTATCTATTATGTGTCAAACACAACTTAGAATACTCTTTGTAAGAGCACCCGCCGTGGTTGCGCAGTGGCTATGGTGTTGGGATGCTGAGCACGAAGTCGCGGGATCGAATCGCGGCCACGGCGGCCGCATTTCGATGGGGGCGAAATGCGAAAACACCCGTGTACTTAGATTTAGGTGCACGTTAAAGAACCCCAGGCGGTCGAAATTTCCGGAGTCCTCCACTACGGCGTGCCTCATAATCAGAAAGTGGTTTTGGCACGTAAAACCCCCTAATTTAATTTTTTTTGTAAGAGCCTATTATTATAGATATTCTACAGCTGAGCCGTCGAGGCAGCTGCGTTTCGTACTTATCAGCTTGCTGTTGCCAAATACAATGAAATTATAATAAGGACGGTTTCAAGATCCTTTCAAGTTTGTCTAAAGTTGTATACTGCATAAATGATGTCATCGCATTCATTGGCAGTTAAGCTGAAGTCGTTTTAAAAACATTGAATATCCTTGCTGCAACTGATTTATGGTTTCTTCACAGAATTGGATGTTTCCTACATGTAACAGGTGCATATTCTGTACAGCTGTATCGCATCATTCGTTTTTTTGGAGATGTTCCAACGCCGACAGGGAGCTCGCCCAAAAAGATGCTTTCGGCCCAACATGAGCGAATACCATGCTACGCATGCGTAGCAAGGAAGCAAATTGAAATCTTTGCTGTCACTGTAGGTCATTTGATGCTAAAATATTTCGCATGACTGCTACATGCTTTCTCGTCCAGGTACACTGACCCAATACAGCAGTCTATTCTAACTATTTCTACATTTTCTCCTCTCTTAGGCCCACAGCAAGCATCCGATTTTACCACGGGGTCATTAAGAATACGTTATCTTCGCTGCTTACTTGTGGCTTCTATGAACATACATGAAAAGGCTGCAGAATAAATATCAGTATTTCAAAAGCTTGTTGTGTTTTGCTAACAGATTCATTTATATACCACTCATGTTAAAGGTTACATCAGAACAATACCAGAATACTTAAAATATTCTGGACAAAGCGACAAACGTCGCCATTATCTTTCTCAAACCACAAGAAAGTTGCAAGGATGTCTCTAGGGTGAGCGACAGGAAGTTGAAAAAGTGTTATTAGGATGTTTCTAGCTTGACGAATAATAAGTTGGTAAATTGTTTCTATGAAGCATTAAGATGGTTAATAACTCATCCTTTGAATGTTTGAAGCATGTTCATTTATCGTGTAAACAAGGCTTGTAATGAAATTTTTTAATCAATATCGATGGTGAATAGTGGACAGGATGTTGGTATGAAGTTTTTAGGGAGATTGAGAACGGTATGAAAACATTTAAGGAACCGTTGGTAGGTTGTACCACCATTTCTCTACAAAATTTTTATACAATGTAACTAGAAATTCTTGTAGGCTATAGAGTACAAAACACTCATTGCGTACGGTATGATATACCCACTCCAAAATCCGCAGGCACTTAAGGCTAAGCAGATTTTTGCGCCTTCCATGCGCACCCGTCTGGATCTAGCACCGTGCTTTCTGCGGACAGCACGCTTGGAGTAAAAGCATTGCAGGGCAAAGGCTACCAGATTCAATCTGAATTATGCCTTGATTATGCTCTTTGTCGGTACTGCATGTGATAAGTAATAAAATTATTTGTCGTTCAGTTGTGCCTCTCCTTCAGGACAAATGATTGTCTCACGTTGTGCATCTGTTTAATGCTGCCAGCTCTAACAGAAGACACTGTCATTGCCTTAAAATGGCTTTGATTTATATGTAATGGATAGCACCTCAGAGTTTGGTCTTCGCCGTTCGTTGGCCATACGGAATTTTCTACCGCAAAATGTCCTCGAGTGCATGTGATTAGTGTTGCCGTTGTACTTAGTTACGTGTAGCACCTGATTTGAAATTTCGAGCAAGTGAAGCCGTCGAACAATGCAAGAATCCGCAACGCAGCTACGCTGAAGTGCCCCGGATAACATCGATTTAAGCAAAATTGGAGCAGAAAGACGACGAGAAGATTTCGACACATCCACTTACAAGAGGGATATCAACACCGCGAAAGTGTTCCAGAAAATTGGGTTTTATTTTTACAGAGTAATTTGTTAAGGGCTAGGGTGCGCTGCACTAACGACTAAGCTTCTCCCTTTGGTCAGTGTTTCGCCGCTCTGTGTGCCTACAGTTTGCCTACTTGAAGCAAGAATGCTTGTAAATGTGGCACACTTACGAGGCTGCCAGCTCCCAATAGTATCAGTCTATCGCGTTGATCGCGAAGACGCATCTTTGTGCCAGTTGTCCACGGGCTCTGAAAACAAATACAAAAGTAATCAATTGCTTTTCTACTGCTTCGCTGCCGGCCTTTTTATCATTAACCGTCTAAACAGGCAGCACTGAGCTGCCTGGATTGGTTAAATATTTCGATTAGAAGTTAACAAAATAAATTCGAAGATATGCTCTAACTTCAGGCATTGAGACCATCGTATACGTCGCCATGGTGTACTGGAGTTCCTTTAGGCAATCGCTTTATTCGGCCTGCGTTTTTCGGCATACAGTTTCTCATGCGCGAAGGTTAGAAGAAGGCAGGAACAGAAGGTCAGTGGAAAGTTGATATTGCATTTCGCACTTTGCAAGCACTACCACTTTCATTGTTTTTTTATTGTTGATAACCTTGATTATGCGGCTATTCTAATCACGTTATTACGTGTTCATGACGGGCAATTTTCCTTTCGACAAATTTTACTTGGCCAGTAACCGTTAATGACCGTCGTGATTGTGTGCGATATTGTTGCTGGGTAGTTGGTTACTTGAGGATGAAGTTTTGCGAGTTGTTCTCTATTCATTCAAGACCCCTAGACAGTGTTGAAAACGCAGTTTTCTTTACGATTCTGGAGAATAAATTGTTTTGACGCACTAGGTTCATGTAAAGAGGAAGAAAAAGCATAGAGAAATTAAAATAAAACGGAAAAAAATGGAATGACAACTTTTTGTGTAGTGAAAAATAAGGAAAGTTGTATGTCAACTCAGCGGTTCTCGTAAAAGAGGAAAAATAATTGTGGGAAACAAAAGACTAAAGACCAAAGACAGATTTAAGGAAGCTTAGTCCGTGCCTGAATATTTTAGTATTTTTTTAGAAAACCCAAACTTAATAGTTTCCAAACTAGGGTATTCTAATCGATGTACCATGTTATATGGAAAACGATTTCTTCGTGCGATGCTGCAGCAACACCTATGTGTTTTCGCGGCACGTGAAAAGGCGATAAAATTAAGAATAACGCACAAGAAAACACACCTACTGACCGCAACATGGAACTCATCTTCAGGCCATCTAATGATTTCAACTTTTTATTCATATTCATCTAGCGATAACATAAAAATGTGATACGCGAATGTTCAAATTTAAATATATGTATTGATTAAATATGAATCAAGAACTGCAGAACGTCCGAATACAAGACGTCACACTACAAACAACAGACGTCAGACAACAGAACGTCAGAAACAGAACCTCCCAAAACACCACTGACGGAAATTTCCTGTTGTGTTTCTAACTGGGTTGCATTAAATGAAACAAAATGTTCCATATGTGAAGTCTTGAAATTAACACGAAAGAAAGGACTTCATTACAGCTTGATTACAGAAGCTTTCATTCACTTGGGCAAACTGCTACGACTGTACTCTGGAACTCTTGCGGCGTCTTAAAAGAAAACATTCTTTTGACGCACAGGTTAAGCGTATTTCGCTTTGAATGAATCGATCATCTTTTCCAGATATTGCGCTTGACCCATATTCCGCTAAGTATTTCTGCTTAAGCAAAATGGCGCGCAAGAATGGATAACTATTGCCATATAAGTCAGTGTGTATAAGGATATACTTAAGTCACAGGATTTGTTCAAAGGGAAAGTGCAAGAAACCTGCTTGGACGACAGACATTCAGGGACTATCGGACCTTATGTAATACGGCGGAAGTGAGATGTGCATGCAATTTGCTGCAAGAAATGGCTTGGAAATAATGAAACGCAGCAGCTATTGTGCACTTGGGAATGGGAGTGCGGAAACATTGCAATGTCAACAATTATTTTACAGTGATGAGGTTTTAGGTGCCAAAATAAAGATATTATATAGAGGTAGCCGTAGAGGTTGAAATGCGGATAACTTTGAGAGGTTCGGTTTTTAACGGATCCCTGGCACCCCGTTTATCATAAATTTTCTAGCGGATCTTCTCGGTGCTTGCACCACGTGAGCCAGGATGGAACTCGCCGCTTCGTGCTCAGCATCACGGTGCCCTGAGCTGCCACGAACGGTGCATCGTCAAATTGAATGGAAGATTTAGCTCCGGCTGGTCTATTGTTTACCTATATAATAATGCATGTGAATTGCAAAAATACTCACTTAATTGAACTGACGAAGACATTTGAACCAATGTTGTTTCATTTCACAGTAAAATAATAATTCTGTCCAATACAAGAAGCAATATTTGGTTGAAAGCATAAAATCTAAATAGAATGACCGAGTCTCGAAACTTTAAGAAATTGTGACGTAAAACGTTTCAAGATGCAGAGCTAAGTATCACAAACAGGCATCACGATTCGCTGAAAATGCCTCTGTTTACACGCGGGAAGCTGCCAATTGGGAAATATTTTTTATGTCTAAGTGAACTAGGTACATATTTTAAGAAGGTGGGCAAATGTCCTGCATCCAAGTGAGTGGTATACATTATAGCATGATATACTACAGCCAGTGGCGTAGTAACGAAGTGGGGGGGTGTCAAATATGGGTGCAGACGCCCCTCTTTCTACCGGTTTGATTGGACGTAATTGATCAAGAATGCTCCGGTAAACAGCAGCCTGAACTCATGTACCCGATGTGCCAGATGTGTAGTACCGCAGAATTATCAGCTGAAGCTTTATCAACAGCCTACGTAATAATTGCACGAGTGTGCGGGATAATAAAAAATTTATTCTCTAAGTGGTGGCTAAACTACTGGCCTTAGCGGAACGTTTCTTGTGCGGTGCGCTCGTGCCTTGCACTCATGTGCCACCATGCTTTGTGCGTCGCCAGTACGCATACAGTGTTCCATTCATCAGTTTTTTATCGTTTGTATTTGTCTTGTATCAATTTGGCGGTGTTGAATAAAAGCACTGTCACCTAGTCATAGCTAACGGTCTCGTTGCCATTTTGTTGTTGTTGTAACGGTGGCGTCCCGCAGAGCGTGGTGTTGAGCCTTTTCCTCTTTAACGTAACTGTGGTTGGCCCTGCTGAAATATTGCCCGAGACAATTCACCTATCAATATACGCTGTCCATAGAAAAATGCGCGTTAATCGCGTTTATGCACTAACCCATGGCACCGTACCATGTTTCTTACAATGGCCAGGGTATCAAGTACCAGAAGTCTCGCAGCTGTTCTGCGTGATTATTGACAGGAACCTTACATGGAGCCCCCACTGCACCTACCTGAAGCAAATACTAATTTCGATTGCACAAATAATAAGGTGCTTCTGCGGGAAAACCTGGGAGCCTCGGTACTATCCATGCTGCAGCTATACAGAGCACTGTTTCTGAGCTTTTTACGGTACTGCATGCCGATTTTGGCGAACGCATGTAAAACAAACTTCGTACCCTCGAAACTTTGCAAGGCCAGGATGTACGTATATGCCTTGGACTACCACGATGCTCCTCGACTCACGCAACAATCACGATTGCTAGAGACTGCTTGGTTCCAGCATATATAATAATTGAAAACCTTAGACCTCACATTCGACATCTGTGTCGTGTACCCAGTCACTATGTAGTTTCTTTGCCTGCACAAAGACCTGAAGCTACATTTTCCAAAATTGTTGCGACACATGAACGCTACGTTCCGTTGGGCTTTACATCAGCACCAAGACCACTGTTACCCTTCTGGTGAATAGGACAGCCCCTAATATGTCTCATGATTATGGGAATTACGCAGACCCATCAATAAACAGCAGCTTCACGCCAGTTCACACTGTGATTACTGAACGAGGCATATGAACAAAGAACGCACATTTACACCAATGGATCTGTCTCAGCCACCAGCTCCATAGGCGCTATTATTATCCCGGCCGTACAAGTCACAATTACCTCCAATGTGTACCTCCTAACGACTTCTGCGGGAACAGAACTTGCCGCTCTACATCGCACAAGCTAAGCCTTGGAATCGGGCCGTAATTTGTGACTCCAAGGCAGCCCATCAGAGTTGCAGTCAGCCTTACGACGCAAGACTCATGAACAACTGGTGTTTGAGACCAGAGAGCTTCTCCGTGAAGCCCTCATAAACGGACAGGACATCATCTTCCGATAGCTTCTGGGGCACTGTGGTATCGTCTGAAATGACCTTGCGGATGATGCCACCCGGTCAGTCCAAAAAAAGAAACCGTGACACTTCCTGTATCTTTATCAAGGACACACGCTGCTAGGGGTCTCCGTCTACTTGCTCAAACTAAGACTGAAACTTTGTGAAACCCGCCGATTTTCTCCAATATGCCATTTCCATCCTGGATACTACGTTGAAGCTGCAGATTCCATTTTGCCACTTTACTGTGCGGCATCTTTTTAAGGGCGTCTTTTACGAAAGCCTACTCATTCCTTATTGGAGTGTCCGACACAACAACTTGTTACTCGTGCAAAGGTGCAGAGACGATCAGGCACGTGTTGTGTTTTCGTAATCACTATGAGATCGAACACGACGTTCTTCGGAGGGCGTTAAACCGATTAGCTAGCAGACCATTCTCAGAGACCAATAGTCTCAAACCATGGCCCCAAGTATCGCAGGTTTGCAAAGCGTCGCGGGCACTGCTAGGTTTCATAAAATCGCCTGGCCTCAATGACTGATTACAGGCGCGAAGTTATGGACAAGCACACGTATTCACACCGAGAGTACTTTATTCCCTCCCTATCCTTCCTTTTCTTTCCTTAAACCCCTTCCACAGTGCAGGGTAGCAAACCAGACGTACGTCTTCTTGACCTTTCTACTGTTCCTCTCTTCTTTTTCTGCTCCTCTTCCTTTGTTGTTGTTGTGTCGCTTCATCTCACGAATACAGTGTCATGTTTAAGCTATACAGAAATTTGAAAAAAGGTGAATTTTGTGTGGGTATTTCCCGATATTCTGTCGGGTTATGCGCTTTTGTGAGCATTAGGAGCTCCGTATCATTCAAAATATGGCATATAATGAATAAGGGTATCTTAAATAACTGCTTAATTGGCAAATATAGAGGAAACATTGCAATTCAGGAATTGAGGGCCCAAAGTGATATTATTAACTCAACAAGAACTTCTCCAAACAAAACTGTCTTGGATGCTACAGCCTGTAGTACTTTGGCACTGCGGGCGACATTGTATGGCAGTACCCAAAGTAATATGAAATAGTGCATTAGTGACGTCGATATCTCTACCCTCTCCATGTCAAGTGCAGACCAACAGTAGCGCAAGCTTTCGCTGTCACGGGCTTCATCGCGGCCTTCTCGTTTTTTGCACGTTCACGCCAGGAATCGACGCGGAGCGTGTTCTATTCCGTTTCCAATCTTATGGCGCTACTGCAGCTCGGACGATCACGTTTGCCAATATCAGCATATAAAGAAAGGTTTTAAGGGTCAGAATGAAGGGCTTCGGTAATTAGCATAGCATTTGCGCTCGCGCAGCAAGAAAGCAGGTGGCAATTTTTTTGATAGGGTGGGGACATCAGCGTCACTGACACAATATTTAATTTTCATTTCCGCTCAGTACCTACGACGACTTTTGTGAAATTCTTTTGGGGCAGCATACCTAAACACGCAGCGCTTGTCGCACCTATAATATTGTATTTCTTTTTACGCGCAATGGAACAGTTTCGTTGCATTCGTTTCAGAGGACATCTGTAGGTGTCCAACTAATTACGCTAGTAATCTTACCGGCCTTGAATTATCACAGCTACGCAATTCCTCGTAAAACACTGGCAAAATTGCAAAACTGAGATCGGTCAGAAAAGAAGAATGTTTGATAAAAGCCGGTGATAGGTGCCGTCGGTGCAATCGTATTGTTAGCTTGGCATTACGAAAGCACATTTTCACCTGGCATATACAAGAACACACAGGCGGCCAATGTTTATCTGGTGTTTCAATTGGTCGTCCATTAACCTCTTAGGTGGAGATATAACCGTCCTTTCCTTGGTCGCTAAAACTTCGTCAAAACCCATCTCGTGCCACGAAAAAAACCTCCTACACTGCTTTTTACAGTAAGCATGAAGCATTCGTCCCACGCACTGAACGAGAATGGAGCTATTCGGTGAACGCCGACGTTTATTCTGCATTTAATCTCACAGCAGAAATAAACAAGGCGATTAAAGAAAAGTGTCTTTTCATGGAATACTCACATTTGCTTGTGCCGGATTGCTGCTTTGTTGTCGGTTGTTGATGGCAATGACGAAGCCTCAAACAATGGCACATACCCACTGTGCAAGATAAAAGATAAATCTATTCGAGTAAAACTCGCTGCCACTAATGTAATGGTTTGCAATGTACTCAGAAAAACAATACACATTTCTTGTAGGGCAATGAATAAATGGGCGTGCGATTTCAAATTTACGTCTGAAACACTTACTTAACTCCTTAATTAGGGCAAAGAAGTTTAAAAAACGAGCTACACCATGAGTTGACGTAAAAGAAAGGTTCAAGCTGAAGATCTTCCTTCTGCTACTCGTTACGTTAATCTTAAACGAAAGCGTAAAGTAACTCGAGTTGCGTCATGAGTAGGAAATCGAGATCACATAATGTAACACTGCGTATATAAAACAGGCATATATATTTGGATGATGATAATGACGCACCTCTTACATCGATCGTACCCACAAATGGGGATAGGCCAAGAATTGGGGGCTGCAAGAGGTAGCGCAATGAAATTCTGATATGAAAAGGACAAACAATGTAATTAGAGATATGTTTCACTTGCGTACTTCTACATTTCGATGTTGCCACTTAATCGGTTACTGCTACGTTTGCTGACACGTCCTGCCCATCTGAACTAAAAGTGTGGCCACTTATTTTTAGAGTTGAACCTCTCGCTTCCCGTCAACTTCAGTGTCGGAACTGCTGGCGTTTTGGCCATAGTGCAGGGGCTGCAAATCAAATCGATGCTGTCGCGCCTGTGGTGGAGATTATTCCCCTAATGAGTGCACAGCTGGAGCCGAAACGTGCTGCCTATGTCGAGGAAACCATGCGGCGGACTAGGGAAACTGATCGGCTAGAGCTAACGAAATACAGGGGCTGGAGATAATTGACAGGCGACGATGTTCGCGGCGACAAGCTATTACACTCGTTAAGGAAAGAGCTTTTGGATACGCTGGCGACCCTGCGAGGCAATCTACTTTACATGAAGGCAACTTGTCTAAACTCATTGAATCAGCAGTAGGAAAAGCAATGACAAAGGCTATGCAACATATTGTCACAAGTATTACCGAATGTACTTCCCAAGAGTTTACTGGGCAGATAACACAGCTCTTGCAAACAGCTGAAACACCAGTCACCAGATCGATTACCTGTGCTGCAGAACAGATAGCCAATTCAGTCCTAGCGCGTTGGATCCGATCCTTGTTTTTCGCGTCAGTCAGACTCGCAGGTTGACATGGAGACGGGTCATGATACCAGGCCGCAAAAGCGAACTGGGTCTCCAGTAACTGCGTCTTGTCCATTTAAGAAAAGCAAAAAGGGTAATCCTATTTCTCACTGGCATGCAAGAACGTTAATTGCGACGGTAATCGCTGAACTATTTACATAAGTTAGATCATCACCATAGCTTTTTTTAAAGTGCTACAGCGGAACTGTCATTCCTTGTTTTCTGCTTCAACAGACTTAAATTGCTTAACAACTCATCTTAATCTTGACGTCATAATCTTACAGGAAATCTGGCTTACTCTTGAGAAAAATTTTCATTTTAATGATTTTCGACCTCTTCGATTAGGTCGCCTTTCACTAGGAGGTGGTTTATTGATTTTGTTGTCATCTAAATTGCGTCATTAGGCGAAAATAGCTTTCAAGTTAATGTCTCCCGAATGTGAAATTTTGGCAGTGCACCTTATCGTCCCAGGCTACCATTCGTTTTCGTTTATAGATGCTTATTTCCCTACGGGCATACACAGTACATACCAATTGGATAGTGAGCTTGCCAGCTGCAAAAATGAAGTCATCCTTACTGGTAACTTCAACTCACATCACGTGTCATGGGGTTACAGAACAGATGCATGTGTGGCACGTCTGTGGGACTGGACCATAGGTAAAAATATTTCATGACTTATTATCAGACGACCTACGTTTTGCGACGTGCAATCTCACTCAGTGTTAGATTTGACGTTTTGTAGCAAAAGTGTCAACGTGACATCTTGGACTAGGTTTGATTTCTGCACAAACAGTGATCATCTCTCGGTATACTTTGAAATGGGATGCCCTTTAACATCAGTAGAACGACAAGGCAGAATATTTCGGAATTGCAAAAAAATATAGATTGCTAGCGCTCCACCATTGCGTCACTAACTAATAGTAATGACGAAGAAATTGGCTTGAATATTTGTTCATCGTGTAATATGTGGATTTATTACGAGACACTAGGCACAGTCTAGTTGCACCGGCAGTCCACGAACGCTGATCGCGCGCACAGCAGCACAAGAGCCGTCTTCTTCATCCTCCTCTTCACTACAATGGCCCACCGGAGAGAAGAGGAGCCATCCTGGCGTCTTACGACGTAGGTAAGATGAGGGGGTCATAGTACGGCTTAAGTCGGTTTACATGAACCGTGTCACGCCCGCGATGCCTAAGGTCGGGTGATGGTGTCACAGGTTCTACAACGTAGGTGACAGTGGAGGTACGGTCTATGACGTGGTAGGGGTCATCATAGCGTGCAAGGAGTTTAGTCGAAATGCCAGGGCTATGAGGTGGGGCCCACAACCAAATAAGGGAACCAGTTGGAAAAAGTGGTGTAAGCACGCCACTGTCATGCCGCAGCTTTTGACGACATTACGTTCTCAATGTCATTTGGCAACAGTCTCTCGAGTTCAACCGATGCAACCTGCCTGTTGAGGAACCTCATGTTGTCGGAGGGTAGCACAGGTAAGAAAAGCATGGTGTACTTCGGCGAACTCTGCGGAGTCCTCATAATAGATGTGTCCAGAGAGGCCCTAAGCATCTGCCGCTTTGCTTTCTGACACAGGACAGTCATGTAGTCGTCGTCGGAGCTGTCGTCGCTCTCGGTCGAGTCTATCAGGGTAGCCTCGCTGTCTCTCGAGAGGCTGTTCCGCTTCCTTGAAGCTGCCGATGCAGGCGCCGCAACATCAGGTGGGAGTGCGGGTGGCTCCACCTCCATTCCCGTCGTGCAGGGAACGGTGTTCCCCGGAAGAAAGCGAGAATTACCACAAAATACTGGCATTGAGGACGTACGAGTCAACCCTCGGAAGAATGTTGTCACGGTAGACGGTAGACGTATACGTAGGTCTATAACGCGTCACATTGGCGCTCATCGCCTCTTGTGGTAGCATGGTAGAAACGAAAAAGACGGTTCATTTATTAACACTGATAAGAAAGGTAAAGCATAGAGTAGTTTATCCTTGTTACACTTCTTGATTCCTATGCCAAGACGGCCGATAGCGCCTAGACGGACTCGGCGGGCTCTATAAGCGTAATCTTCGGTAGAAGGAAATGATCTTGGCGCGAGCATGGGGCTATTGCTAAAATGTGCGTATTTAAGTGTCAGAGTGTTTTACCTATTATCGTACGAATATATCGCATGAAGCGCCCGAATAGCCTCAGCTTTGTTATCGGCGCGATACTATCAATCATCGGCAGGCTTCCTGGAGTCCGTTGGAACGCACCTGAACGACTTCTAGGTTTCGTGTGGACTCCACAGCTCTGCGACCACAGTCAGAACTAGAGTCAAGCGTTTCGTATAAACTGCTTGAAAGCGAGGCGGCATTTGCGTTTGCGCCGTATCGCTTAAGAATATAGCTACCCTCCCAGTCGAAGGGAAATTGCAAAATAAAGACGAAAATAATCTTCGGTGTTAAATATTCTCGCATAAAGAGGGCCCGAACCACGAAAGGTGCCTAATCACACACTTTTATTCCAAGCTGCGACACGAAATAGACATTTATGACCACAAAAAATAGCGTTATTTAGGACAAGAGACTAGTATCCCGGGATTAAAATATAAAGTATTTAATATTCAACAACAGCACCTGTACTCCTGTGTATTAGAACCAGTTCTACAGAAACGCTACCACCGAAGTTTGCAGCGCTAGCCAGTGGACTGCAGCGAGAACCAGCGCGTGTAAAGCACAAACCAGTGCGCCACAGCGTCATAGCAGGGAAACTATCGTCTCGTCTAGTGTGATCCAGCTCTTCTTCAGCCTTCTCACTGGTGTCCCAGTGACTTCCAGCGAGCGCCAGCGTCCCCAGTGCAATGGAGTAACCATAAACGCACTGGTTTCACGATAGAAGGAACAGGAAGACGATGGTTGTTGCAATAGGGCTGCGATTACATATCATATAAAACAAGAAGAGAAAGAATGTGGCATAGCATGGCTTGTTCTTGCCAGTTGACTGTCATATACAGTGTCAATAGGACGAGCAGAACTTCATCGATTGCGCTACAGGTATCGCCATCTGCACAGTTTTTTGAACTCTTCATACAGACGCGAGTATATCCAAGCCACACTCATGAAGTTGTAGTCATCATGACTCCAGTTCATTGCTTCGCAGGGCTGTTTGCGTCAGCAGGCGTTTGGTGTGTTGCGACACCACGTACCCGAGCACAAGAGGGTCGGTGCCTCCCCCGTGTAGCCGTGCACGGCTTAGCCGTGTATGGGGAAAGAGGAATCCTTGGGGTTGAGCCGATGCCGGGTGCTCAGACTTTAAGGCCCCTCGGCGGAGGCAACACACGTCCTTGGCCTCTGCTTCACATAGATGGCACCCCCGGGCTGACCCACCGGGCGGTGCACTCCAAACCTTCATCTTTCGACTTTCCATCTTTCCTGTCATCTCCTGGCTTCCCTTTACTTCGAATTTTTCCAGGCAGCAAGGGTTAACCTTGAATAGCCAACTTATGTTATTTCTTATTTGGTTATAGTGGTAATGTACAGCTGGCGTTTGCAGGCCGTGTTTCACAGGTCCTGGACAGTCCCCTTGTGGGACTACACCGGGGGTGGCCGGCGCTACTGCCGAAATTACACACACTGATGGTTATTTCCTTCCCCCCTCTACCTTATCGCTCCCTGAAGAGGAGGCGCACCGACGATGTTTTTGAGTTTCTTGCCCGTCAAGAAGAATGTTTCCCTCGTTTCCATGTAATGCACTCTGAACCAGAAAAATCCTTGTGAACAATCTCACCATTCCTTGTGTCTAAGTATCTCAAACAAATTTTTCGTACAAGTTATAAAACAACCAGGATGGCAAGCGGCGATATCCACTTAAAGCTCCGCAGCCACAAACAATATGAAAAGCTACCCAATATAGTATCATTTGGGGACGCCCAAGTCACAGTAACTTCGCATCCTGCGATGAATACCAACCGTGGCGTAGTCTCCGATTATGATCTCTTAGACTTGACTAAAGCTGAACTCCTGGAGGGCTTCAGTGGGCAGAACCTCATCAACGTTAAACGAATTAAGATGAGGCGTGACAATACGGAAATAAAGACCAAACACCTCATGCTTACTTTTGGCACATGTGTTGTGCCCGAGTCCATCGAGGCCGCATATACCAAGCTTCGTGTTCGGCCGTGCATTCCAAATCCACTGCGATGTTTCAAATACCAGCGTTTCGGTCAAAGTTCGCAGAGCTGCTGAGGCCGCCAACGCTGCGCGAAATGCAATGATGACGAGCACACCTCTGAAACTTGTGAAAAGTCTCTCCACTGTCCTCATCATCATCATCATCATCATCATCATCATCATCATCAGCGTGGTTATGCCCACTCCAGGGCAAAGGCCTCTCCCATACTTCTCCAACTACCCCGGTCATGTACTAATTGTGGCCATGTTGTCCCTGCGAAATTCTTAACCTCATTCCGCCACCGCCACTGCCGCCCTCTGCTGCGCTTTCCTTACCTTGGAATCCATTCCGTAACTCTTAATGACCATCGGTTATCTTCCCTCCTCATTACGTGTCCTGCCCATGCCCATTTCTTTTTCTTGATTTCAACTAAGATATCATTAACTCGCGTTTGTTCCCTCACCCAATCTGCTCTTTTCTTATCCCTTAACGTTACACCTATCATTCTTTCCATAGCTCGTTGCGTCGTCCTGAGTTTAAGTAGAACCCTTTTCGTAAGTCTCCAGGTTTCTGCCCGTAAGTGAGTACTGGTAAGACACAGCTATCATATACTTTTTTCTTGAAGGATAATGGACCATTCAGGATTCCGTAAAGGCTACTCAACAAGTCACCATATTTACACTATCAATCAGGTGATAGAGAAATGTGCGGAATATAACCTACCCTTATATATAGCTTTCATTGATTACGAGAAAGCGTTTGATTCAGTAGTAACCTCAGCAGTCATGGAGGCATTGCGGAATCAGGGTGTAGATGAGCCGTATGTAAAAATACTGAAAGATATCTATAGCGGCTCCACAGCCACCGTAGTCCTCCATAAGGAAAGCAACAAAATCCCAAAAAAGCAAGGCGTCAGGCAGGGAGATACGATCTCTCCAATGCTGTTCATAGCGTGTTTACAGGAGGTATTCAGAGACCGGGATTGGAAAGAATTGGGGATAAGTGTTAATGGAGAATACTTTAGTAACTTGCGATTCGCTGATGATATTGCCTTGCTTAGTAACTCATAGGACCAAGTGCAATGCATGCTCACTTACCTGGAGAGGCAAAGCCGAAGGGTGGGTCTAAAGATTAATCTGCAGAAAACTAAAGTAATGTTTAACAGTCTCGTAAGAGAACAGCAGTTTACGATAGGTAGCGAGGCACTGGAAGCGGTAAGGGAATACATCTACTTAGGACAGGTAGTTGCTGCGGATCCGGATCACGAGACTGAAATAATCAGAAGAATAAGAATGGTCTGGGGTGCGTTTGGCAGGCATTATCAGATCATGAACAGCAGGTTGCCATTATCCCTCAAGAGAAAAGCGTATAACAGCTGTGTCTTACCAGTACTCACTTACGGGGTAGAAACCGGGAGGCTTACGAGAAGGGTTCTACTTAAATTGAAGACGACGCAACGAGCTATGGAAAGAATGATGGGTGTAACGTAAAGAGATAAGAAAAGAGCACATTGGGTGAGGGAACAAACGCAAGTTAATGATATCTTAGTTGAAATCAAGAAAAAGAAATGGGCTTGGACAGGACATGTAATGAGGAGGGAAGATAACCGATGGTCATTAAGGGTTGCGGAGTGGGTTCCAAGGAAAAGGAAGCGTAGCAGGGGGCGGCAGAAACTTAGGTGGGTGGATGAGATTAAGAAGTTTGCAGGGACAACATGGCCACAATTAGCACATGACCGGGGTAGTTGGAGAAGTATGGGAGAGGCCTTTGCCCTGCAGTGGGCGTAACCAGGCTGATGATGATGATGATGATGATCATGAATAAAAAGCTATTTGGCGAACCACATCTTACGCGTGAAAGTCGGCAACGTTTTGTCGCGACCTTTTATGCTAGAAACTGGTGTACCACAGAGAGGCGTGCTTAGCTTAGCCTTGGTGCACGCACTTTATCGTGAAGGTGAACGCGCTTCATGCTTCCTTACCAGCAGCCACTTTTTATTCCGTCTACCTAGACGACATTCAAATATGCTTCAAATCCTGTAACCTCGCAGTATGCGAGAAACAGGTACAGCAGGGATGGAACAAGGTGTCGAAGTGGGCAGACAAAAATTGATTTAAAATCAACCCCCACAAAAGTTCTTTTGTTTTTTACAAGAAAGAGAGGCAAGGTCCCAGATCCTTGTGTTGAACTGTGTGGGCAATAACTGCCTGTCAACAAATAGCATACATTTCTAGGCATTATACTTGACTCCAGGCTTACTTTCATTCCACACATTAAAAATCTGCGTCTATACACTATGAACTTACTGAAGATTCTACCCCGCACAACATGGGGTAGCGACAGCAACTGCTTGATGGATCTTTATAAGAGCCTGATTCGGTGACAATTGGACTATGGTGCGGTCGTATATAGCCCTTCTGTGAGACAGCCTTTCTCGCTGCGTGTGAGGGAGGTCAGCGATGAAATACATGTCCCACTCCTCGAGCATCGCTTAATGCAGTCAAATAAGCTGTTACCTCCTTGAGATTAGCAGGTGGTAGAATGTGACATATCCTTTCTATAAGTTACAAAGCACGCTGCAGAGGTCGAAATCCGGATGCACCTCCAAGAACTACAGTAGAAACACTCGTGCACAGAATTCTACGCAGACGCTTCCAAGTCAGATGCCAGGGTGTCCTATGCGGCCGTCGATCTAGCGTTCGTGGAATATGATGTACTGCATCCAGAAACACGTACATTTACGGCCGAGGCCTAGGCACTAATGTAGGCTGTGAAGCATATGAGGAAATGACTCCAAAAAGCTGACTCCCTAGGTGTCTTGAAGGCCTTTGATGTTATTCTGTAAGCACAAGAATCCAGTACTCAATGAGCTCTATTCCCCTCTGTGTAAAGCATTTACATGCAGCGAGCATACTATTATAGCGTATAGTAATATATGCTGGGTGCATGACTATGGAGGCATCGAGGGTAATGTTCTGGTGGACGAGATGGCCATGTCAATTGCATCGCAAGCTATTAAACCTACCGTTGCGGTCCCTGCCGCGGATATGAGGCCTTTCTTACGAAGGAAACTGCGAAACCACTGGCAACCCTTGTGGGACGCGGAAACAAATAATAAGCTGCAGGTGATAAAGCCAAAGTTAGGTTTTTGGCCCTCCCTATCAAAATCACGGGGAACAGATGTCCTATTTCGTCGTCTCAGAATAGGACACAAAAGTGGGACCGATAATTTTCTATTTTCCGGAAATGAACCTTCAACCTGTGGTAGATTCGTGGAGAGGCTGACCATGCTCCACGTTCTACTGGAATGTCGGGAAGCCGAAGCTGAGAGAAAGAAACATTTTCCTCTGGCATACAGCTATTGTACCCCACTTCAGCCGGCTATGTTTCTTGGCAAAGAACCGTTTTTTAACGCCAAGGCAGCCCTCGGTTTCTTGAATGATGTTTTCCTACATGTTTTAGTCCCATACATTCGTAGCGCTTCCTCTCTTCGGAGGATGCGGCTGTGATTGCAGTATTGCAGAGCACATGCCTCCAGGCCCTTGTGTCAAGGGCTCTGGTGAGGCCATAGTGCTGTGGCCAATCTTTGCATCTGACATGTTTTGTATATCATGTCATTTTCGCAATGTACTTTAAGGCTCATAGTATACGTCATTAGTCATCGGTATTATCTTATTACATGTAGATATTACGCGCTATACAGCGACCATTTTTAGGCCCCTTTATAGGCACGTCACACCAACTTCATAGAATCCCTCACTTCACTGCGAAATCAGTAAACCTGGCATGGCGCTCTATGGCCATACCTGGCCCTTGCGCCATTAAAAACCCCACATTCACTCATTCCAGTTGATTGATCATAGCGGTGTATTTAGGACAGGAATAAATCACTATGCCAGTGCTCGCAGGTGCAGCCAATATGTCAAATGAAAATTACTTTTTCCCTTAAGGCCTCAAGGCTGCCTGAGTCGAGGCAGTTGCGATGAAAACAGCAAACAACATAAATAAGTTGATATGTGTAGGTAAGTTAGCACAGGGTAGAGACTGAAAGCAAGACAAATGATGCAGTGGTGTTATTTCAGGTGTACATACTCTTCACACACCATTATAGGATTATGGGCTAAATAATTACTTTGCCTGCGTAGAGACAATCCCAGCTCTAAAAATTATGTATTCCAAGTCCTATATCACTTTGACAGTGGCACTTCTGTATACCTCACAAGATTGAAGGTACGCTCGCCTAAATAAGGTTTAAATAGCCTAACAGCATTGCTGGCGCAAAATATTTCGAGTAGGCTTTGATCGTACGTGAGCCGGAGCACTGCTTTGGAGAGGAGACGACTAGACGAAATCCCAACGTGGCGAAGTGAATTCTAAAGGTGTGGATAAATACGGTACGTATATTAAAATAAAATTGTGGAGGGAATGAAACATCGGTTATTCAATTGTAATAAGCCGAGAACGTTAGCTGAAAATCCCAACGTGCGTTTGTGACGTTCCTTCTTTATCTTTACCGCGGTCAGAATTCTGTTAGCTCAAAAATTACGCTGTTTTCTACGCCCACGTGTCTAGGCAACATTACCAGCAAGCATCATTTGCGAGGCGTGCGCGCAATCGCATAGGTGTCAGTTACTAACAAGAATTTAAAGGCAACTGAACATTATTCAATACGCTGTACGTGTTTGCTATCTAACAAATAACACTGTTGTAATGTCGTGCGCGAAAATGTGGTTGCTAAAGCAAGTCTTGCAGCCTGTGACAGTGCGTCATCATCATCATCATCATCAGCAGCAGCAGCAGCATGGTTACACCCACTGCAGGGCAAAGGCCTCTCCCATACTTCTCCAGCAACCCCGGTCATGTACTAATTGTGGCCATGTCGTCCCTGCAAACTTCTTAATCTCATGCGCCCACCTAACATTCTGCCGCCCCCTGCTACGCTTCCCTTCCCTTGGAATCAAGTCCATAACCCTTAATGGCAATCGGTTATCTTCCCTCCTCATTACATGTCCTGCCCATGCCCATTTCTTTTTCTTGATTTCAACTAAGATGTCATTAACTCGCGTTTGCTCCCTCACCCAATCTGTTCTTTTCTTATCCCTTAACGCTACACCTATCATTCTTCTTTCCATAGCTCGTTTCGTCGTCCTCAATTTAAGTAGAACCATTTTCGTAAGCCTCGAGGTTTCTGCCCCGTAGGTGAGTACTGGTCATCATCAACATCATCAGCCTGGTTACGCCCACTGCAGGCCAAAGGCCTCTCCCATACTTCTCCAACTACGCCGGTCATGTACTAATTCTGGCCATGTTGTCGCTGCCAACTTCTTAATCTCATCCGCCCACCTAACTTTCTGCCGCCCTCTGCTACGCTTTCCTTCCCTTGGAATCCAGTCCGTAACTCTTAATGACCATCGGTTATCTTCCCTCCTCATTAAGTGTCCTGCCCGTGCCCATTTCTTTTTCTTGATTTCAACTAAGATATCATTAACTCGCGTTTGTTCCCTCACCCAATCTGCTCCTTTGTTATCCCTTAACGTTACACCTACCACTCTTCCTTCCATAGCTCGTTGCGTCGTCCTCAATTTAAGTAGAACCCTTTTCGTAAGCCTCCAGGTTTCTGCCCCGTACGTGAGTACTGGTAAGACACAGCTGTTATAAACTTTTCTCTTGGGGGATAATGGCAACCTGCTGTTCATGATCTGAGAATGCCTGCCAAACGCACCCCAGCCCATTCTTATTCTTCTGATTATTTCAGTCTCATGATCCGGATCCACAGTCACTACTTGTCCTAAGTAGATGTATTCCCTTACCACTTCCAGTGCCTCACTACCTATCGTAAACTGCTGTTCTCTTCCGAGACTGTTAAACATTACTTTTGTTTTCTGCAGATTAATTTTTAGACCCAGCCTTCGGCTTTGCCTCTCCAGGTAAGTGAGCATGCATTGCAGTTGGTCCCCTGATTTACTAAGCAAGGCCATACCATCAGCCAATCGCAAGTTACTAAGGTATTCTCCGTTAACTCTTATCCCCAATTCTTCCCAATCCAGGTCTCTGAATACCTCCTGTAAACACGCTGTGAATAGCATTGGAGAGATCGTACCTCCCTGCCTGACGCCTTTCTTTATTGGGATTTTGTTGCTTTCTTTATGGAGGACTACGGTGGCTGTGGAGCCGCTATAGATATCTTTCAGTATTTTTACATACGGCTCGTCTACATCCTGATTCCATAATGCCTCCATGACTGCTGACGTTTCGACAGAATCAAACGCTTTCTCGTAATCAATGAAAGCTATATATAAGGGTTGGTTATATTCCGCACATTCCTCTATCACCTGATTGATTGTGTGAATATGGTCTATTGTTGAGTAGCCTTTACGGAATCGTGCCTGCGACAGTGCGTAGCGTACGTGTAATGTTCTATCACGTGATGTCAAAGTAATCTGCCTTGAAAAAAACATTATTCACGTTATCGCGAAGTATGGTTGAAGGAAAAAGCAAAAAAAAAAATAGATGGTGACCCACCCATCCTGTCCTGCATGTTCACGATGGTAGTTTCAATCTCCAAGGCAATGCATGGCGCAGTTGAAAATATGTGTTTTGATATGTTTCACGTTTTACGCAGTTGTGCACTGTGGTTAAGTATTTTTCTAGGGGCCAAGTACTTTGTATTTGAAACATCCCTATAGCATTATGCCTTCCACTGAGATTTGCAACAATTCCAGTAATTTAATTTGTACAGTATGCTTTATACCACATATGGTATGTCTACCGGAAACCACAATCTTAAATTGTGCATCAAATGTCGTAAGTAAAGAAACTGAGGATTGGCTTAGCATTGAACAGGTGCCTAGCAGCGTAAGTAAACATACCTGCGCTTTTACAGCAGCGATTCGTACACATATATGTTTAAGTCGATTACTTGCGAGTCTTCTTCCTCTGCTAATTTGACTTGTTCATGGCTCTCCTAATAAGATGAATGAAGATACTCTTGGCAGTTTTTTACATCGTCCTTTTGAAGAACTGCGTGGAGCGTAAAACCTCTGCTGCGATGCAATTGGTTCAATTTTTCACGGCAACCATGGCACCGTGTGGAAATTGTTGGGCCACTAGTGCAGGGCACCGCATCTGCAGTGGCCAATTTCACGCGACAGTAAATGGAACACAAAGCTTGCTCCACAAAAGGTACTCATTTGCGCTACAGCCGTAAATCTTTACGCTAGCAGCAGGCAAAGCACAGCACGACTCAGCCTTTGTTTTTCGCATTACGTCATTCAGCTGCCTTATCTCATGTTCAAAGTACTCTAGGTGGCGCTGAGAGTATCTGTCTTGAAACAGAAAAATAAAGGCTATTGTGGTGAACTTCCCATCTGCTACGGAACAGCAAAGAGTGGTAGTAATTGTACTTTTGATGCAACTCAAGCCGTTACTTTGACATTCATGTTTAGATTGTGAAGAACATATCCAAACTAGTAATACGCACTTGATGGCTATATATATTATGAACTGTAACAAATAATTTCACTCTTTACGCATTGTGGAATGTTCGGACGTGTTCTTACAACGAGAGTAGTTGACAAAAACTTTTTTTCTTTAGTGAAAAATATAGAGAAACTTATTTCTAAAGCTATCGACCGATGAACGTTGTTGGTCGTACACCATATTCAGGAGAGGAGAATATTTCAATGTTTGTATATTTAGCTATGTCTTACCAGTACTCACGTACGGGGCAGAAACCTGGAGGCTTACGAAAAGGGTTCTGCTAAAATTGAGGACGACGCAACGAGCTATGGAAAGAAGAATGATTGGTATAACGTTAAGGGACAAGATAAGAGCAGATAGGGTGAGGGAACAAACGCGAGTTAATGATATCTTAGTTGAAATCAAGAAAATGAAATGGGCATGGGCAGGACACGTAATGAGGAGGGAAGATAACCGATGGTCATTAAGAGCTACGGAATGGATTCCAAGGGAAGGAAAGCGTAGCAGAGGGCGGCAGAAAGTTATGTGGGTGGATGAGATTAAGAAGTTTCCAGGGACAACATGGCCACAATTAGTACATGAGCAGGGTAGTTGGAGAATTATGGGAGAGGCCTTTGCCCTGCAGTGGGCATAACCAGGCTGATGATGATGATGATGATGATGATGATGATGATGATGATTTTTAGGATTTATACAAAATTTCGTATGTGTATCCTGCTTTATTTGTTCTGCTCATCATTCTTACGTGTTCTATGGATTTTCTTCCCATCGAAATCATGATATTCAACAGCGCCTGTATAAAATGACTGGACGACATGTCCACACAACTACTTTGCTCCGATTCATTCTTGGAGCATGTGTCGTAAACCCGGGATCATCGTGCAACACACAGCTGCCACGTAAGAAGCGCCGCTTTATGCGTTTTTTATGCTGCTTTATTTACCCCGTCCTTGGAATGCGTCGTTTTTAGCACCTTTTCTTATATGCAGACTTCTCGTCAACATCTCGAAGAAACATTCACGGAGTCCGTTTTCATAAATACACAATTTTTTGTGTAGAATACTGAGAAAGATAGTAGATTCGCTCCAAGTGACAAATGCATGCATGCGAAACACTAGCAAATTTTAGGTCTTTCTGCGATAACCTCAACGTGTAATTAATTTTTAGATATGAGAATGATACATTTTGTTCTGATCAATACGCATGATCACATAATAAGATACAACTTAGTTCAAAGCTGATCAAGTCTGTCCCGTGCTATTTCCAAGCGTCAGCATGTGAGAGCAAAAGTGAGCATCGCCTGTTATTCAAACATTAGCATCACATGCTAATCAACGGGCGTACCCGTAGAATAGAAAAAAAAAACGCCACAGCAGCTCACATTAGTTCGACCGAATCTGTAAAAGTAACACCTGATTTCTTCTCTAAATGTGCTTATTGATGCTAAAACGGTGGAAGAAATAGCTTATATGAAACTTGCTTGACACTTTCTTGTACACCATAATGCAAAAATGTTTTGTCAAAGGCAACACAGAAAGTAGTATCTATAGTAGGAAATCAAAATAAAAGCCTTTGTTCCTATTAAAATATTTTTAGAGGAGTAGCGTTCGATCAATGTAAGCCCCTACACATGACTGATAAATTTTAAATGCCTGCTGTAGGTTACTACAGTCATTTCATTGGAAGATTATCTGAACAGTGTCTTAAACATTGACTATGCTTATTTGTTCTATGAAGGCGCATTGCAAGTTTACTAATTTGCTAGTCATAGACTTTGTCTTTTCTACAGAGTGCTCAAGAATCTTACGATAATTGTGCATAGCGATACTTCAATTCTACGAAGTTTCGCCAACCTGCATATTATTGTCTGCCTGCGCCACCTGTTGAAGATTGCTGGGAGGTTCCATCATAGATGGGGTGTTCATGTTTTAAAGTATGAAGTGGCACTTACGTGATTACCTCTGATGGGAAAATACAAATAGTTTTTTGTCAGGTGTCTCTAACTACTGATGCAGTGAAAGTGACGATGGCGTCTATGAGCCATAGTGAACGAATAAAGCACTCCAAACGACGCTTTTTGATGCCAGTAGGAAAACGAATGTACACTATGCGCAGCAGAGAACTATAGGCGGGTGGACGTTAAACCAAGTATGAGGCCATAGTTTGGGCTCGGAAGCAGCTCCTGTCGCCACCGAGTACACGGGCAAGTACGATGGTACTTGCCCGTGTACTCAAGTACGAGAAGCACGATGGTACATTTGTTTCTTCACCTTACAACAATTTTAGAAACCTGCATTTCTCATCGTCTTCATAATAATAATGTACTATTTAAGAACTTTGAATTATTTGTCCATTGATACGGACAGCGTCTTGGTAATTTAGTACTTGCTACAACGACAGAAAGATTCCGAAGGTGCGCTTGCTCTTGCGTGCACAGCCCTGCTAGGCTGATCAGTTGGTAGCCGAATTAGGGCATACGCGGCAGATTTTACGACAAAAAGTGAGGAGTTCGGCTTTCACAAAAATTAATCATGTTATTTAGGCTAGTCACGGAGCGCGACTGCCAACCATGAAGAAAAATGCTTGCTGAATGCAGAAGGGATGCCCCAAAGAGCGCTCAAAGAGGGACGTGATTGAGCACTGCCACGTTCAATTGAAACAAAAGTACAGCTCTTCCGCCGGTTTATACGTTTTATACCTGGTCACGCATTTACATTCGCTCGCCTGTGCAGCCGGTCGACTACAGCGCCGCCCCCGCGGCACCGACTGGAACTATATATCTAGGTAACTTTTCGCCCTAGGGGAGCCTAGGTCCCTATGTGTCGTGTAAAAAACGCGTCTAGCTCCTGAACGCCCTAGTCCCCATGCGCGCTGCCCATAGAAACATACCATAGCGCGCGGTAGCATTGCTTGCGCCAATTCGCCGGAGCAGCAGGGCTGGGCGGTTCATTGCGCGTGCACGCAAGCACCACGACCACGAACGAAGCGATACAAGGTGGAACAGCACGTTTTACGGCAATCGAAGTTGTGTGTGTGTAACGTGTTTGGTGTGTGCAAAATGCAATGGAGTTGCATGTGTGACGAATGTGTACGCGCCAATAGCACGACCACAAACGAAGGTAGAACATCGCGTTTTGGCGTTTGGTGTGCGCAATGAGCAGTCGAGTTGCGTTGCGTGACGCATTTGTTCGCGCAAACAGCACGATCACGAACGAAGCGATGCAAGGTGGAACAGTATGTTTTACGGCAACCGAAGTTGTGCTTGTGTGACGCGCTTGGTGTGTGCAAAATGCAATGGAGTTGCATGTGTGACGAATGTGTACGCGCCAATAGCACGACCACAAACGAAGGTGGAACATCGCGTTTTCGCGTTTGGTGTGCGCAAGGAGCAATGGAGTTGCGTTGCGTGTGTGACGCGTTTGTTCGCGCAAAGAGCACGACCACGAACGAAGCGATGCAAGGTGGAACAGCGCGTATTGCACAATCGAGTTCTATGTGTGTGTGCGTGTGTGTGTATATGTGTGTGTGTTGCGCGTTTGTGGTGTGCAAAGAGCACGACGACTATCGCGTTGAAGACGATCGTCTTTGAACTGCGCCAGAGGAAATCGGTTGTTGGGTTCTACATATGTATTGAACGGGCGTTAAAACTAGAGAAACACGGGATTGCGACGTGACCAGCCGCGGTGTATATTACTGTACATACGTACGTTTACAGCACCGACTTTTAATTCGGAGTGATTAAAGGACATACTACGAGTGAGTTGTATGTGGAGGTTGACGCTTACGCGCATTAATTAGCGGCGGTAGGGAACAAAAAAAAAATTACCGACGATTACGTTACTTCCTAATGCGAAATTTGAGCGCAGCAAATAAGCTGTTTCACCTTTTCGATAGATTGAGGCAAAGAAATCGAGCAACACATGTATGCGCTATCACAGAATTTTTTTTTTATTTTTCACACGTATTCCTTTAACAAAGACTCCACTAACAGTTCTTGACAGTCATGAAGGAAGCTTTGTGGTCGGAGAAATAGACTGATATATGTTCGACTTGGTACACCAATGCTTGATTCTCAAAGACGAGATCTATACAAGTGCCTCGCGAGGTTGTCACAGCCGTGGGACGCGTTACGAGCGAGAGGAACGGGATGTTCTCCCGCATAAGTGTTAGGAAATTGCTGTTTGTCTTTATGTCAACATTAAAGTCCCCCACTACTAACATCGGTGTGGATCGATGGACGGTTAATGCGAGTTGCAGGAAGTGCACGACGTCTTTCGTGAGTGCGGTAGGGGCGAAGTAGGCAGCTACTACCAGCAAGCCGTTGGGCAACTTTGCGGCGCACAGTTCGCCAACTTCATGTGACGTGCCAAACATTTCGACTGGTATTGCAGAGAGACCTGTGCGCAAGTAGATAGCGACTCCCGCCGCTCTGTTGTGGTCTCTGCGAGCACCACAGCAGTATAGGAAATCTATGATTTCGAGAGGCTCTTCGGGATCCATCCAGGTTTCAGCAAAGCAAAGTACAGAGGAATGGCGCAGAATGTGATCGTGGTGTACGTCCTTGGCATGTGCGGCAAGGGAGCGTACGTTAAGAGCGGAGATCAACAAGTAGTGCGGCTGTTCAGTCATGGCGAGGCACTTGGCGGTGATGGTGTCAAGTTTGTGGGACTGCAACCGACGAAATTCATCGGCTAGCTTTCTGTCCGGATTGGCTTTTCCGTGGTAGAATGTGAAGTCGAAGAAAGGAATTAAGTTCGAGCCGGCGCTTTGACAACCGGAGACTCGCAGGAAGAGGGGGGAGGGGGGCGGCGTGTACACCCAGCCGCAAACGATGGGGGCAGAAGCGCGCGCAGCAAGCGGACAACACGATAAAGGGAGGAGGGAAGAGATAGCAGCGACTGACTGATGCCGCTGACGCCGATAGTGAGTCAACCCCAGCTGCGGAGTTGGTTTCAGGGACAACGCCGCCGATGCCGACACAAACAATATGATACCCTCGCTTCCGCAGCGCTATGAACCAGGTCTAGCCGTGGGAAGGTGGTCACGTATTCGTCGACGTGCCGGGGCCTACGTGAAATAACCGGCGCGTCGGCAACTGAAGAGCACCCTATCCGCCACCCAAGAACAGGGGGAGGGGGGGGACCCTTTCCTCCTCTTTCTGCATGGCGGCGACGGTGTTCTATGCAGTCACGTTATCTTGACTCTCTAGCGGCGTCAGCGGCATCCAGCGGTATCAGTCGGTCGCTGCTAGCGCTGGGGGGATGAAAGGGGGGCGGAGCTGGTTACGAGGCCGACGACAACGCCGACGACGACGCGAAACCCAGGAACGGACGCCAAAGAGCTGCGCTCTAAAAGAGGGGAGGGCGGGGGGGATTGCTGAGACAGGTGCTCGAAAGCGTTACAAGTGATTCCATGCATGTTTTGTCGGTGTGCTCGATGAACTAAAGGCCGCATTAAAGAAATTGTGACGAAATGTGGGCATGTGCCTAGTGGCATAGTTTAGATGTGTCAGAGTCTAAATCTGAAAAGAACCGAAGCGTACCATGTGCAAGAAATGTGCAAAAACTACAGCTGCAAGCTTATGTTATGCAGCTTTGTCCGATGTCGAGATTTTGTCCTTATGAATGTAGCACCCATCACCCTTGTATACATATGTTCTGGCTTCGGCGCACCATATGGGGGCACTATCATCGAGGTTAATAAAACTACGCGTAACGAGCGCGTCGCCCTGGTTCCGGTTTCGGTTATCGCTGCCGTTCATGATAATAAACCGTTTGTAAATTGTGCTTATTGTTGGTGATTCTCTAGACAAGGGACGAAAACGAAAACTGGAAATTAAAGTAAGCAATGCGTAAAACATTTTAGCGAAAAACTGTTTCAACATTCTTTAGAGTAACCCTAACATTCTAGGGCTTTAAGCGCCACCTGTTTCCGGTAGTCAAAATGTGTCATGGCGGCTTCCCGTCAATTGTATGTGAGCGTGACATGGGAGCTTCAATGGTACACCTAAGCTTTCTTGGCTATTTCAAGCTGTTCCCTATCCTTCCGCGTAATAACTTTTCTTGTATCCAATGGAATACCGATTAGGAATCGTACAGAAGCTGAGAGGCTGCACCTGTCATTCACATAGACAGGTAAGGTAGCTGTTGGCGACAACTTTCAACTCATCTGGGGCATATACAGTGAACTCTCACTTGAGTGAACTTCAAGGGACCGAAGGAAATAGTTCACTTAACTGAAAGTTCACTAAACTGAATATTCACTAGATCTACATAAGACATGGCATACAGAGTCAAAAGTTTGAAGTGCAATTCATGGAGCAAAAGACATGGCATCCATAGTGTTAGAACTGTGTGAAATGGAATTTGTACATATCAAGTACAAGGTGCATAACAGTTATAATGCTGCCTTTGTGTCCACACGCGGAACCGACGAGACTGGAAAGAAAGAGACGGTCGACAATGCCACGACTAGCCAGTCGAAAAAAAAAGACACCACGTGGTTTGTGGTGTGACAGATCGCAGCTTTGCTCTAGCGGCGTTGTAAGCGCCAGCGATGTTACTTCGTTCATGGCCTCCGAGATTACACGCTTGCTCATTTTGCGCGGGCGATCTCGGAGGCCATGCCTCGTTGCCGTTCGTTTTCCGTGCCGCCGCTTTGCCCCAAGGGCGCTGTGGCGCCAGCGACGTTACATTGCCGGTGGAGCGGCGGTTTGATGAGGGCGGGCATCGGTTGCGCCTGCAGTGCAGGGCGCAAAACTTCGTTAAGAATAAGCCTTGGTCCTCTGAGCGAGTTCGTTAAACTGAAATATTGACTGTTCCGAAATTCGTTTAAGTGAAACATTTTTGCATAGAATCTATAAGAAAACTGCCGGGGATTTTTAAAAAGTTCATTATTCTGAAATAACGTTCGTACAACTGAGAGTTTACTGTATAATGCTTTGTGCGTTATCTATGCATGATTAGGCATCATTTTTCACGCCACCTGAAGTCCTCGCTGAAAGTACGCTTTAAATGCACTACACGCCTTAAATTGACCCCCATCTGTAACGTGTTTGAGCATTTATTTATAGCCCATATTCTGCGGACTACGATTTTAACCTCATGCTCGCTACCGCCTTTGTTCTGTTGCGCTCGCGATATCGATGTTTTTAGATCCAGAACACTGCTTCCGCATGAAAAAAGAGACTCGCTGTGTTAGGTTGTACACATGGAAAGCGAACGCTGTGAAACGTTCTTTAAATTGATCGGCTGTTGCAAGCGCTGGCATCATTGCCGTCGCCGAAGTGTATATACAGGCACACTATACTAGAGACATACGTATTTACAATGCCAAATGAACAATCAGGTGTTTCGTCTCTTCACGCTCTCCTGCTCAGCCTGACAGGCAGGTGTCACGTAGTGCGTTGCACTGAAAGTACATGAGCGTACAGCGAAATCTACGCGAGCGCTTTTATAGCGAAATGTTTGAATATTTCTATTCCCAGCTGCCACTTGAAAGTGCACTTAGGTAGCAAGCCAGCACTAGTGTCTGCGCTTTTAAGCATACGCTTGATAATACGAAGATAACGAGACAAGGTGTGAACATATGAATGACATATTCAATATTTCTTGGCACTCGTAAATCCTCAAACCTGCCAGTTCTTCGTTAGTGCGTGTAAAAGTGGAATTTTCTGTTGCAGACATTGGTTAATTCAAACATGGCTTTGCCTAGGCCGTCGCATTGTATGAAATGAATGAATTATCAAATGCATGGGCATTGGAGCAATGAGGTGATTTAGCTGAAAAATTAACCTTCTTTGTTCTCTTTTCACTTTGCTGCTTGCTATTCTGTCTCAAGGTTTGCCATTGTCAAAGCAGCAATTTCCGACTGGCACAGCAACGCTCATCTGGATGGTATCTGTCAATGTCGTAAGTTGTCATTGCTCCTTTCAGCACATACAATAATAATACTTTATTGCGCCAAGCATTAAAAAAATGTACAAAAATCCAGCCTGCCAAAGCCTCATTGGGCTTGAGTGGCAGCGCCCGACAGGCAGCGGAACAGCGCAGATATACACACAGGCATAAACGCACATTAAAAATTACCGAACATCAAATTATTACAGTGGCAAAATAAAAATAGACACAAATTCCAAGTTACATATACAGAAAAAAAATATGATCAGAATAAATAGCGAGGAAGGAAAACCAAAATGGCATGACAATACTCAGATTAGTGCAAAAAATACTGCAGTAACCAGTGAAATCACAGGATTTACTTGACAAGGGGTGGGGCATATGCGTACAACGTCGTAAACCCACTAATTAGTGTCGCACAGCATCTTTTTTGTTTTATATTTAGTTTTTGCCAGGCGAACACTTGGAGGTAACCTGTTAAAGTAAAAGGGAACGTAAAAATCTCTTACTCGTTTTCCATATCTTGTAAACCGCAGGGGAATGCAAAAACGTTCCTTCGGTCGAAGAGACCGTGTGGGAACATACGGAATGTTATAGTCACTAAACCAAAAATGTTTCAGGACGATCGTTTCCATCAAAAGGCGATAAAATTCAGGTAGCGAAAATAATTTAAAAAGATCAGAATTGGAGTGCAGGCCTAAATCATAGCCAATATTTTTTAACAAAGATCGCAGCAGAGAATTGATCCTGTTTTTCCAACGAACTGCACAGTGACCATAAAGCGTTATGCCATAACGCAGTACGCTATAACCGAGAGCGTTTACAATAACTTTGCATATTGAAAGCGGCATGTAGTACCTAATGTTGTAAAGCACACAGGAGATGGTTCGAAGCTTTTTACAAACGTGGGATAAATGATCTTTCCAAGAAAGAGCACTGTCAAAGTATACTCCTAGATATTTCACTGTAGTTTTATTGCTGAGGGGCAGACGTTTACATTGAGAGCAATCAGACCCGTGCAAAAACATCTGATCGTTTAAATCTACCTTCTTCATCGGGTTGTGAAAGCATATAAGTTAAGTCTTAGAGCTGTTAACTTTGATTAGGTTGTGTGAGAACCAGTCCATAGCAATAGTTGATGCAGCTTGAAGAGAAAAAAGGGAGTCAGAGTAGTTTGGAGACTGGGATGTGAGGACAGTATCGTCAGCGTTTTCATACAGGCCTACAGGCACAGCATTTGAAAGGTCGTTAACGTAGACGTTAAATAACAGGGGACTAATTATAGAACCTTGAGGAACACCAGATTTTATTAGCAAAGGAGTGCTCTTTGCCCACCCAATCGAGACGTATTGCGTTCTCTGCTGTAAAAAATTTTCCAAAAGCAAAAGAAACACTCCACGGAAGCCTAACCTGGATAGTTTACATAATAACACAGTGTGACAAACGCTGTCAAAAACCTTGCTGACATCCAGAAATAGTGCACAGGCCGCTTGGTTATATTCAAAAGAACGTTTTAACATGTCAGAAAAGTCCTCCAAAAGCATTTCCGTCCCTTTACCTTTTACACAACCATACTGGTGCGGTGACAGGATTTTGTGCTTATCTGAGAAACGTGCCATTGTAAAGAGCAGATGTTTTCCTAATATTTCAGTCAAACAGGGAAAGACTGAAATAGGACGATAGTTCTCATACCTATTATGTGCACAACCTTTGTCAACGAGGGTAGTAATAGCCACTTTCTTGTTCGCCGGGATCTTGCCACTTGAGATAATGCTGTTGAACAGCGATAGCAACAAGCCTTTTAGCATGTCGAACAAGGTTCGCAGATCATGAACTGAAATGTCATCTATTCTCACAGATCTATTGCGTTTAGGAGCAAAAATAATTGAACTTAGCTCATCCTCACTTAGCAAACGTGTGCGTGGAGATTCGACTGTGCTGTTCTTAAGAGTGCAAAATAAGCGATGCTGTTGCGCACCACCCGAAACATGAGAGAGAAACTTGTTGAATTCATTAGCTATGTTTTCTTCATCAGTGCCAAAATACGACACAAGAACTTTTCCATTATTGCGAAGCCTTTGACACCTCTTAGATTATCAATCAAAGACCACGTTTTTCTAGTACCTGAGCCTGCATTCCTAAACTTGTTACGAAAATGTACTCGTTTAGCCTGACGAATCATTGCGTTTACTTTATTTCTTGCAATCTTCAACTTTGACCGTAGCAGGATAGATGTAGGTGCCCTTTTCGACTGGGCGCAGAGCAGGTCTTTTTTATTATAGCTGATTGTATTTTGGAGGTCATCCAAGGGTTTTCTTTATTGCACTGCCTGATATCAACCACGCGAGTAGCCGCTTCCTTAAACTCTTGTACTAGTTCAAGAAGTTTATCATAAATGTCTAGCAGGGACACTTTTTCCAAGAACACTTCCCAATCGTATTCCGATGCCAGTCTATAGAAGATTTTGGAATCACAGTTGGATATTTCTTTTTCTTTTTTGCCGCGATCCGTTGTTGGAGGGTTTGATTTCCGGGCTAAAGAGCAACAAAGTAGTGGTCTGGCAGTTTTGCTTCGACGATAGCAGATTGTAGGGCGAAATTCGAAGCTCTTATATTTATATGGTCGATGCAAGAGACGACCAGTTGGCCCGCCAGAAATTCTTCTCGCGTTGCTTTCTGGACAGTTGGTTGCAGTCCCCATTTTGATAACGGATAACATGATACAGCAAAGGCCATGCATATGTTACATGGCCTTTGGCATCTTCAGTACGACCTAAATGTGTTTCACAGCTGTGATTGCCTCAGTGCGTATAGAAGCAACGAAGTGATGCAAAATACTTTTGCCGAATAACTGAAATGTGGGCAAGCTCATTCGGATTCAAGATTGTGGCAGATTTGAACCCAAAACTGTGTAATACTACTATACAGACTGACGTTTCGGGTAGTCGAGACAAGATTCTTATTAAAACCTCTTTGAAACTTGGCAAACTGTTAGCTAGGTGGGATAAAGTAATTGTGATTCAGAATGTTAGCCTCAACATTGAGAACAGGGCAAGCGGTGAGTTTTTTTTATTGTGAACATGTTCTACAAGCATGCACATCAGCGTTACAGTAGTACGAGAATCTTTGTAGCACATCCTTCCCTGTATACAAAGGGTCATGTTGCATACTGCTTAGCTGGTGTTATGCATTGTCCAACTTCTATGGTGTTGATGCCCAGGATCTCCACAAAACGCAACTTCTTTGCTACTGTCTTGTGGCTGCTTCTGTTGTTCTCCCCTAGCCAGAGGCATGAAGGGGGGTTCACGGTCACTGACCAAGTCTGATGTATAACCCGACGGTTCAGAACTATATAGGGGTTCCTTGTTCACTGAGTTGGACAGGAAATCGTCATCACTTATGTAGCCAGCGCGTGGCGTAACGAACATGCGTAAATGGCAAGCATAGTCCCTGGTGTCCGGTTCATCGTAGCTGGCGTCGATTGAATGATTAGCGATTCTAGCAGCCGCCGGAATGACATGTTCTTTTCGTTGGCAACAACAGTGGCATTGTCCCAGTCAATCTTGTGACTATGTTCCTGCGCATGCTCGGCAGTGGCGTTCGGCGTGTCACTATTATTTTTTACGTAGCATTTTTTTTTCATTTCCATGCCTGACCAGACAAACTTTTCTCAAACCCTTGATAATGTAGCCAGACGCAGTGACACTGGTTATGTCCTGTGTGCGATGAATGGTCCTTTTGTCCGTGTCTATCCATTATGACCTGGGCTTGTCTCCTGGCTGCTGAGGTGCGCCTGCATTTTGCAGATCAACTACTCGGACATTGATTTCTGGATACAAATTGGGGAGATCTTGCATGCCATGCCCAACATCAGAGTAAGTTTTCTGTTTCTGACAGCACTTTTGCTGATGCACTTTCATTTTCCTCCGGTCCGAAAGTTGTGGAAAGAAGCTGTCTGCTGTAGCTGGAAGTGTAGTCCTAAGCCTTCGACCGGTAAGCATTTGCACAAGCTAGGAGCTATTTTTCAGCGGGCTCAGTCTATAATCGTGTGTCTTGTAGGCATCACCAGACGTCTCAAGGGAGTTGATAATTTTACAGTGGCTTCTGTGAGATCACTGCCCTGTTGGTAGCGTGGACTGTACGCCATTTGTTGGAATTCTTAAATTCTGCGAACAGTGAGCTGCGCCTTTTGCAAACTACCGTTTGTTGTGGTTCACGACCACTTCACTAGCCTTGTGAAAACAAATAGGCATTGAGTCACAACAACAGGTCCTGTCAAACTAGCCAGTACTAGCTCAGTTTACTCTGACTAGTATTTTGTGACGATGAGCTACCACACCCCTCCAATAGAAAATATGTCCATGGTGAAGTTCTGTTGCAGGAGTGTCACCCTTTTCTTAGCCCTGAGGTGCTAGCATGTATGCCATGACTTGAAGACATTCGCTGTGTGCATGCATTTAAGATGGAGCACTTTGTCATCTTGCTAGGCATTTGTTGATTCCAAAGTGGCCTTCAAGTGAGAAGTGCTGGGCAAGCTCCTGTAGCTTCTTGAGCGCGATGGTTTTGTTGCCGAGATATCAACATGTCTTGGAATACATCTGCTTGTGAAACTAGAATTCTTTCAGACTTTGCAACACCTTGTCCAGCTCTTTTGAGAGAAGATGCGAAGTTGGCAGCAGCATTAATCTAGCAATTGTTCTTTCTTCAGTTCTTGTAAAGAAGGTGGGGAGAGGCAGCATGCATAGCCTTGAATCTTGGATGGCCCTTCTGGTGCCTGGTATTCTCTTCACGTGAGAACTTGACAGTGTATCAGCTGCGGGAAAGTCTTTGCCTAAGATGTACATTATGCCTGATAATGTATCAATCATGTGCACATTTTATGAATTTGGAAACAGATTGTTGCCCCATTTATCGAATTTATCTCGTGCTTGCAAGAAAGCAAGCCCTTCTTTCTATATCTGGGCATAGGCAGGCATTCTGTCTCTGCAAAATATCTTGAGGCGTATCTAGTAACATGTTGCCCATTATCATGCTTTTGGCTGAGAACTGCAACTAGACCACAGCACAAAGCGTCAGCTGTGATTAGCATCTGGTCTCTCAGTTTCAGGAGCACCAGCCAAGCACTGGATCTGAAGAAAATATTTCTTTCCATTTTGAGAATTCTTGATCCTGTGTGGGTTCCAAATAAACCATGCTTGGAAAACGACATTCTGTACAATGGGTGTAGTGTTTGTCATGTTAGGAGCGAATAAACCAAGATAGGTGGCCATGCTCATTAGAAGCTGTAGTTCTGATTTGGAGGATGGTCTTGGCATGGGGGTCTGTGACAGCTTTGAGCTTCTTTTTGTTCATGATGCGCCCCAAGTAGGATATTATTGTGATGCTAAACTTACACTTCTCTTTGCTGATGGCAGCTCTTGCACAGTGGGTGTCCTCAAATGTACTGCAGAGTTCGTTGCGTTGCTGTTTACTTGAGCACCAACTGATAACCTCGACCGTATGACAAGCAACACATATAAGCCCTTGATGAATATAATTCATATACCATTGTATTTGATCTGAGACGCGCCAGATACCAAATGGAATGAGCAGTTAGAGTGAAAGCAACGGAACGGTGTTGTTAAGGTGGTCGAGAACTTGCCGTCATTTCTCAGGGATTCGGCAAAACCCTGAATTCGGGCATCAATTTTTCAGACACCAAGTTGTGACTCGTAGCGTCTGAAGTATATGATCTACTGCAGGAAATGCGTGTGTTGCTCATAGGACTTGCTTGTTCAGTTTTTGCGTAATCCACAAAAGTGTGGAGTGCTCCTGATGGCTTCGTCGCCACTGCCACAAGCGTGCAACAAGGAGTTGGCTCAGTCATAGTTGTGGTAAAACCAATCTTAAACCCGGAAAAGTTTGGCTTTCATCTGCTATTAAAGTAGCCATACGACACAGTGAAATATTAGTGCAAAGGACACAGGCTCCAGTTTCAACATTGTCATGCAAACTGCGGAAAGTATTGGAGGTTGCGTCTTTGAATCTCCACAACCATTAACATTCTCAATCTGTCTAAGCGCTCGACTTCACCTTCACAATAACCTGCGTGACCTATTTAGCAAATTTTTTTGGAAATAGCAGCGTTCTGCCGAATGTACGAGATGGAACTTTATGCTGTGCTAGTTGCCTTACGCACCGACTACAGTAATTTGGAGAACACCACCTTGTTGAAATATCGCGAACCACATTGTTTTCAGCTTGAGACAAGAAACCGTGTCTAATTATCATCTGTGACAAATGGAAATAAGTGATGCCCGTGGCAAGGTGCCATTCAGGTGGTTGAGTTCCTCCAGAAGGTAGGGGGTGATACGAGTGAGAACCCTCACAAGCCTATTATGGCATTAGCCAAACAGCCTCAGGTGACATGGTAAAGCTTTTTGGGCATGATGTCAATAGACACCACGCTATGTAATTTATATGTTTCCACAACGCTTGCATGGCTCACAAGTGTCCGGTGGTAACTTTCTGAAGCCACATCAACTTTGATGTAGCATCCTTAGTTCCCAATACTTCAATCTGCATGCCACTCTGTATGGCGGGTGTTACTGGGAAGGAGACTAACGAACAGCTGCACATAGACAAAAACTCCCTAAAGGCTGTTATTGCGGAAGCAATGCCCGACATTAACACACGCTATATGATACAAGAATGTTGCTGCTATCAAAGATGAAGTCAGTCAGTAATTGAGGATGAAGATGGTTTTACTCAATAGCCCGATAAGAATGGTAAAAGAAAGCTAATAAATTTGCAACGCATGTTTCGAATCTTGCCTGCAATATTGTTGATATACCGGAAGTCATTATGTCTTCAAATATCTCACGCAGCCGGTGCTCCTGCTCTACTTCTCCATGACCTTCAGGTATGCCAGAGAAATCTAATGAAAAACACTCAGGAAAACATTTAGGTTTGGTGGAAATGTACAAAATACACAGAGACTAAAGACAGTGAAGGAAAACGAAAAATGTTTGTATAAGCTTCTTCAGCAATGCGTTTGTTGCTTGTATGCAACACCAGGCAGAACTCGGAAAGTGACCTTCACCCCGAGTCGACATCAATTCTGCGTGCAATTTGTGCATATAGTCCTTGCCGGTTGTACAACTAAGATTTGTATTGCATCCTTTATACATTACTCATCTGATGCCTTAGGAGCGAAGGTTTTTCCTCTGCTTTTTCTGTAAAAAAAATTTTCGGAAGCGCCCAAGTGCATGTAGTTTGATTTTTTTGTGCATGGCACATGTGCTGTTGGCCTGAAAGTGATTCGCAATATTAACGCCCACAGTGTTCAGGACCCCGTGTCGCTGAAAATCCATCAGTGGTTTTGGCGACCTTTTCCATCTGAGAAAATTAATTCCAAGCCATGAATCCCGATCCATGCAGGCCCTCTAAGTGGCACATAGGCGTCACTGAACTAATGGAAATTCTCAAAGTAGAATGCGTAAAAAAATTCGTAAAGCATGACTTGCACACAACCTCGAGACATGATAGCGTTGGATTGTAATTTGAATATGCGAGAAAATACAATTCTATTGCGTGAAAACTCAAACACAAACGCCTTTTCCAGCTGCCATTTCAGGTCTGTCTTAGGAGTGGCACGGGGGGGCCCTAGAAAGCTCGCCTTCATGCATAGCGTTCGCCACCAACATTTCCAGGGCTACATTACAGTAGCATAAGCTGCAGCTGCCGGGAAGCGTGAGGAGAAGCCAGGGATCTTTTAATGCTATCTAGCTGAAGTGTCCTCCAATCTTTTTTTTTTCACTGTTTGGTGATTGCCTTCTCGAAGGTGTTGCTTCGTTTCCTTTCTGCTGTAGGGCGAATACAATATCTGCTTTGACCAACAGTAGAGCCACATTTTGATTGCACTTGATGATGGCTGCAATAGCTTGGTATCACTCCTGAACACTATCCAACAGTTCATTATGATGTTAGCACTGAAATAGAAGAATACACAGGACACCTTCGTGTACCATTTCATCTACCTCGAAGTAATATGCCACAGCTATATGATCATATCCTTAATGTCCACTACATCCTTGGATTCATTTAAGATAGCTGGAATGTACAGACTAAAAAAGCTCGGAAGCGCTTGCACTCTTTGGAGAATTTTGTATGAGCATTTTCAGGCTGTTCTGGTGACACTAAACAATACTGGCTCTCCCGTAATCGAAAGTAGATGCAAGCATGAAATGGCTGCCAGCAAAGCAGATAGGTTGTACATGATAGCAGCCACAATCTTAAAATGGGTGTAGCGCACATTCGCAACGGCATACCTCACCACACCACACCGCACCACGCATACTGCACACTGGTCCATACGGACGCAAGTTTCCTGTGAAAGACTCAACCCCATTGCAAGTCACGTCTCGGTCCACCAGACGCGCCGTGGACCTCACGGACTGCTGGCATTGAAAAGAACACAAGCAACTGTGTCTCAGTGCCAAAAGATGACAATCGAGTGTATAGTGCCTTGTATCTGCCTCTGAACGTCGCTATTAGAACTGACAAATAAAACTTCAGCGCAATAGAAGTTATAGCTTGAGTGATATTGTAAGCAAATATTTAGGAGAACTCAGAAGCAATATTTTTTGTAACATGTTTGGGAAGTTTTTAGCGTATGTAATGCAGTCTTGACTATTTATCCGGATGATCTGGTTTGAGTGCCAGGTTATGACTCTGGCTTTTGGTTCATTGAAAGTGGCCGACAAGAGGAGCTAAAAAGATTTCGTGCTTAAAATGTCTGCAGCAGTGGCACTTGTTCAATTAGTCAAATACATCATTTCATGGCCCTCATTCAGACACCTTCGAACAGTGTTTCTGCCTTTGTAACGCTTCCTAGAATTTATCCTTCAAAATTCTTATGTGAAAGAACCATGCATCAATCTTGGCATATTTCGCAAACTGTACGTGCAGAATTGCTGCTCATTTCATAAATACAACTTGTAAATGAATACAGCAGAACTGCTAGTTGAAATATGTAATCCAGATCAAGGAGCCATTCTCAAGACGGTGTTCCCGCTGGCACTGATGCGTGGCATTCCTGGCACTGGAGAAATCTTTATTCTACATTATAAAGCATCAAACGTTTGCACGTGCTCTTGTTTCCTTCTTTTTGGGGGATTTGCTGTTTCAAGGAGCCTAGCCCTTTGAGTTGCAGCAGCCTGATTGACATAACTTCTGACTGAAGTATTTAACATTTTCGCAAAGTTTGGTCAAGTAGTAAACTTCTGACTAAAGTATTTAACATTTTTGCACAGTTTGGTGAAGGAGTAGCCAGATTTTGAGAAGTACATTTTTAGCAGAGTCTATAGATGCTGGTTTTTGGTGTGGAGAGACAAGCAGCTTATAGCTTCCCTCCTGTCTGTTGTCATTGCGTCGGCAAACTGAAATGAAAACTCTCGAAAGAGTATATTTGTTAATGAGGAATCTTTGCAAGGCACTTGTGAAGCACATGCCGACGAATTGCTTCAACCTTTTACATTAAACAAATTATGCCATATGCTGTCGAGAGGCAAAGAATGCTGTTCACTCTAAAAATTAACAATTATCTGCAGAGTTTGTCAAGTGATTGAGACATTTTTACCCAGTACCTTCACCAAAGATGTTATGGGAAACAGTGCGACGAACTAGCATACTTACACTAATTGTAGGTATTTGGCGGTGTTGCATGGGAGGCAAGATGGCCGACCAATTTTCCTTCAATGCATCTGAGCTTTGTCATCTTCACGGTGTAATGTAATCTTTTCAGGTAGCGGATAAAGAATCTGTGGCAACCTGAGGCCTTTAAAGACACAGGCGAGTACTGGATGCCGCACTTCAGTTTTAATTAAAGTTACATCATTAATGAGCCCGTATACTATGCTCAAGTTGGGTCCATACTTTGGATTACCGTGCATAGTATCAATCTCTTCTGCATTGCAGAAGATGGGTGCCAATATTTCTTTACTGTTGCCATTTCAATTTCGTATTTTTCTCATGTTTTTATGCTCTGCAAAATACAACCAGAGAGTGCACGGTTTTGCAATGAAAACTACTTTCTCTGCTTTCAATATAATATTTTAGCTATAATAAACGAAATTTCCAAAAGAAGAAATTTTCTGTTTGACCTGCCTTCTTTTGGGTGATCAGAGATGGATGCCATTGAGGCATCGTGGCTCATACGTGCTCCCTTTATGCTTAAGAGGTGTGTGCACAATGCTCCTTGCATGCTGAAAAAAAATGTGGGCCACCTATAATTGGTCTTGGTTTGCTCCCTTAGCCAAAAGTGCTATCTGAAAATATAGCTGCTTTTTTGATACTCTTTCTGACGGTGTGTTTTAGATACATAAAAATTATGACGGACGTGCACGTTCAGTGTGATTGCAGGAATGAGAAAGAGATGCAAGTGCTTGCCCATTTCATGAAAAGAGGCTTTATTCTCATTGTATACAGTATGATAAGGGTCAGGCGGACTTCATCACAAAAGCAAAGAGAGAGAAATTGGTTGACAGAGAAATGCAAAGCCCGCTGACCACATCGTAACTGTCTAGCGCACAGACGATACCTGCACATTGGCCTACAGTGTGGGGGAGGAGAAGGGATGGAAAGATGAAAGATCGCCATGAAGCACATGTGTTGAAAATGAGAATGAAGCAAAAATTGGTGGCCTTCAGAAAAAAGCAAGATTTTCTTCATGAGAAAACTGAAACATTGGACAAATATTTAATAGCAACGTTTATCAAGTCTTACCGCCGTTTACAGCAATACATCTTGAAGCTCATGTTTGACTTGATATAAGTGACGCATGGTGTGAACACGCCCAAAATTGTCATTGCGTTTCTTTTGGTGTGTTCAAGACAGACGTTATTTAAATCGAGTCACGCATGGGTTTCAAGTTAAGATGCATTTCTGAATACGGTGGTTAGTGTTATGGCATGGTGAGGCTCTCTGGAATGAAGACTTCATGAACTAGAGAGCAGATGTGCCTGTGAGAACCTACTTTTACGTATTATCGCAGACATCTGAATTACAACAGCAGTCTGAAGCTTGTGGTAGCTTTGTGAAGATATCCGAGAAACCCGCATGTGTTTTCTTTGTAACAGTTTTATGTAATTGGGTGTATGACTCCTTTTACATTTCCTGATCACCATGCATGTTTCCGCGCCACGCTTTGGTCATTACTGTTCTTGTTTAACAAGATGGAGTCATGGGAAAAGAAGGAAAAAGGGAAATTTTCAGGCACTGAAAAGGCAACACAGGCACGAACGTCAAAAGAGGCAATTGTAGGCAGGATAAATGCAAGATTACCTTGTTTACATGTCCATAGTTTGTGCTTACAAAGAAGGCAAAATAAGGATGCCAGGAAAAAATAAGCATTTCGTCTGAGGTTCCTCTCGTATTGAAGCCGTTAGCAATACTGCAAGCTTGCCTGCTGACACTAGCTGCACCAAAGAGCAACAGTAGCTTGTGCTCCAGCAGAACTTGAGGGCCGATTACAAGTTCTTGCCACACTATAAATGAGAAATATGAACATACTCCCAAGCTGCATTATCTTAGCTGGTGTACAGCTGCCATAGAGATACTGCACTCCCTTAATTGCACTGCTTATAGCTGTCAAAATATCCCTCTGGTGCTATGCATATTTTGGGGCTGGCAAGAAGTTCCAATAGACAAGGTATCAACCACACAGACATTTAAAACATTGAGTTAAGGGTGTTTAAGACTGACTAAACACAATTTGCCACTTAGCTTGCATCTCGATTCCTTTCCCCTCAAGTGCTATTGATTGAAGAGCCAAAACAGGAGTAGAACAGCAATGATTTGTTGTAGTCGTGCCTGTTTGCTAATAGCAAGAAACTACGCCCTACCACTGTAACATAATCACAGAAAAAAAGGTCATGTTTCTTGAGCAAGCTTGACTAACCAGGTTTCCGGTAGTCTGCGCCCCACGTCAGAGGGTTTCGTCGTATCGTGTCATGACTACAAAAGTGCATGAAAACTACTAGAGGCTGCAGTTTCAGTAGAAGGTAGGGGATAACCCCTAATTATGGGTAAGTCTTGGCTTCTGACAATGACCGGCCAAATTTAATCACGATTTCCCACTTCTCCGCCGGTGTAGAAATACCATCGTCCTTTTAAGATTGACTACATTACAAAAACGTATGCACGTACAGTCCTAACACCGCGGCTGGTCGCGTCGCAATCCCGTGTTTCTGTGGTTTTAACGCCCGTTCAATACGTCTATAGAGCCCAACAATTGGTTTGCTCTGGCGCAGTTAGAAGACGATAGTCTTCAACGCGATCGTCGTCGTGCTCTTTGCACACCGCAAACGCGTCACACACACACACAACTCGATTGCGCAAAACGCGCTGTTCCACCTTGCAACGCAACTTCATTGCTCTTTGGGCACACCAAACGCCAAAACGCGATGTTCCACCTTCGTTTGTGATTGTGCTATTGGCGCATACACATTCGTCACATATGCAACTCAATTGCTTTTTGCACACACCAAGCGCGACACACACACAAAATTTCGGTTGCCGTAAAACGTGCTGTTCCACCTTGTATCGCTTCGTTCGTGGTCGCGCTGCTTGCGTGCACGCGCAATGAACCACCCAGCCCTGCTGCTCCGGCGAGTTTGCGCACACAATGCTACCGCGGGCTATGGTATATTTCTATGGGCCCCGCGCATGGGGACTAAGGCGTTCAGGAGCTAGGCGGGTTTTTTGCATGACACCTAGGGACGTAGGCTCCCCTAGGGCGAAAAGTTACCTAGATATATAGTTCCAGTCGGTGCCGCGGGGGCGGTGCTGCAGTCGACAGGCTGCACAGGCGAGCGAATGAAAATGCGCTAGCTTATCAGACAAGCAGCCGTGCGTACCACAGGGCTATTACGGAGCACAGTGGTTTGAAAGAGTACAAACCCGGCGGGTGCCATTATTTGAGGCCTCACTAATAGATGCAAATAGATCTCACTGCCTAACACGTCTGTTACGTTTGGCTCGCTGGTGGAGACAGATGAAAGTGAGTGGGGAAGGGCGATTTTGTCTCCTTTATCTTCGATGCCTGCCCGCCCATCGGAGCCTCCAGAAGTGGGTGTAAAACATGGGCGAGCGGTTTCAAACAAGAACCTGCTGTTTTTTCAGCTCAACAGCTATCGAGCACTTCGTTGGCGGCTGCCGTAGAAATCCTGAGGGATGGTGCGCAGAAAGTACACTTTCATGCAGTAAATACAAGAAGGGGCTATGCTGCTGCTATCGTTCAGCTACGGTGGGAAAGATGGTTACTGCGTGAACTTTCTGGATCTTCGTGTATGTGGCTTCAGATGTTTTTGTGGCTTCGTTTATTACGCTTTATGTGCTTTCAGTGGCCGGAATTTCAATTAACTTTATACTTTATTGAAGTGCAGAATGTGGTAACATTCCACGAACACGCATAATCAAATCTAATTGGAGTAAACAGAGAGATCCGGCACGAGGCTATATAAACGCTATATAACCTCAATAGTGACAAAATACACACATATTCAGTAAAGAGATACAGTGATCAGTAGTGTCTACGTTAGATGACTGGACCTAAACTACAATAGACTGCAAAAGTACAACACAAGTAGAACAGTGTACATTGCGTCCCAATATTAGGAATGCCACAACTGCTATTTACTGAATTTTATGAACGTTTTTATAGTAAACATCTGACATAATGTCCCGTAGTGTTTCAAGCAGTTCACGGTATAAATCGGTTGTGCGGAGCGGTAATATAAAGCCCGGCGTTCCTAAACCGTGTGTTCTCTCAGATTTGAAATACAATAGTTTTTGCCTTACATGGTACCGTGAAGTGATTCTTATACTGAACTTCCAATGTGCCCATGTATTTATTAATCTGTTCGACAGAGGTAGGCAAAGATTCTTACTGAAGAATATAGTGGTGGAAAGCAAGTCATGTCTATGAAAGTAGGGTCCCGCGAAGTGGCCGATTGACGCATTATCGATTGCTCAGCATCATCCTTTATGGTCCCTTAAGGACCCCTGTCAGGGTATTACATAAGAGGGGAGGGAACGCATCAATAAACACTATGGCCATTATTATACAATGGTTAACTTATGTGTACAATGGTAATGTATTTGTACAATATTTAGTATACATGCTAGTAGACGATGGGCAAGAAAAAATAAAAACAAAAGAATGCAAGGTTCGAACACGCAGTAGAAATGGCCACACAACCGGCTTTATAACAGCAGTAAAAAAGCTAGACGTTAGAGTAACACCATAGTAGTGGTAGGTTAAGGGTTAAAACTAACATGACAATATGTGCCTAAATTTATCTGGATCACCTTCATTTACTGTACTGTTGGGTAGCGCGTTCCACAATTCAATAGCACTAGGTAAGAAATAATTGTTCAAGGCATTAGAGCAACCATGAAGACATTGCAGGCTCAGGTTGTAAAAGACACGCTTAGAAGAGCGGTTGAGTGGAAGTAAAAGAGTGTTCCTGAGACGTTGGAAATTATAATATATTTTGTGGAAAAGGGAATGTTGTGAAATCTTGGTACGAAGTGTTAGACTAGGGATGTTGAGGGATGATTTAATGCCACTAATACTTGTATGCGAGTGATAGTTTGAAGCGATAAAACGTGCTGCGCGATTCTGTACTGCTTCGAGAGAGTTAATAAGGTGAGTCTGGTGAGGGTTTCAAAGTGCTGAGGCATGGTCAAGTTTAGTTCGAATGAACGTTTCCTAGGCGAGCTTCCGTACGGGAACAGGAGACAGAAAAAGCAATCCTTTGAGTAGGCCAAGTGATTTAGAACAGTCGTTTCTAAGCTGAGTAATGTGTGCAGACCACGTAAGCAGTTTTGTCGTAGTAATGCCTAGTCAACGGTAATAGTCAACTTGAGTGAGGGTTGTGGAATTAAGAGAGTACTGGTGGTTAACGATTTCTCGCTTGCTAGTTACACACATGTACTTGCACTTGGAAACGTTGAGGGACATTAACCAACAAGTGCACCAGTTTGCTATTTTGCTTAGGTCTTCTTGAAGTATTAGCTGGCCATTATGGGAGGATATGCGCCGTTACAGGATGCAGTCATCAGCGGATAACCGGATTGATGAAAGGATGCTGTTAGGGAGGTCATTTATAAAATTTAGAAACAAAAGAGGCCCGAGCACAAAGCCCTGTGGTAAACCTGACAAGCCTGGACTACTTGACAACTTGAGGTTATCGTTGACAGTGTGTTGTGAGCGGTTTGTGAGAAGACATCCAATCCAGAACAATACAAGTGGGCCAAGATTAAGGCAAGCAAGTTTTGTGGTAAGACGTAGATGGGCGACACGATCAAACACCTTTGCAAAGTTAAAATAGATCGGTTTGAAAACGGGAGTCAAGGTGGAGGTGAAGTTCTGTGGTGAATGCGAACAGTTGCGTTTTACACGAGTGGCCTCGTCTAAATCCATGTTTATTGGGAAAGAAACAAAGAGTTCTTGGCTGGAGTACAATATATGCTCTAGAACTTTAAAAGGTGTGCAGGTTAAGGAAATAGGGTGGTAATCACATGGACTGGAACGACTACCGGATTTGTGCATAGGTATAACACTGCTAATTTTCGAGTCATTCAGAATAGTGGAAGAGGCAATAGATTGAGTAAAAATCAATTTCAAGAAGCGGCTAGATTGCGATTTGGTGCTGTTTCAAGTTTTAACCGTTATTCCGTCTGGGCCTGGCACAGTGGAAAGTTTAAGGTTATCGATCAAATTGGATATTCCCTGAATCGTTTTAATAACAGCCGGCATTTCTAAATAATGAGTGGATGGCAACGTAGGAATATCAGTAGGAGCTTCATTAGTGAAAACCCAGGAAAAATAAGAGTTTATGACATCGGGCCGCTGATTCACTGAAACAGAAGACAGATCCGAGTTGATCAACGCGATACTATGACATGAAGTACGTTTAAGTGATAGTAAGTTCCAGCATCTGCAAGGGTTGTCACGCAGAACGCTTAGCGGGTCCGGGAGAAAATATTTGCGTTTAGATTGCATCAGCAAACTTGTATATTCACATGAATATCGTAAAGTATTTTCCCAATTTTTGCGGATCGTTCCGTCGTTTCAGTTAGCGGAAAATGCGTTTCTTTTCCTAGATAGTTTAAGGTTGTTCTAATACCAAGGTCTGCCGGCATCCCCGCGAATACATACAGGAGGAACATAAGCATCAAAAATAAACAAACGTTTATGTTTATAGATCAACCACTTTTGCTCAACTGTTCTGGAAAAGGCTGATTGATGGAAGTCTATAAAGAAAGATTCTAGCTGATTATTAATTTCTGGAAAGTTTGCTTTATTGTAATCTTGGAGGTTCTTAGTAGATGGCTGGCGGGTAGGAAGCTCTATAGCTATTCTAAAGAACAAAATGGTGTGATCGCTAACACCTTTAACATACTGTAAAGAATTATTAGTTCCTTATTAGTAGTAAGTACTAAATCAAGAATGCTAGTACTGCGAGTACGTCTGGAAACTACTTGGCTAAGGTTGTACATAAGAACTGCTTCTAGGAAATTTTAGAACGCGCGGGTTGAAGCGATGCAGGTTTCCCAGTAAATATCCGGACAGTTGAAGTCGCCGAATATCACGAGACTATAACGAGGAAAATGGGAGATTAGATTGGATATGATGGAATGAGGATCGTTTGTAAATTAAATGTCGCAATAAGGGGGACGGTAACAAGAAATCGATATGGTCGTGTTTGTCGACAGTACTCTGTTGAGGCAAATGATCTCTTGGTGACCTTTAGAAGATAAGCGAGAAGAGATCAGCCATTGTTTGAGGAATACCAAGACGCCTACCCCCCCCCCCGACGACCGGTCCTATCTTGCATATAAACGGTATATGATGGGTTGTGCAGAAGTTCATGGTCCTCAATGGCAGAGTTTAGCCATGAGTCTGTGTTAACAATAATGTCAGTGTCATCGTCCGTGACGATCGTTTCCAGTGTTTCTTTTTTTGCATGAAGCTTGAAACATTAGTTAACATAACTCTCATCGTGTGAAGCGTGGGGCTCCTTGACGGCGCATAGCTCGCTAGGGTGGAGCGGGAAAATGGGAGATTTTCAATTTCAGTTGATGGCTACTTTATTAGTTGTGTGACTGAATCAGATTCGGCATCAAATTATTCTATGGTGAACCTGTCAAATTGAATTTCAACTTGGGAGCCCACTTGTATACACAACGAATATAACTTGTTTCCGGGCTGCGCGCGTACGTAAGAAATCCTCACGAACCGCAAAAGAGGAGCCTTTAAGTTTGGAAGCAGCTTGAAGGATGGTTGTCTTATCTTTAAAGCTTGCGAATTTGACGATGATGAGACGATATTTATTTTTCTGCAAGCGACCTAGTGTGTGTGCACGCTCTAAATCAGCCGCTGCAATGGAAATGTTAAATTTCTCCGATAAGAATGAGGTTACGTGTACATCCGATAGTGCCCAGCTTTCGTTGTTAGTATCGGGAATTCCCATGAAACGCAGGTTAGAACGCCTCTGACGGTTTCCCGCGTCGTCACTGTTTTCCGCCAGTGCTCTTAATTACCAACACAGCTTAGCGAAGCAGTCACTTGTGCCATAAGAAGGTTGTGAGCGCAGTGATTGAACTTCATCAACACTTTTCCAAAATATTATTAAGGAAGAGTGAAAGAAGAGAGAGAGGAAGAAGAAGATCGCGAGACGCTGGCTGCTGCGTGTTGTTACTAGCCACCCATTTTATTCCAGTTGACTCTCCTTGTATATACATTGTAAATACCGTCTCACACTCCCAACATGCCCGTAACATATTGGTGGGAGGTGCGGGGTACCACGGCCGGAAACGGAGCTCCGCAGTGGACGTCGCATCACCGTCGTCACCATGAATGACGGTGAGCATCGGGATCAACGTCTTTGCCGCCTCCAACGTCACCATCGCACGCTACGTTGCTTTGCTGTCCCCTGCGGTTGTGGATGTGCAACCGAAGCATCCCGGAAGCTTCTGCAGGACTGATGGCGCCGACGTTTAAAAGTGTGTGGTTATGTGCAAACGTGCGAGTGGAATCAACAGAAGGGACCCTACGCTTATGCTAGCTAACTGGTTTTTCTACCTGAGAGGCACTGCAAAGGTGTGGTTCGAAAACCATGAAGAGGAGCTGACTAGCTGGGACCAATGCAAAGAGAAGTTAACCTAGTTGTTTGGCAAACCAGCCGGCCGTAAAATTGCCGCAAATCAGGAACTGGCCTCTCGTGCCCAATACCCCACAGAGTCTTATGTTTCATATATCCAGTACGTGCTCGCGCTTTATCGTAAAGCCGATCACGACATGAGAGAAGCTAAGAAGGTAGGGCATGTGCTCAAGGGAATTGCTGACGACGCCTTTATTGTGCTCATGTGCAAAAGCTGGTCTACAGTTGATGCTATCATCAGAGTGCCAACAATTCAAGCAGGCCGAAAACCGACGCGTCCTGCGGCCATTCACCAGACTTCCTAATACTGCCGCAACGTCGACGTGTGAAAGTCAGTCCGCACAGCAGCGTGCGTCGCCATAAGAAGACGTTGTGCAAATCGTTCGACGTGAACTCGACGCGATGGCACCAGCAGCTATCTCTTCGCTTAGCCCTGATGCCACCCTATTTTCAGTTCCCCTCATGCAAGCCATCGTTCGACAGGAGCAATAAAACTTTGGCCTACATTCTGTCTGTGCTTTCACCAATCCCAGAGCCAACGAACGCCCTTCTACTATTTTCGCTGCGCCCCGACGCTTCTCTCCGCGTTATCGCTACCCAACTGAGCGGAAAACCTCGAATTACCAGCGAATATGTTTCATCTGTCGCCGCATTGGTCATGTCGCCAGATACTGTCCCAACTCGTGGCCCTCAACACCTTGCGCGCCAACCACCCTGAACCGTTTTGATGGAAATGCCCACAATGTTTCGCCCGCCGCCGAGTCAAACAGCACCAACTCTGCTAAGAACACGTGGTACAGCCGCTCACCATCGCCGCGTGGACACCAGACTCGTTCACCGGAAACACGTCCCCTATCTTCCCGTTCGCCGCAGCCACGTCGCCTTTCGTCCCCTGTGGCTCTTGGCCGTACCCTTTCGAAAAAATAAGAAATGCAGCCCTCAGAGGTGGCGTTGCATTGCCCACTACTGCATCAAATCCTCTGCCTGTGCCCACGAAGACAAGTGTAATTGACGTTAAAATAGACGGCGTACCTGTCCCAGCACTCGTCGACACTGGATACCACGTATCTGTGATAAGGGCAAACCTACGTAGGCGTTTCAAGAAGGTCCTCACCCCAGTAGCTGTCCGAGTGCTTCGTGTGGCCTAGAGCGGCGTGCTGGTTGTACTTGGAATGTGTACTGCGCGCATAAGTATGGCCGACCGCCCTACTTCTGTTCTCTTTCCTGTGATCGACAACTGCCCTTACGACGTTATCGTTGGATTGGACTTTTTATCCCATCATTCCGATCTCATCGACTGCGCAACCGGCGTTCTTCAGTTGGAACTGCCTCAAGTCACCGATGCTCCGAGCACCACTCCACCGCACTTCTGTTCACTTCACGATGTGCGTCTGTTACCTGAAGCAGTCACTTCCGTCGCTTTGACCGCACAGCCACATATTCCCGACGGTGAATATGTCCTTCGCCCCATCATCGACTTGCTTTTGAACCGGAACGTTGCTCTTCCGCATACGCCGGTGACGATTACTAATAAGAGCGTCGTTCTTCTGCTTCTGAATTTCAGCCTGTTCCCTCAAGTGCTTCCAACCGGCATGTTCTTGGCCAGTGTTTCTAATACTTCTGAATTTGACATTGAAAGTCTGAATGCCGAGAGCGGTTTCTTAGCACCAATTGCAGCTCACAGGTCTGTTTCCCTAACAATTGACTTGGCGAAAATGATTGAACCTGACCTCACCTCTGCACAGGCCAAGGACATATGTCTCCTTCTCGAATCGTACCTTGACATCTTTGATTTCGGCGACAAGCCTTTAGGACAAACATCTGTTGTGCACAACGAATCCTATTTGTGTCTTTTATTGGCATGCTGAACATCGAGTCATCCAATCAGAAGTAGACAAGATGCTCCGCAAAGGGGTCATCGAACCATCAGCCAGCCCTCCGGCTTCGCCAGTCGTCCTTGTGAAAAAGAAATGTGGTACCTGGCGTTTTTGCGTCGATTATCGCCATTTAAAGAAGATCACCCGAAAAGACGTCTACTCACTACCACGCATCGATGACACCTTGGACTGCTTGCACGGAGCTAAATACTTCTCGTTCATCGATCTTTGATCCGGCTACTGGCGGATTTCAGTGTATGAAATGGTCCGCAAGAAGACGGCCTTCATCACGTCGGATGGCTTATATCAGTTCAAAGGCATGCCCTTTGGCCTTTGCAATGCTCCTGCGACATTTGAACGAATGATGGACTCTCTTCTGCGAAGGTACAAATGGACCAGCTGTCTCTGTTACCTTGACGACGTTATTGTTTTTTCTCCCACGTTCGGCAGCCACCTTAACCAACTCGCTGCCATTCCTGCGGTCTTCCGAAAAGCCGGCCTCCAACTGAACTACACCAAGTGTCAATTCGGGCGCAGTCAAATTACCGTGTTGGGACACCTCGTTGACGCACCCGGTGTCCAACCAGATCCGGAAAAAGTTCGCGCCGTACGCAGTTTCCCTGTGCCATGTTCTACTTATGATGTGCGCTGCTTCGTCGGCCTGTGTTCTTACTTTCGCCGAATCGTCAAAACCTTCGCCGACGTCGCTCGGCGTTTGACAGACCTTAAGAAGAACACGCCCTTCTCCTGGGGCCTTGAGCAAGCTCACGCGTTCGCCGCTCTCATCGGGTTTCTGACTACCCCTCCCATACTTGCCCACTTTGATCCATCTGCACCGACCGAAATACACACTGGCGCAAGCGGCCACGGCATCGGCGCTGTTCTCGTCCAACAGCAGAATGGTACCGAGTGCGTGGTAACTTACGCCAGCCGCCTGCTGATAGAAATTACTCCATCACCGAGCGGGAGTGCTTCGCTTTAGTTTCGGCTGTCGCCAAATCCCGGCCGTATTTGTATGGCCGCACGTTTTCGGTCGTTACAGACCACCATGCCTTCTGCCGGCTGTCTTCCCTCCGGGAACCCACAGGACGGCTTGGTCGCTGGGCTTTGCGGCTCCGGGAATTTTCATTTCTTGTCAACTATAAGTTTGGACGTTCGCACAAGGACGCTGACTGCCTCTCACGTCACCCAGTGGATCCTCCCAATCCTGTTGCGCATGATCCAGTGACCTGCGTGATGGCTCTGACCAACATGACCGATATGCGCGCTGAACAACAACGCAACGCAACCTTACAGTCCATAATCGCCGGAGTGCACTCTAGCAGCACCGATGGCACGTGCCGCATGTTCGTGCTTCATGACGGCATCCCCTGCCACCGCGATATCAACCCTGACGGCCCTGTGTTGCTCCTTGTCGTTGCTCGTCATCTGCAATCCGTCGTTCTCGAACTACTTCACGATGCACCGACGGCGGGACACCATTGGAGTTTTGCATACATACGACCGCGTACGACGCCGTTTCTTCTGGCCGGGCCTCTACGGCTGTGTGCGTTCTTATGTCGCAACTTGCGAATTGTGTTAGCGCTGGAAGAAACTTCTCCTGACATTTGTCGGCCGACTCCATCTAATTGAATTTCCCTCTGAACCCTCCTCCGCGTTGGCCTTGACCTTCTTGGGCCTTTTCCGACGACGACTAGAGGGAATAAGTGGATCGCTGTCACTACTGAATACACGACGCGCTACGCAATAACGAAGGCGTTGCCGACTAGTTGCGCAACTGACGTAACGGATTTTCTCCTTCACGACATCATTCTCGCCCGATCAATCGCCCGATCTCGCCTATTAGCCTCGCAGCATCTTCGAAAAGAGTGTTACGACCTGTGCCATCGCGATGTTCAATTAGCCCCAGGTGCTCGGGTGCTGCTTTGGTCACCATGTCATCGGGTCGGCCTCTCCCAGAAGCTTCTCTTTCGCTACACAGGGCCTTCTGAAGTCCTACGTCCAGTTAACGACGTCAATTACGAGATCGCGCGGTAACAGTTTCATCCATCCTCAAGTCCGCTGCCTGTTGACGTCGTGCACGTTTCGCGGCTGAAGCCATACTTCGCTCTCAGTTTTTCGCCTATCATGCGCCGAGACGGTGCTTCACCTCACGGCGGTCCTGTTACTGAAGGATGAAAGAAGAGAGAGGGAGGAAGAAGGAGATCGCGAGACGGTGGCTGCTCCGTGTTGTTACTAGTCAGCTATTTTAACCCAGTTGACTCTCATTGTATATACATTGTAAATACAGTCTTATACTCCCAAAATCCCCGTAACAATATCGACTCGAGAAGAAAGGGCGTTGATCGTAGCTTCAGTGTTAGTTTGGGAAGAACGGCTTAGTGCGAGTTCATTTAGGACGGTGCTTTTTGGAAGATTGTAACCAAGATTGTGCTTTGTAAATAGATTCAGGTGAACAAACACTGCCTGTGACTACGCAATTCTGCGTCGCCAGCCAGTATAAGCAGAGGAGATACAACGTGAAAAGCTACGTAACAGGAGCATAACAACTTGCCTAATTGATTGCGGTAACTGTCAATGAACTCAGGGGGGCCCGATACCGCAATTAGAAAACGGTCACTAGAATGGAAGCAGCCTTACGTTTGCAAGGTAACTAACCTGCATAAAGAATGGCAGTTTCATGACCTTGTTCCGTACGGTGGGGTGCCCCGACTGGCCGTGAAACAGTTCAGGGCTAAGCAGCAGCTGCGACGCGGCGGCCGCACTGATAGTGCGGCCAGGTTGCGAGATTGGAAGTGCGTTCGAAGAAACGAACGGAGGCAAAGTGTAAGAGTCGATGATCCGCTTCGGGTTGAACGGGCAGGTATTTCAATTGAGATGGCAGGCTGCAATGAAGCATCCAGGCTACCTCGCTACGCACGAAACAGTTGGGCAGAGTGGCGATGGCCCACTGAAGTGCTGCTTGCAGAAAGAATGGCAGTTTCATAACCTTGTTGTGTACGGTGGGGTGCCCCAATTTTTTTGCATATGAAGTAGTCTCGCAAGGTGTTTAACGTTTCTTCCTGTTATCTGAATACCTCATCTGAAAAAAAAAATTCTCCACGCACCATTGGTATTCCTAAATATTCCTTTCTAGTTGGTATTTGAGATATGAAGTTGTGTTTTTAACAAACACAAATATTGTCTTTTGTTCGAAACTGCAGGCATAGGACCTCGGTTGTTCCGTGCGAAAGCACTTTTTGGAGAAGTCTTACGAGTATGTTATCAAGACATTGCTGCCTATATGAAGACCATCCCATCGGACAAGTTGCGCATCGTAGGTAGTTGAGTATCTTATACGTTTCTGAATGACAAATATTGGGATATTGTGTTCTTGTGTTTTGTTATACGTACCGGCTTCTTCTGGGATCTATCTTGCGCTATAGATTTCAAATTCAGACTTCCTTCTGGTGCCTGACAAACTCGCTAAGTGGATAACTGTGGAAACTGTCAATGTCCAGGGAGGTTGTACCAATAGTTCCCGAGCCATTCCCTGTCAGAAAAACTGGCAGGAGACCTTTCAGTTTCTTTAGGTGTGTCTATTCTGTATTTTTACTGCCCTTGCATCAATTTTACATTCGCTCGTCGCTATTGGGAAACAGAAAAAATTACGTTCACTGGGGTTGAGGCTTGGGCGAGTTGGTATTGCACTCTGAAACTGGTAAAGCGCAACACATAAAGGAAGAGACAAGCCGAGTCGGCCAGATACAGCAACAGAGCGCTGACTTCCAGCTGGTTTATTGGCAAGTTGCACCAAATAGATAGATACAAGAAAGCATCAGGACATGCGTCCAAACACTTCACAAAGCATCTCACGGATAGACGGCTGCACCATCATGAGTCACAGAACACGCAATTCTGTCATGCAAGCTTAAGCTGGTCAAGAAATCTTACTTCCTTTGGAGATAGGCACAAAGATGGCGCGCTGACGCACTTGCTGCCAGCCCTTGCAATGAGATGAGCTTCAATAATATCCCGCGTAAGTTGTGATCGGTGCTTTTTTAGCACCTCACACCGATAAAAAGTCGGCTTGAATCCACAGTCGCGACAGTGAACTCCTAAGTTTCCCTGTATATCTCGGTGCACGATGTAATCATATTCATTTAGCCTTTCATTAGGCAGCGAGCAGTTTGGCCTATAACGCTCTGTTCCTGTATCTGGCCGGCTCGGCTGGTTTCTTCCTTTCTGTGTGGCGCTGTACTAGTTTTAGAAAGCCAAACTGACACCACTTCAAGTCTCAAATAAATAATAGCAACAATGACTGTATTTTTTTATATGGGAGTTACAAATGTCATGCAAAATCATTTCATTTTTTTGCAGAATGCATGCATTAGACACGTTTTGAGCGCATAAAATGCATATATGGTAATGTCGAAATTTCTACACAAGCAGCTGCATGGCCACAATATAAACGAATTGAGTATATTGTCAGGGCCACAATTAGACTTCGCTTGAAACCATTCAACCTTGGAGTTCTTATTGGAGGACCAAACAAAAACAATCATGTTACTAACACCATAAACAACAGAGAAGAAAAAAAAATCTACCTCGAACAATTTGTGAGACATCTCCATCATCATGCAGATCATTGGTAGCAATTATGCCTTTGTTAGAAAGCTTGCACGAGACAACAAAGGTGGAAGATGACCAGGTTCGCGATACCCCACTAAAAGCTTCTTTTTATGTTTCATACGCCAGCCACTTTGCCTGTTGCAATAACCGTTTAGGAGACGCTTGTTTCCTCACTATAGAAGGTAAAATTGATTAAGGCAATCACGTCCGCGCATACGTCAGTCACCGCATGCATAACATGTGTTTTGATTTGGGGACATAAGGGCTAAGTGATCGCCACGTATCACTTGAGGTGGTACGGTTTTATAGTGCTCTACAGCTGCTTCTCGTTATTTTTCATGTGTTGGAATTTAGTGTCGCTTGTTTTACTGAGTGGAGATTCATAGGTCTGGGTTCCTGTCACTCGATGGCACGCATAAAATGTCCGCATAAATTGTATATTACAGTATATAACAACATAGGGACAATGATTTACTTGTACAAATAGGGAAAAAATGGGGACTGCGTTCTTGATACACCTGATATTCCTGATGAATTAGGTGAGGAACAAACTTTAAAGAACAATCATGGTGTAAAACAGCTTTTGAGAAGCTATCAGCGTATTACAGTGAAATTGGTGATGAAAATGTGCCATGTTTCAATGCGATGCCTACTCCATGCCAACATGGCTTGCGCTACATGCTTAAAACTATATTTAGCTGTCAACATCAATGTATATCTACGAGCGGGAAAAAAAAACTATAACATAAAGTTTCACTTTTGCCTCTCCTAGAACCACAAGACCCTTATGGGCTCATTTTAAGACACGCTTGCAGATTTTACATGAAAGCAAAAGATATATTTTAAAGCCAAGCTTTCTTTGCCTGTTCCTTCGACTTTTCCTACGCTGCTGCTGCTGTGGACTGCTGCGGCTGCTGCTGTCCGGCATGCCGCTAACACCGGCCACGTCAGAACGTAATTGAGACGCACATCACTAACGCCGGTCGCCTCGGGACGTGGTCTAGACGTGACCATGTAACAAAAACATACGAGGCATACGCGGTCGATGTTTCGTTTCATGATTTGTTTATGAGCTGTCAGTCTCAAAACTCCGAGGAATGACTTTGTAAAGACGGTAAGACAAGGTATGCACAACGTGGAGTGCCTGCGCGGTTGTGGTTCAGAATGATAATTTGCCGAGCCACGCCCGCGGCGTCAACACCGGATTTTCTGTGACACGGAGCATCCCTTTAGTATATGACAGGAGAAGCTCGTGTCAAGATTTACGCCGCGTCGCACCTGCACAATGCCCCCTGATCACCTAACTCGGCGTGACTCCTCATAAATGCTGTGCAGGAGCTGCCGCGCTTATCTCCGTGCTCACCCGCCACAGCAACGACAGTATAGGGAGGAAGTGGGGAGAACGATAGCGACGGAACAGAGAGAGAGGGTGAGTAGGCAGTTTTGTGAGCTACAACGCTACAACGCAGAATGGCGCCTAAGCGTGCACTTAGTGCCGAAGAGACGAAGGCTCGCATAAAGCGTCGAGCAAAACAAGAACAACAAACACAAATGGAGCAGGCAAGTTAGCATTTCACTTCCCTTCGCGACTGTCTTATGCTTTCAATATATCACCACCAGATAACGTCAATGGACACGAACAGCAGACAAAGCTTCACTTAAATCGATTCCCACGGTGCGTGAGATCTGCATATTTGGTTTCTTTTTCATATTCCCCACATATTGAGCAAGCGCGTAGCAACCTGGTAACCAGAAGTTAAAGCCGTTCAATCAGTAGCATTGCACGTTTGCTCTTTTTATCATTAGTTCAGGTGGTCAGGTGCTGATAGAGCGGCCTTTCGTGGACTCGTGAAGAGTCGGTGCACCTCAAGTCGCTGCGTTGATTTAGGGGTAGGCGCTGATGAATGGGTGTGGTTCCCTCGTGGTAATCCTCTTATTACATCCATTGGTCGTGTTGAGACGTAACAGTTGGATTGCAGTGTACTGATTATCGTGTTACAGATACTTGAGTGTTTCAATGTTCTAACTTTCCTTTTCGCGTGTATGATTTCTCTTGTATTCCAGAGATTGCGTTAAGATACCCGCTATGTTTTCTTTGGTGTAAATGTGTACGGACAAAGCCGGCATATTTATTTTGGTTCCCCACCACCGCCCCAATTTACAGTGTAAGCGCCCGGAAAGTTACAAAGTTTCAGTTTTGGGCAGTTCAATGTGCTTATTTTCCAAGCACGAGATAATTTTTTACAGACAGCTTTTCTGGGACGTAAAGTAAGAATTTACACACCATATGCCACATAGGCCATTATATGGGCCAAAGTTCTTGTTGAAGAGACACTCTACTAATGCCAACCGATATGCTAACAAAACTAGGTCAATTATAGATCCGGAAGTAGTCTATACACATGTAGACTGAGTTACACCTTGCATTGCATAACTATTAAAGATGACATTCCAAGGCTGGTACCATCGTTGGTGTTTAAGAAAGGGATAGTTCCTATCAATTTTGGCAAGGTTACCATCACCAGAAAGACAAAAAATGACCGCAAAAAGGAGTCCTTCTCTTTCAAACATTTAAGGTACTACGGCGAACAATCAGACGGTCGATACTAGCGAACAATTAAAGGTTCTTGTTTAAGTAGCTTTATCAATTTCCCATCTATTCACTTTCAGCCTTATAGGCATAAGTGTCATCCTTTTTCCTTGTTCTTAGTCATGTTTCGAACTCGTCCCCACATCTCGCTTCTGAAGGGTATGAATTGCATAGTCATTTTGAATGATCTTTTAGTACCTTATGGCTTACGCGTTTCCATTAGTACTGCGTGCTTTTCATTTTGATCTTCGAACTGTACGGTGACTGGCCATGCCTTTCTAGGTTTATATAGTCTGTGAGTTCGTCGAACAAAGGTACGTGTGAAGTCAAATTTATCAGAAAAAATATATTTTAAATCATTAATCTTTAAGTCACATACGTTTCCATAGAATTGTATCACAGGCCCAATATTCTTAGGTTGAGACGTACACTGTACTCTTCTAAGTCTGTAACACTAAAATTACAACAACGCAACAACCTTTTGAAGTAGCCGAGTTCGGTTTTTGTTAGAGCTTCAAGTGGTAAGGTTAACTCAGATATCAGTACACTGACGGTACTTCTGCCGTATTTGCGGCAAAATTCTCAATCTGATTTGTCTTTCCTTCGAGAAACATTTTGAACATTTCATGACACCTTGATTCTTCTGCCTCAGGGCCGTGGTTTTGTTTAACATTGCTACTGGAAAAGGGGAGTAAATGTGCAAAACATCCTATAGGATAAGAACAAACTGCCGGTGTTAAGGCACGACCAGAAGAAAACGACCATCGCTCACAACAAAGCTTGAGGTTGGACCAAGCTGCGGAAAGTGTAGAAAAGCGTGTCACGCCACATGTCGCCGCTCGATCAAACATGCCAATTGACGAAGAGATGCTGAGGACTCACTTTTAAAGGTGACTCCATGACATCACATGCTCTTGAGGTGACGCCGTTAGCAAGGCGTCAAGAGACAAGTCACAAAGCGCAGAAAGTGTGGAAGTTCCTGAATGACATGCGTAGTGGCTCAGTGAAAGCTGCGGATTCGACTATCTGGCAACCTAAAGCTGCAGGATCTGCCTACAGTAGAAGAAGGGCCTGTCATGCCACGTATCATCGTTCTTCCCACGATTTCCACGCGTGACGAAGTTCTGAATGACGAAGAACCATCTAAGCTCGATGTTTACAGCAGGTCAAACGCAGCGTTTTATTTCGTAGGCTGTGGAAAACGATTGCCACCTGAGCTCATACTGCCATTTTAATAAAACAGGTCAAATAAGAGATCTCATATCGAAAGGGAAAGGACATGCTTAGCAAGGCTTTGTAGTTCTCAAATATAGCGACTTGCAGCTACCAAAGAAGCTGAAGAAATCAGATGTCTCATGTCAAATCGACAGCGGGATATAAGGCCGAACCAGCTCCTAATCTGTATAGACACTTAAAAGTAGCAACTTCGCTAGTCAGAATTATACATAGCAGGGAAAATATTGGCGTTTCCACAATTCGGAAAATGGTACTTTTAATAAGGCGGGACTTCTAAAGGACAAATTGAACATACTAATGCGGGCTGGTCGTTGCTTTTGGCGTTCTAAGAAATATCATTTTGCCAAGAAATGTTGCAACGCAGCGTCTATTCGCAGTGATTTGTTCCGTAGAAGGCATTTATTATTCCTTTGCAATTCCGACGAGAACACTAAGAATTCTGCTCCGCAAACACCACACGTAGAAGGTGGGCAAGTAAAGAGGTAGTCTTCAAGGCAAAACGCAATGTATGCCTACATGTATGAATCATTTCGTGTAAATGCACCGTTGAACATTGTCTCTTACATTACCTTGAGAATGAACGTAGCCAGCGTAGTTTACGGGTGCATTCCAGCAGCTGTACTGCAGTCCACTAAGTGAAAAAATTTTCAAATTGCATATCTTTCGTGATCTTTTTAATGAAGAGCCGAACACATTTTATTGCGTTGAGCTGTGGCTGAAGAGTAGACGCAACGCCATGAACGGCGTGTAGAGATACTGGAAGTTCCTACAAAGTGCAGCAGAAAAACCCATTTTGGAGTATCAAAGTTTTTTTTCCGACTGTTTTTCAGCTGAGCAGTGACCACACTGACGCCGTCAAGGTTGACTTTCATTTACTGGCAAATGCTTTTAGCGAAAAACGCAGTTATTGGGAAGCTGTACAGGAATGTTCATGTTGGATGATGCAAGGCCGAATGCCGACTTAAGCTGAAAGCTGAAAAAGAGCTAGGTAGGCTATAATTGCAATTATCGCAGATAACATACACGAGACCGAAAGGTTGTTAGAAGAGGACCTTTTGAACCAAAGAACACATGGACGTTGTTTCCACAGGCGATGACGATACACGATAAAACAAGATTTCGTGGTTATGCTAAAGCGAGCGAGAAAAACACCTGAAAGGTATCTTCTTCCTTGCAAGGAGATGACTATAGAGCTAGGCAGCAACATTCTGGAAGCTTAAAGCGTATAGCCAGACTAACACGACCCTTCCTACAGAATCCATATCTTCTATTTCGGCACCATACTGCAGTACAGCAAAAACCTATAAACAAATTTGCCGATAGGCCACCCCTGAACAGGAAAACGAGGACCTACACTAGCTCACTGTAAGACTACTGAACTGTTGTCTGCAAAATATATTGATGTATTTATGCACGTAACTCACAGGATCCAGTTAGATTACTGCGTGAGGAGGCTAGAAAAATTGCTAATCCAAAAGACGAACTTTGAACAAAACAAGTCCAGCAAACGAAATAAAAATTACATATCATAGGCACTGCATAACAGAAGCCTGACGATAGTTAGGCCAATTTGAACAACAATTCAAACGGCATAAGCGCATGGCTACGGGAAAAATATGTTTTTAAGCATTTCTGTACATTATGTTGTCGAAGGAATATAGACAACGAGGCTCGAAAGATTGTTCCAAGCTGATATTGCCGGTGGTCATGCAAACCTAATAAATGCGCTCATGCGGCCAAACAGACGTGTCAAACTGTTGCTGTTGCGTAATCAGGGAGTAGTACGATAATGTAGGTAGGGTGGTAACATTCTTTTCTGTTAGCGGTAGGTTCGAGCAGCAGGCAAGGGTGAGCTATTGTTCTTCTGGATTAAGAGGAAGCTTTAGCTCGGGTGCTCCTATCTAAATATATGTAAAAAAAGAATTCGTTTTTCTCGGCAACCACTGCACCAAATTTGGCAAGTTTTGTTTCATTTAAAAGAAAAACTTCAAATATAATGACTGTTTGTTTCTGATTATTGATTTAGGTCATCAATATTTTATTAAAAATTGGCGCAAACCGAAAATTTTCAAAAAACGAAACTATCAAGTTTACAACTCTGTAACTCAGCAACGAAAATTGATAATACAATTCCGTGAATTGCATCTAATAGTACATCTAAAGCGGACAGAATAGTTATGTTACACAACAATCTCAAAAAATTTTGTAATATGGAAATATAGCGCTTGCAGAACCCCTGTAAGCAACGTAACAAATTCACGTAAGATAAAAAAATGACGTATCGATTTTGTCCGCTTTCAATGATCTAATGGATCCCGTTTACACAGCCGAGATATCTGTTTTTTATGCAGATCTATGAATCTGTAAACTTTTTGCTTCTATATTTTTCGAACTTTCGAATTTTCGAAAATATTTCTAACCAAATTCAGGACATAAACACAAATTTCGCGACAAACAGTCACTAGAATTTAACTTTGTCTTTCGAATGGAACAAATTTCATTAAAATCGGTCCAGGGGTTATCTCAGAAAAACGCTTTTGCATTTTAACATGTATTTGAATAGGCCGCGTCGGAGTTGGTCCCGAGCTAAAGCTTCCTCTAAAGGAGATTGGGATGATTTTGGTGGCTTCACATCACTCGCAGTAAAATTCCTGATTTAATCTTTGTTCATGAAGTGCCCAACACAAGTATAAATTTATCTGAGACAACCGATAAAATACTTCTGGTCTGGTGACCACATGGCAAATGAATATTAGAGCTCTGGACAAACGACTGTTCTTTGTTATTTTACGAGCGTAAGGGTGTTTCGCTAGATAGCGTAGGCTAGGCAGCCAAGAGCACGATATGTTTTTCATGTAACCTGTTTAGTGCGAGTTTGCTATAGTAACTCGGTTGCAAGACATATTTTTTAAGATATATTTATACGAACGTGTGAAGGTGACAGCGCTACAATTAGGCGAGTATGTGTAAACGGAGTTGTTTTCTGCAGCTGAATGCCAATAATTCCCGCGCGCCTGGATTTTGTAACATTTGCTACAGTGTGCAAAACTTTGTAATTTTAGGTTAATCTTTTTGAAGAATAAGGTGAACATTTATTTATTGCGCTAATTTTGCGATAACATATGTAATCGTGTACTAACAAGCGCATTGTTGGTGTAGTGTTCAATGGCAAATAATTATTGAAGATTAGAAACAATACCCGGCACGACAAGCTACTTTGAGGTACCCCATATACCACACCGCGGCCACGGGAAGTTAAATATTGTTTATAGACGTCGAATGGATTTGCCATTTTTTTTCCCGACTGATGCGTATTCTTCCAGCGGCACCCTCTTGGGCCTCTGTGATGACAGCAATATTGCCGTGTGCCGTAACATATTTTTACACAACAGGCATTCAAGTTTTATATATACAAGGGTCCTATAAATTTCGTCGTATATGTTTTATATATTCTGTAGACATTAAATATGTTCATCTAGCGCTGTGGGCTAAAGTAGATCGTGCTGTCCATTTCAACCATTGTATTATTTGAAAGTGCATTAATGCATCTGTGGACATTTTGCTTGCTCTTGAAACTATTCTTAGGTACAATATATTCAGTTTCTTTAACACTGTCAGCCCAATAGCTTTCGGCCGTTTCAGGTACTACCAAACGCCTGACATTGTTTTTTTTCTTTTTCAGGTAATGGAAATGGCATGCGCTCAGTATAACATATGCAAAGCGTTGATAAAGACAGAAGCGCAGCAGGTGATATGCATCTTTATTTTCCCTACGATTAGCTGCATCTCTACACATTCAAAAGTTAAAAAAAAACCTCATAAAGACATAGAGAGCATATATATCAGTCAACGAGAGTTGCCTGAAATTCGAAGCACAGCATCTCAATATTTAGAAACCACTGTGAACGTCAACGGTTTTTTGCGTTTGGAAAATAGCGCATGCAAACTGCTTTCTTTCTAGATACTGTAACGGTTTCAATGAAGCGGTTTAAGCAACTCACCTTTAAAAGAGGTGCTCGTTCTCGCCAGTTTGCAGACCCAGCACTGCATGAAACTACTTCTGACTTCTTGCTATTCACATGCTTCGAGTTAGCACTTTTATTATTTTTTACTCTAGTTATGGGCATCGTTTTTTATTATATGCGAAATTTGTGTGGGCCATTCTGCATCCCTGGCCATTGCCTAAACGAACTTATAACAGAAATTTCATTACATCACACTAAGAACAAAAACGCTTAGCCTATTTGGAGAGAGCTTAAAAACGCCATGACGCCGGAATTTATCCATATAGAAAAGGAGAATGGCATCAAATCAGTTAAATATAATATCACTTGTTGAACCCAACAAAAACGTGATAACAAAATATAACTTACTAACTGACGAAAATGTGGCGGCATTTGACAGTGTGTCTTACGTACAGAATAATTTTGACCGAGTTTATTGAAGTAGCAGAAACCGGAACTGCTTGTACTACTTCCCTCGTAAACGTTTTTGAGTGTACCTGAACCAAAAAAAAAAATACATAAAGGATTACACTTCGCCCTTTTAAAATAGCACAGGTATAAAAGAATCAACATTATCGACCAATAGGAAAACAAACGAGCCTCAAGCTCAGACATAAGTTTAGGAATGCATTATAGAAGGCTGGCTGCAGCTCCGAGAGTTCTGTTGGAAATAACACTATCAAATGTTGAATCTTTACTCGCGCCCTGCATTGCCGATGTTATTTGCTGGTGCATTACCCTACCCAAATGAAAATTGTAGGCTACTCGCCTGTGAGTGCATGTGGCTCGTTTGTTCTGTACGCTGCTGTTTCTTCTTGTCATTTGCTTGAGTGATAGCTTCCATTTTACGGTTAACATTTAGGGGCAAGATTACCAATGACTGACTGTAGCACATGCCGCCGGTTCAAGCACAACTTGAGTGACATTATGGCACGCATACAAATAAATGAAATACAGGCAGATTTATTTTCACTGTGTTGTACGCCCACAGATACTCATTTAGCCTTGTTTAGTCGCGTCCGCTTTTACAGGTGTATACGCGATACCACGATCTCAGTGCCTCCTAACGCACTCCGATTTGCTGGGGTGTTTCAGCAGCGAAGCGGCTTCTTAACACTTCGCCAATGTGACGGCTCTGTAGGATTCATCGCCTTCTGTTTGTTTTTCGAGACTCGTTACCACATCTCCTTTCCTATACCTGTCTCTCCATACCATGCTACATTACACTACTGTTGAAATGTGGCCTCCGTTGTGGCGCCACCTCCATTTAGTCTTGGACACATGTCTTCCCAGAGGCACGTTGTTGCTTAGAGGGCACTTGTTCGGTCACGGTGATTCGGCCCAGTACTCAGAACGGCATCTTAAGTTGAAGCGCATGCTTGACATGATATGAATGACCCCTGGTGCGATCGTACCCAAGGCGCTCATCGGGTTCGCTAAGGCACGTTCATGTTAGGCATCGTTTAAATCAAGTCAAGCGTAGCCTGCAAGTTAAGATGCATTAGTGAATGCAGGGTAGCCCTGGAATCATGTTATGGTGCACGGAAACCAAAAATTTCGAATGGTGCTACTTTTGTGGCTGCTCTTGTAATGGCACTGGAGATAGTTGTCAAACCACCTCCTGATGAACCATCATTTTTATTTGCGTATGTGTTGATGATTGGGCACTGTAACGACGCATTCGGATTGCTCTAGCAAGTTCCCGTGGTCAAGGCTTGTTGTTTCGGCATATTTTTGAAGCTGAGATGGAGGCTTAAGAGTACTGAAACAGTGCCACTGGAATTTAGAAAGCAAAGTCTAAAAGAAGTTATGATCAACAATCTTCAATAGGTTCTGAATTTAACCTTTATGTCCCTAAATTATCGACACGGTTGTATGGGCCAACGATGTCTTCAATGCAGGCTATAAATATCTAACTAAAAGGTTCTGTGCATAGGCGCCAAGTTTGTTTGGCGCACAACTTTCACATGACAGGGCTACAGAAAACTTCAAAGAACGACAGCTTCAAATGTCACGTCCGTGTCTTTTTTGTTATACTTACACTGCAAGCTTCCTGTGTTTTTTTTTTCGTTGTTAAGAAAGAACGTTAACTCATGCCATCACTTCTCATCCCTTGATGAATGAAGTCACAGCCGCTGACGTTATAATTAACCCAATACATGCAGCGGGTTCTGCGCGGCTAAGTGCACTGGAACAAACTACAAAGATTGGCTGTCATGCTTGAGAACAGTGCGTTATATTGGGGTTCTAGAGTGCATGCGTTGTTGTAACCTCTACTACATCCACCAAATGTACGAGATTTGACCGAGAGCTCTGGCTTAGGATACATGGGAGCGCCATCATGATCAGCAGCTCTGAAGGCAGTGCTACTGGAAGAGGAAGACGAAGAACGCGGGCTCGGTTGGTGAGTGCACGTGGGCGTGTCTACTCTGGACTCGGGCTTGCTGGCTGGAGCCACGGAAACCACGCCATTCCCACATTGGAGTCTATAACGTGGGGCCCAGGCTACTTCCAATGGTAATGGTAATGTAAAAAGCGGGCGGTGCAACTTCTCTAGCCGGAAGCGTGTCCTCCCACTCCCTGGTGCGTGAGCGTCCCTGCGGTCTGTGTTGCACCTCCGGTGTCTGCTGAGGAGTGCTTCCGCCTCCTTTTGTGTCGCCGTAATAGAAGTTCGCGTGAGACCCAGAAGTGGTGCGGTCTCCTACGCTCTGTTGCAGCTCACTGCAGCGGCGTTGGAGAATGGGACTGCCGTCGCTGGTGACAACTCCGACGCATTAGCGTCGATACACCCTCCGGGAGCAGCTACACTCCCAGGTCCATGGTGTGGAGTTCCACACAGTCGGCTCGGCACAGTGTCCGGTGATCCAGTGAGTTCTTGAGAGCTCGAGGTCAGTTGCTAGCGGTAGCAGCCGTGACTCCGTTCTAGCGACAATCATGATTATCGGCGATCTTCCCCTGGTGTGAGCGGGCTGCCGCACATTCCGGTGACCTACTACGCGCACTCGTCAGAGCGAGGTTTCGGATAAACACTGGACGAGATGTATCTGCGGGAATGGTTTAGGGCCTTGGGGTTCCTGCAAGAAACTCAAGTCGGACTCTGCACCACCTTGTCTGCCACCTTCTCTGGAGGTGTGCGCCAGGGAAACCTGCCAAGTTTAGTTGCCTTCGGATTCCTCCAACACCTTCGCGACGTGGTTGTAACCTGCTCCGTCGACGCTCATTCGGTGCAACCGTATGCAAAGTTTACCCGCTCGTGAGGGTATGCTGCCATAGATGCAAACCGCCGTGTGCCAGTGTCATCGTCGCCTTTGCAGAAGGAGCAGTAACGGAGTGCCACCATGCTCACCGACATTGGTGTCCGTCTAGAAGAGGAGGAAGATGAAGAACGCGTGAGCCGTGGCTAGGAGGTTTTGGGCGCGTATGGTCCGGACTGGGGCCTGCTGTCGAGACTGCGCTGCCGCGCCGTTCCTACATAACCCAGGCAGCAGAGGGTGGCATCCAAGGTCGCTATGCAAGGGCTGCAGCGCTCAGCTAGCGGCGATGCCTGCATCTGGGCTGTGCTTCTGTGCTTCAACATCTAGTAAAAAAGAGCGGCATATGATAGCAAGGAACACCTCTTCGGGTTCTTGAGTAAAGTTTATTCGCACTTTATACGAGACATGTTAACTCACAATGGAGCAGAAAAGTGACTCGGTGCTTTCATGTGAAGACCCGCCGGTGCCATGTTTTTTTATGTTTCAGTCATACGAGTGTATGTTACAACCAGTGCCTAATGAGGTAAGTACACCTCGTCATAATGAACTGTGAGTAAATTGAGCTATGTGCAACCCATTTAAACATGACGAGAAAATCAGTGATAAACCTAAATACACCAGGCACGCAGAAGACACTCTCATTTTCTTTACTTGTAACGATACGGATACCTTATTACAGTTAGAAACACTACATTAGAGAGTCTAAAATTCTGGACTGAGTGAAATTTGTTAGTCATTAAGCAACAAAATACAAAAGGTCTAATTTTGCACACTCGGAAACAGATGGTTTCTTCAGAAAATAGACTACGTACTGCGAGCGCGGACATTGAAATTGTAGAAAACACAACTCTAGGAGTATTCTTTAAATTGTAGTACATTATGCTAACCTTAATATGTTAACTGAATAACCAATTTTTCAAAATCTAGTGGTAGACTTGCAAGAACCCGTTCGTTCCTTCCAGTATTTTTAAGAAAAGACTTTAAAACAGCGTGTCTTTTTTCATACGTCAATTATTATTTCTCAGTATTGGGAAATACAATGGCGGTTAATATTATTCACATATAGAGACATAAAAGAACTACTAGCTATATAGGTAATAACCGTTTTGTCCAAACTGTTGATTGTTAAATCGCATACCATGGTCCCAATTCGGAAGCTCTACGAGTAATACCTAGGAGTGAGACATAAGCAATCAATATATAATAATTATTTTGCTTATTTTAATATATTTGGTCTCGAAACATATGCTATTCCATACTGTACTCGTCACTAAATAGATTGGAACATTCCAATCTTCAGAATAAGCTTTTGGCGATAAATGCTACAGTTCACTGCTCCTCAGTTATTAAATAATTTGATCCAAAAAACAATAACCATCGAACAATCTCGTTCACGTGATTCTAAGGAAAAACTTTCATTGCGAGAAGACATGCAATGCTAATGTAGGCGTTAAGGAATCTGTCTCTGTATACTGTAGTTTGTGTATACGGCATTAGTGTTCATGCATGTTATGATTTGTATTTTGTAAAACCTTCTCATGCTTTGTTACATTCAGTGAACTCCACCTTACGTACTGGTTGTTTTCCATGTATCAGTTCGGCTCGGGTTTTGCTCAAGTGGCAAGCTTCTTTCTTCCAGACCCTACCTGCATCCCTGAGATGAAAATAAATTTGAATTTGAACCAAGAGTATCGCACGCATCTTCCTAACTTGTACTTGCTTCGAGAATATAAGTTTCAGTTTAGGCGCATTAAAGCAGCCCTAAATGCGAAAATACTTGATTCAAAAAGCACAGATTGCGCACTTGATATGGCGCCTTGTGTAGTCACTTTTGTGAGTGCAGCAGTTGCCTCATCAGACTGGCGCTCTCCTGTCCACAGAGTTCGATACATTACACTCGCCTGAACTTGACAAAGGAACACATGCATGCAGCGGAAAAGGCCATGGTGAGTGTTACACTCTGTCACAGAAATCGAATGTCACAGCACGAAACATTCATTATCACTGGGACGAGGGAGCATTACTGTTTATGCCAGTCGATGGTGGATTCATGAGACTAAGGTATGAGGGTTGTTTTCTTTAGCTGGCACTAAACCAGTAATATTTTCTTGACTCGCACTTGAACTGAAAACCATTGTCTACTATGCGCGCAGACTTTTGAACCTGGTTCCATTTTAGCTCCAGCATTTTTCTTTTTTTAAATCGGTCATGCCATATGGCGCGTTCGTGACTTTTTTGGTCAATACGGGGAAGAGGTGTGAAATACTAGCATAAGAAATGCAAACGGTCAGGTGCATTATCTAAAAGATCGACTTATTACCTTCATAATTATAGACCTTAAGGTACGTCCGCCAACTACTAAACTGAAGGCAGCAGAAGTCGTTAGTGCGTAATAAAAATATTAACGTTAGTACCACTGCAAATTTATGCGTTCCGAATTTCTGCTCGAATGGGTTGTCTTATCCGATGACAGAGCCTCGAAGTGATAAAGCAAAGGTTCTTTCTTTTTTTTTTGGGGGGGGGGGGGGATCCCATCTGGAAAAGTAATAATAATGATCGTCTTCATCCTATTTTTAGGGCGACCTCCAATTATATTTGTCTCGCCCTAGCTGACTCAAACACGCACCAGCTAATTTCATCACCCCACCTAATTTTCCGGCATACTCGATAACGCTGCCCTTGTCTTGGGACCAATTCTGCAAGTCTTACGGTCCACCGGTCATCAACGCTACGCATTACATGGTCTTCCCAGCTCCAGTTTCTTTGTCTTAATGTCAACTACAATACTTACTATCTACGTTCGCTCTCTGATCCACACCTCTCTCTGCCGGTTTCTTCAGGTTACCCCTAACATTTATCGTCGCATCGCTCATTTCTCGGTTCCTAACTTGTTCTGCAGCTTCGTGGTTATCCTCGAAGTTTCTGCGCCACGTCTTACCACTAATAGAATACAATGATTTCCACAAACGTGTCGTAGTCTTCGTCATTTTGCGGCGGCGGGTTGATGGAGCGCGAGAGGGGCAGTCGGGAATCGGTGCTTCCCTCCGGAATTGTAGACCACGGACACGTCTATTTCTTTCAGTCTAAGGCTCCACCGTCCTAAGCGGCCTGAAGGATCTTGTAACTGTTAACCTTGTCAGCTAACGCAACGGGTGGTTGTCGCTGCCGACATTAAAGGCCGGCCCTGTATTTAAGGCCTAAAATTTTAGGTAGCCCTTACGGTGTCAAAGCAGTGTTTTCCCGTCGTAGAATAATCGATTTCCGCTTTCGTTATTGAACGACTAGCATAAGCTACGACACTTTCATTCCTGCATTTTCTTTAGAATATCACTGCCTACGAAGCCTACGCTACTTTCCTTGGTATGGATTTTCGTATGCGCGTCTTCGTTCAAGTGGACGAATGTTGGTGGGGAGCGCAGGAGCTGTTTAGGCTCTTGGAATACTTCGGGACGGGGTGCTTGCCCGCTGAACTCGACGTCTCATTTGGTGAGATGCATCGTGGGTTTGGTGATGCGAAAAAGTCATGGACAGGTCGCCTGTAGTATGCAAGGATGCCCATAAATCCGAGTGCTGCTCTCTGGTCGAAGGGCTGCGGAAATTTCGTTATTGCAGTGGTTTTCAATGGGTCAATAAGGACTGAGGACTTGCTGATGACGTGCCTCAGTGGCATGAACCATCACTAGAGCGAAGCACTTCAAGGTTAGGCTTCCGTGCAATTTTCGTGTCCTTCCACAAATCAGCGTGTGCAAAAACTCAGCTACAGAATATGATGCAAAATTGCATATTTCTCCGCAAAATATTGACCTCTCATCACTTGGAGATGTATTTTCAGTAGAGTTGTTATCAATAGGAACTGTTTTCAATATCAGTAGACCCACATGTATGCAATAATGATATATGTTATTGCTTGCTTACGGGTGTATTAGCCATTATTAGCCAGAGTCTTACGTGACAGACAAATTTTACCTTGTGTAGCCGCAGAAGGGTTCACACATTTAGTAGAGGTGATACGAGAATGTATGCGTACCTATCGTCACGAGGACTGCCAATCACGGAAATAAATATCTTAGTGCCTTTGTTCAAAATACTGTGTCACCGCAGCGTCTTGTACTAAACATGGACCGGATTTTCAAACGATCACTTTCGGCGACGCTACCTCCTTGGCCACGCCTTCGCCATCGGTACACGATGATTCCCCTTTTTAGCAAAATAGAATCAGCTGATTGGTAGGTTGAGCACTTCGTCATTCGATTTTGCTCGACCTACCAATTCAGCTCGCGCCTGAGGGTGGTACTATCGCCGAAGTGGCCATCTTCGTTCGCAGAGTGGAGTGGCTCATGATTTACACTAGTCGAAGATGCACTTTCCCGGCTTCAGCGTAAGGCCGGCTGACTTATTGCCTCAAAAACGATTTCAAGCCGCGTAAGATGGTGTCGAAGTTTAGGCAAGGACAATGACGTCATCCAAGCCACGTCTAGCACTTAAAGCCTGCCAAAATAATGTTCATCACGCTGCTGGTGTATTGCAGGCGCCGAGCAAAGTCCAAACGGCATGACCTTGAATTCTTAGAGGTCATCTGGTGCAGTAAAGGTAGTCTTTTTTTTAATCTTGTTGAAGCCTTTTTTGTAGTGGCCAGCCGTTATATCCACGAAAAAATATATTTTGCGTTACAGAGTGGGCCCAATTCATTCTCTATCCTTGGGAGGAGGCATACGACCTTTTAAGTCGCCTTTTTAAGGGGACAATAATCGACCGAAGTCGCAGACGTCTATCCCTATGCTTCACCAAGACAACAGAATGCACCCATGGACTATTTGATGGCTGAATAACTTGATTAAATTTTTCATCCACTTGCAGTGTTATGGCTTCTCGTTCCTGCATGAAGACTTGGTGCTGGTTCTGAGGCAGTGGCCGGTCGCATTCTTCGGTCATTCTGCGAGGCATAGTATTCGGTGATTGTCGAATCTTTGATAACGTAGAAAAGAATTCTTCGTGCCGGGGTGTAGAAGACTCAGAAGCTTTTCTTGTTGATGCAGCGGAAGACAAGGATTCGTGTCGAAAGCTGGTTCAGGAACTATGGTTTTCGAAGTAGATAAAGCAGGATATGAAGGGAACACCGTATCGCTGGCCTCCAAAATTTCCTCGATGTACGCGATCGTCCTGCCTTTGTTGATGTGCTTGTGTTCCTGGCTGACGTTTTTCAGCATCACTGTCGGTTTCATCCATGAAGTCAAGGGATACCTCTTGCGGTGCAAATTTTATGGTTGGTGACAATAGGCGACACTTTCTACAGCTCCGACTGTTCTGGTACCGACGAAAATGATAATGCTGGAGCGAAGCGGGATGGTAACTTGATCTTCGACCATACGTAATGCATGGTGACTGAGAGTACTCTGCGGGAGTATTGAGTGGTCTCTGGTTAGCTTTATCAATTGGGACTTCATGTATATAACTGCACCGTATTTGTTCAGGAACACTACACTGAGAATTACGTCTGGAGAGCACTGTTGCAGAATAACGAAGGTCTCAGGATAGGTTTGGTCATGAACGGTAAACCTTGCGGTGCAGATTACAGTCGGCGTTATCAGGCGTCTTCCAGCTGTCCGCATTTGAAGGCCGTTTCACACTTTGTTCAATTTCTTCAACTTCGCGACTGATCCACTGATCACGGAATAGCACGCTCATGTGTCTAGAAGAGCTGTAACTTTGGGACTGTTGTGAAGGCCGGTGGTTCTTTGTCTTGCGCTGCAGGTAAACCGTTGCGTCGGGTCACGGCTGCGTCACTTTGTCCTAGTGATATTATGTCGAGTCCTGAAGTATTTTATCGGCAATGTTTTCATTGAGTTATGTCTTAGTCTGGTCGGTGGCGTTCCCGTGCTACATCGTCAATATGGGTCTTGCAACGACGTCAACGACTGCGGAGAATCTCCCGCACTTTGACTTACAGTAACCGCAGCTCCAACGGCTTCTGCCTTTAGTTTTCAGGAGAACGGCTGGTGGACCGGCTATGGGATGGGCCAATGTATGATAGGCGCTGCGGTGACACATATCGTCATGCCATTTGCGAATGGGGACTCAGTTGACATCTCCACTCAGCGGATGCGATGTAGTAGGCGATCTGACGTGGTCGTTTGGATTGCATCAGCCGTGGTGAGTTGATAGCGAACCCTTGTACGCCGATGTTGTAGTGTGGGCACCGGCGGGAGACGTGGCCCGTTTCTCCCCAGTGACAGTGCAGCGGGCGGTCGTCCAAATATGTCATACGTCTGTCTTCGGCGTGCTGCGCTAGATGATATGCTGCGAATTGCTGCGAGGCCTGACGTGGGTACTGCATGGGGATTGTGGCTGCGGGTGGGAGTGGCGTAGCACATCCCTCCTGGCTGAGGCGGCAGTGGTTCAGAGCATTCTGACCACTGCTTGATTTTCTCACATACATTATCGGCATTCTGCGGGTGGGAACGGCGTAGCAGATCGGTTCTGGCTGTGGCTGCAGTGGTTGAGAAAATCCTAGCGACTGCTTGATTTTCTCACATACATTTTCGACATTTGAAGCCATTTGAGGCTGCAATGAAGGGGTAAACTTATTACGCTCCACCCGAGCGACCGCTCTGAAGGTAGCGCTCAAGTCGGCGGTACCCAGTGATTGAACTTCGTCGTAGTGTGTCGTGAGCGACCAGTGGTTATAGTGCCTTTCCACATTTCGAGTTTTCTCGCGGTGTTGATAGCCTCAAAACAAAACTCTTGGATGGTCTTCGCTAGATTTTGCATCATTCTGGCGAAACGTTTTTGGCTCCCGTGACGCAGTTTCCCGCAGTTTTTTCTCGGGGATTTCCAGGTCGGTGTGGCGGAAAAGTTGGGTCACGTGTTCGGTAAAGATGACAACGTTCTCGCTACGTAGCTGCTTTCAGACTTCCAATAGACCTTCGGGCCATTCTTTTCGCACACAGCTGGTAAAGATCCTAAGGCACTTGCTGTAGAACAGGTACCGCGTAGTAATTGCGACTCTCGGTTCTCTATCCATGTCTCCCCGGCATCCACCAAGCAGTACGCGTGGCGGAGCTGGTCCTCTGAGTTTTAATTGTTGAAGATTCAAAGAGTTTTCAAAGTCTCGAGAAAGGCTTCTGCATCGTCTACAGAAGCTCCGCGGAAGCTAAGTGATTTCCTAGGATGTTGCAGTATCGTGGGTGCAACTGCGCTCCTTCCGTCAATGTGCCAGTTGACTTGACTCGGTGCTCCGGGCGCAGATTTCGTAGCCTGCGGCTTGCTCAGTGTTACGGGGCGATGCTGGTGTTATTTTCTGGGTGTGTCATGGAAGGGGACGTCCTGTACCTGAACGCAAAATGACGTCCACCAAATGCTACGTTATAAGTTACGGTGAAGAACGCAGTAGCGGAAACTCTGAATCACAAAACCAACACTTTATTGGGCGAAGTTGCGCCCAGAACAAGGTACACTCAAAACAGAATGATACTAGCGCGCACAATCGGCTTGTGCTGCTTATAGGTGATTTCAAACTCCCAGGCAATGTGTGGGAGAATGTAACTTCCTTTATCGAGTCTAACTTGCACATCAACCGCCTGCGCATTATTGTGTTTTATTATGCCTCGCAACAGGTTGTCAAACACCCGACACGCATTCACGGCACGTCGGAAACGATTCTCAATCTTGTGTTTGTAACTCGATCCATTGAAAATTTAACTGTCACCGTTCAACCTGCCATTTCTTATCATGAACGCGTGTATTTCGCATGCTCTTTGAACCCGTGTCATGTCAGCAAAACAAGAGAATTACTAACAAAAAATTTTCTCGAGCCAGTCATGAAAGTGTTCTAGATTACTTTGAAATATGCCTTGCTAATTTTCGAGGGCATGATATTACGGTACTGTACACATTAAAAAGGTTGTTAATCACTTCCTGGACAATTTTACTCGAAGAAAAGTCAACCGAACATCTAGAGTTACTCATTAGATATCAAGATAAATATTGCACCTTAAAAGAAGCATTGAGCGCGTATAACGGCCATTTGATTGACGTGATGCAATTCAAGAAATCCAAGATAACACAAATCAGAAGGGGTGGTGGGCAAGGGGGCATGCTAAGCGTTGGTACTTCCCGTATACGCTGCCAAATTTTGTTCGCACTGCACCGCAAAAATTGTAGGCCTTTCTGAAAAAAACAGAAAAAATGCAGTTTGCCATATTGTACACACGGCGGATATTGCCAACGAAAAGCGCAATATTGCGCAATATATTCATGAAAACTTTGATAGTGTTTTGCAACTCTGATAGTGATAAACCGCACGAAATCATACGCCATGCAAATGAGCACCTGATATTGTGTCACTATTAGGTGTTGTTACATAACCTTAAGACTAAATCTTCCTCAGGTGCACATGTTATTTCCAAAGTTTTTTTTTGTGGAGGTATACACGAGGATTAACACACTCTATGGTTTTTATATATTAGGCGTTCTTGTCTTCAGCTTCCCTGCCGAGAGATTGACTGTTGGCACGTTTTGAACCTATATTGAAAGAAAGATGATGCCACACTGGTAAAAAGTTTTCGCCCTGCATCACTACCTTCCTCATGTTGCAAATTACTTGAACATATCATAGCCAATTAAAACAATAAATATATAGGTGATTACAACATGCTTTCTTGTTGCCAACAGCTTTTTCGCAAGGCCTTTTCTAGTGTAACACAATAACCAAAGTTATTCACAATTTCGCTCGTGTTCTTCATAGGTCCGGGAAAAGTGATGTAAGTTTTTAGATTTTAGGAAAGTGCTTGTTCTTGCGTCTCCTATGAGCCTTATCAATAAACTAGTATAAATTAATCTTTTAACCTACTTATGTAATTAGGTGGCTGCTTATCTAACTAGACGCGTGCAGTTCATTTCAAATAATGACCACTCATTTAAGGAACTTCCAGCATCATCTGGAGTGCCCCAGCGCAGTGTACCCGGCCCTGTACTATTCGTGATATATATTGTCAACATTACGAATGAAATAAATTTCTCTGTCCGAATTCGTTTTGCATACGCTTGTGCACTGCATAATAAAATTAACTGCCATGAAGATCAAGCACTACTATACTCTTATCTTCAAAGCATTATTTCCTGGTGTCGTCGGTGGAGCATAGAATTAGGTGTCAGAAAAGCAGCCTACTTGTCAATATATTCTAGAAAAAATTAAAAAAAACATTGTCAAGCCTACAAACTAGGTTCCGAGCTCCTTATCGAAGTCAGTGAGTAGAAAAACTTGGCAATCACAATATCTAACAGACCCAGCTGGAGTACTAAGATCTGTAGCAAATATACCTCTACGTTCAGGAAACTGCTTCATGAGACATAAGATAAAACATACAGCTCCTGGTACTAGGTTAACGGCCTATACATTGCTAATTCATCCTAAACTCGAATACGCCAGTATTGTCTAGGATACCCATACAATAACTAACATCGGCACTCTTGAAATGATACAGCATAAAGCTGTCGTATTGATCTATTTTAAATATCCCACAAGTGACTCCCGCTCTAGCTTGATGACACAGCATAGCATTCAGACTCTTCAATTACGAATAAAAACAGAAAGACTAAAATTTCTTTTTTTTTTTCAGTCAAACAAAATATTCTGTCTTTAAACCCAGATCTTCATTTGATGCCACTTACAGCACGTAGAACACGGCTTCGTCACGCTTACTCTTTAACACCTTATCACACACGGACTAGTTCTTTCAGATATTCCTTCTCTCCTCACACCATCACAGATTGGGACAACCTACCGTTTTGACGGTTATACAATTCTGATTTTTTATAGCATCGATGTCTTTGACATCCTTGGGAATAATTTACTGAGAATGTATACCAAGACTTATCAATATTCTTGTGTTCGGTTGTCCTGTATCTTATCAGCTGCAGTAACCGCTTCGTAAATGTTTTTTTTTTTTTTGCTTATATGTGTGCTACACGCTGGTAAGAATATTCACACGTGTACTTGTTTATCTTTATAGTGAAATCGCGTTTGACAGCCTAACAAATCTTATCGCATACATGCATAGTGCAGGAAGCACTCGCATGTATCGGAAGTTCCTCGAAAGTTATTGATGGTCCTATCTGCTGTCTCTTTTCTCCGAACCTTGCGTAATCTCATTTCAGCGCGTGACGCGAATATGCAGTATATCTGGAAGACATGCGGGCCTCAGATATTCTCCGCAAACTTCGATGACTCGTGTACAAGGTCCGACGCGCTTGACCCGCTGCGCAGATTTTCGACGGTCGCCGTGTGTGTCCGCGCTATCGTTCTTTGAGTGCAGCCCGTTTTCGAGGGTCGGAAGTTTGCCTAGTAAAACATTAGTTTCGTTATTCACAGTTCTGATACCTTCTTCACCGCCACTGTTGCGTCACAATATGGTTGCGTTGAGCGTAACTGCGTAAACAGCATTATATATATCATTGTGTCGATTGCTACACTTCATTGCCCTTGCACTTGATGTTGCTGCTTGCTAATATTTGTACAATTCGTGCCTTTCTTCCTTTCCTTCTTTCACCCTTTACATTTACGGCTGCTCTTTGTTGCTGGGTAATGTTGTCACATACTAATATTTTTACGCGTTGCTTTCCTATATTTTCATGTACATTTGCCCCTCCTGCTTTGGCCCTCTTACGGGCCTGCAGTACTTTGTAAATAAATGGGATCTGCGGTTCAGAAGCCTCGGCTACTTACACGTGGCTCACTGAACCTTCGACCGTAATAATTTGGGCTCGCATAAGTTCAAGAATGTGTAGGGTCGTCCAGACTTAGTACGAACCCACAGCAGCGGGACTCCGCTCCGTAGAGCACGCGCAGGCTGCGCCGTACTCCTAATAAGAGTGAAACCACGTAATAACAGTGCACAGGATACTCGTAATAAGGATAACCTGTGCACCAGAACTCCCTTGGTGCAGACAATTTCGTTGCACAAGGCCCGGCGATAACATCGACAACAGACAGAACCACTGGTGGCATTCAAAAAGCTTGCCATAAAGAAAGGCGTGTCGCGCGATGATCAATAACATTTAACCTTTGTTATTAGGTGAAACGCGGTCACCGGATAAGCAAGTGCGTGTGTAAAGATGAATAACCTGGAGGAATTCTTTATCTTTTATCTAAGCGTGCGAAACACACATAGAAGAAGCATCATCAGCAAAAATTTTAAGAATGCTTACACATTTTTGACTAATAGAGGAAAAACACGAGAGCGGAACCTGGAAGTTGGCTTCACCGCACGCCTACTGTTTGAAATTTTTACAGACAGCTCTCCTTATATCTGAACCATAAGGGTACATTTCACTTGGTTAGCATCGTGTGTGGGGCACCACTGCAGCAAGAGATATTGCATTCACCTGTCTCCGTTGACCGTGATTTTAAAAGAAAGCGAGTCGCGTGCCAAAATTTTTCCCCATTCTGTATTTACAGTTGGACAGATGAAGCTTGTTGCCTCTCATTGAGCTATGACCGACGACAATTAGGGAGGCACTTCATACATAATACTGAAGCTTCGCCTGCGAAAAAAAAGAAACATTCTTTGCTGTGTTGCCTATAGGCAAGGTTCGTCTATAAAGACGCTGGTATTTTGCTATGATTCTGTCTAATATGATAGTAAATAATGATTTTTTGGGAACTTTTAGGGCACATCACCAGTTTGAACTTCAACAGACTGACATTTGCTCAGAGTTTAAGATTGAATATTGCCTCGGAGAGCTATCTTTCGCATTTTTTCGTGAAACGTATTTTCGAGAGGATGTGTAATTTTTTTGTGTTTAGGCGCTAGAGCTCATCGCAAATGATAATGTGATTTTCTGACCAAGACAGTGAACGATATTGACGTTTTTGCGTTCACGTGCTGCACAGATTCCATATTTTAAATCTTTGAAAGAGTTGGCAGAGGCAACAATCATGCAATAAATATCTGTCATAAAAATATTCCCTTGTTAGCTGAAATGTTGTTTACTTTCGACTTTTTACCTTTCACGGTGTGTTCGTAGTGGCTATTAGGGTAATCAATATTGTGCCACAATTACATGCCACATTGCTTTAACTTCTTTAAGGCTTGCACTTGGAACGTTGTTGGTAACTCCACTACGTACCTACAAGCGCTCGACGATGCTGCTGCTTTTCTACGCCACGCTGCTTTGACCTTTGGGTGGACCTGAACAAATCGCACCTGGTTAAGCTTTTCCTAGACGCTAGAGTTAGGCTTTGTCCGCGCAACCTTGAGCGATCGGAAAGCGCGTTTCCCCCTCTTGGCCGGCGGAGAAGGGAAGCTTCGTTCCGGCCGCGAAGCTCTCCACATCTCTGTAAGGTGCCTTGGGGATGTCTCGTGCTGAAGATGCCCTCTCGGTGAGCGCATATTTCACCCCTCATCTTTTAAGAGGTTCAATACATACAAGCATTTGCCTAGCAAACCAGATTTTTTTTTTTCAAGGGAATTTTCCACGTCTCAGTAATTTCTCTCGTCGTATTCGAGTGCTGATTGCCGTGTTATAGTTTGTTAACGAAGCTTTCCCTCAAGTCTAAATATTTTAAGGCAGTTTTCCTAGCCTCTAAAGCCGCTCGAGTTCGCTCTTCTCCTTGAGCGGCCATTTTTCCTAGAAAGTATGCCTTCCAACTACTCCGCCCTTAAACTGGCTCTCTCAACTACTACACGCAGAGACAAAGCAACAGCGCGCGCATTAGATCCCATAGATGAGATGAATATTTACAATTAGTATTAGGGTTATAATTATATTCGAGTGCTGATTGCCGTGCTATCGTTTGCTAACGAAGCTTTCCCTCAAGTCTAAATATTTTAAGGCAGTTTGTCGTGTGCGTATCATGGCTACGCACGCTTATATCGCATTCCGTTTCTCTACCACGGGTGCGCTTTAAAACCACGGCGCTGCAGTTTTTGCTTTTCTCTTCTTTCTTCTTCTCCGCCCTTAAACTGGCTCTCTTAACTGTACTACACGCAGAGACAAAGAAACAGCGCGCGCATTAGATCCCATAGATGAGATGAATATTTACAATTAGTATTAGGGTTATAATTATATTCGAGTGCTGATTGCCGTGCTATCGTTTGCAAACGAAGCTTTCCCTCAAGTCTAAATATTTTAAGGCAGTTTGTCATGTGCGTATCATGGCTACGCACGCTTATATCGCATTCCGTTTCTCTACCACGGGTGCGCTTTAAAACCACGGCGCTGCAGTTTTTGCTTTTCTCTTCTTTCTTCTTCTCCGCCCTTAAACTGGCTCTCTTAACTGTACTACACGCAGAGACAAAGAAACAGCGCGCGCATGCGATCCCATAGATGAGATGATTATATATATATATAACCGACTATCGCGGACAACATGAGTCTCTTTCCACGTAAGTGTGAGGCTCGGAGCAGGAGCTGTGGCGCTTGAAAGTAGCCTGGGGCCTGACGACCCAACCGACTGAGCTATCTTTCCGGGCAACATCGAAGGGTCACGAGTTCAAATCACCTGTTATGTTCCTTTTTTTTTTCTGCCCCTTTTTCTTTCTTTTTTTCTTTCTTTTAATGTATTTTCCTTTATTTTATCACTGTACGGGAACCCTGCTAAAAAATATATATATATATATATATATTTATATAGATCTTCAAATATGTATGGCCTCACACTCACATGTGCAGGTCATAAATACCAGGTTCTCTTGCCGAGTGCCATCCATGCGGTATAACCGAGCTCAGATTGGTCCACCTTGACTGACCAAGTAGGGCACCACTGTAGGTTAAATGAGGCGTACAACTCCTGCGGGACCCGCCGTGGTTGCTCAGTGGTTATGGTGTTAGACTGCTGAGCACGAGGTCGCGGGATCGGACCCCGACCACGGCGGCCGCATTTCGATGGGGGCGAAATGCGAAAACACCCGTGTACTTAGAATTAGGTGCACGTTAAAGAACCCCAGGTGGTCGAAATTTCCGGAGTCCTCCACTACGGCGTGCATAATCAGAAAGTGGTTTTGTCACGTAAAACCCCATAAATTAATTTTTAATTTAACTCCTACGGGGACGGTAGAGTATCCGTCTCCAGTGCAAGAGGACCGTGATTCAAATCCCGGTGCCGCACTGTTCTCCACCGGAAAATACCAAAAAAAAAAGAAAAACGTGTGTTGAGAAAATTGCACAAACAGGCCTGGAGTGCGGCCTGATCCCGGTGACCAGAACCGGTAACGCACTCTCTCACCAGAGCAGGATTGGCCACCCTGGTGCAGTACTTGGCCACAACCTCCTATATGAATACAACAATCAAACCCCGGCCCTCAGTCCCCAGCAGCCGCGAAGCAACTGACCACGGCGGCGGTCAGATCTGTGACGCTGCAGAGGGTGCTAAGAATACCTGGCTCCGGACAGGCCGCCATTGGAATCTGAACCTGGCAACGTTTAACGTTAGAACGCTATCTAGTGAGGCGAGTCTAGCAGTGTTATTGGAGGAATTAGAGGGTAGTAAATGGGATATAATAGGGCTCAGTGAGGTTAGGAGGACAAAAGAAGCATATACAGTGCTAAAAAGCGGGCATGTACTGTGCTACCGGGGCTTAGCGGAGAGACGAGAACTAGGAGTCGGATTCCTGATTAATAAGGAAATAGCTGGTAACATACAGGAATTCTATAGCATTAACGAGAGGGTGGCATGTCTTGTTGTGAAACTTAATAAGAGGTACAAAATGAAGGTTGTACAGGTCTACGCTCCTACATCTAGTCATGATGACCAGGAAGTCGAAAGCTTTTATGAAGACGTAGAATCGGCGATGGGTAAAGTCAAAACAAAATACACTATACTGATGGGCGACTTCAATGCCAGGGTAGGCAAGAAGCAGGCTGGAGACAAGTCAGTGGGGGAATATGGCATAGGCTCTAGGAATAGCAGAGGAGAATTATTAGTAGAGTTTGCAGAACAGAATAATATGCGTATAATGAATACCTTTTTCCGCAAGCAGGTTAGCCGAAAGTGGACGTGGAGGAGCCCGAATGGTGAGACTAGAAATGAAATCGACTTCATACTCTGCGCGAACCCTGGCAACATTCAAGATGTAGACGTGCTCGGCAAGGTACGCTGCAGTGACCACAGGATGGTAAGAACTCGAATTAGCCTAGACTTGAGGAGGGAACGAAAGAAACTGGTACACAAGAAGCCAATCAATGAGTTAGCGGTAAGAGGGAAACTAGAGGAATTCCGGATCAAACTACAGAACAGGTATTCGGCTTTAACTCAGGAAGAGGACCTTAGTGTTGAAGCAATGAACGTCAATCTCATGGGCATCATTAAGGAGTGCGCAATAGAAGTCGGTGGTAACGCCGTTAGACAGGAAACCAGTAAGCTATCGCAGGAGACGAAAGATCTGATCAAGAAACGCCAATGTATGAAAGCCTCTAATCCTACAGCTAGAATAGAACTGGCAGAACTTTCTAAGTTAATCAACAAGCGTAAGACAGCGGACATCAGGAACTATAATATGGATAGAATTGAACAGGCTCTCAGGAACGGAGGAAGCCTAAAAATAGTGAAGAAGAAACTAGGAATAGGCAAGAATCAGATGTGTGCGTTAAGAGACAAAGCCGGCAATATCGTTACTAATATGGACGAGATAGTTCAAGTGGCTGAGGAGTTCTATAGAGATTTATACAGTACCAGTGGCACCCACGACGATAGTGGAAGAGAGAATAGCCTAGAGGAATTCGAAATCCCACAGGTAACGCCAGAAGAAGTAAAGAAAGCCTTAGGAGCTATGCAAAGGGGGAAGGCAGCTGGGGAGGATCAGGTAACAGCAGATTTGTTGAAGGATGGTGGTCAGATTGTTCTAGAGAAACTGGCCACCCTGTATACGCAATGCCTCATAACCTCGAGCGTACCGGAATCTTGGAAGAACGCTAACATAATCCTAATCCATAAGAAAGGGGACGCCAAAGACTTGAAAAATTATAGACCGATCAGCTTACTGTCCGTTGCCTACAAAGTATTTACTAAGGTAATCGCAAATAGAATCAGGAACACCTTAGACTTCTGTCAGCCAAAGGACCAGGCAGGATTCCGTAAAGGCTACTCAACAATAGACCATATTCACACTATCAATCAAGTGATAGAGAAATGTGCAGAATATAACCAACCCTTATATATAGCTTTCATTGATTACGAGAAAGCGTTTGATTCAGTCGAAACCTCAGCAGTCATGGAGGCATTACGGAATCAGGGTGTAGATGAGCCATATGTAAAAATACTGGAAGATATCTATAGCGGCTCCACAGCCACCGTAGTCCTCCACAAAGAAAGCAACAAAGAAAGGCGTCAGACAGGGAGATACGATATCTCCAATGCTATTCACAGCATGTTTATAGGAGGTATTCAGAGGCCTGGAGTGGGAAGAATTGGGGATAAATGTTGATGGAGAATACCTTAGCAACTTGCGATTCGCTGATGATATTGCCTTGCTTAGTAACTCAGGAGACCAATTGCAATGCATGCTCACTGACCTGGAGAGGCAAAGCAGAAGGGTGGGTCTGAAAATTAATCTGCAGAAAACTAAAGTACTGTTTAACAGTCTCGGAAGAGAACAGCAGTTTACGATAGGTAGCGAAACACTGGAAGTGGTAAGGGAATACATCTACTTAGGGCAGGTAGTGACCACGGATCCGGATCATGAGACTGAAATAACCAGAAGAATAAGAATGGGTTGGGGTGCGTTTGGCAGGCATTCTCAAATCATGAACAGTAGGTTGCCACTATCCCTCAAAACGAAAGTGTACAACAGCTGTGTGTTACCAGTACTCACATATGGGGCAGAAACCTGGAGGCTTACGAAAAGGGTTCTGCTGAAATTGAGAACGACGCAACGAGCTATGGAAAGAAGAATGATGGGTGTAACGTTAAGGGATAAGAACAGAGCAGATTGGGTAAGGCAACAAACGCCGGGTAAACGACATCTTAGTTGAAATCAAGAAAAAGAAATGGGCATGGGCCGGACATGTAATGAGGAGGGAAGATAACCGATGGTCACTAAGAGCTACGGACTGGATTCCAAGAGAAGGGAAGCGTAGCAGGGGGCGGCAGAGAGTTAGGTGGGCAGATGACATTAAGACGTTTGCAGGGACAACATGGCCACAATTAGTACATGACCGGGGTAGTTGGAGAAGTATGGGAGAGGCCTTTGCCCTGCAGTGGGCGTAACTAGGCTGATGATGATGATGATGATGATGATGATGATGATGATGATGAACAAATAAATCGGCGCGTAGAAAGCACGTTCCATTCGTTGCACTTGTTCAGTCTGTTTGCACAACATCACGGCACACTTATTTTTTATAGTTGTGTGCGTGATAAATGCCACCAATGAACATTGCACAGTCGAAATGTTTGTAAGCGTAATCAGGATGGCCTCTAATAATAGTGAGATGGGCATGTCGTTATCATATCAGAGCTTTGCAACAATTATGGGGTTTTACGCGCCAAAACCAAACTCCGATATTGAAGCACACCGTAGTGAGGACTCAGGAATAATTTTGATCACCTGGGGTTCTTTGGCGTGAACCTGAATCTAAGCACGCAGGCGTTCTTACTTATTTATTTATTTATTTATTTTAGATACTTTCAAGGCCCGTAGGCGCTACAGAAAGGAGTGGTACATATACATAGAAAAAGAATGCAGATCAATGAATAAAATATTTGTTAGATGGCATGGAAAACAGCAGTCTTGAACCCCGATGAGTCTATAATAGTAGCGACCGATGCGGGGAGGTGGTTCCAGTCATTGCAGGTGCGAGGTAAAAAAGAGTAATAGTACGCGTTCGTGCGACAAGATGGCACGAAAACATTATGAAGGTGATCGCTGCGGGATGAAAAGTAGGAAGGGGGAGTAAGAAGTTTTTCTTTTAATACCGGGTTGTGGTAAATCTTGTGGAAAAGGCAGAGGCGACTGTATGCACGACGTACTGAAAGTTCCGGTATGTTAAGGGTTTGCTTCATGAGTGTTACGCTAGCATGACGAGAGTAATTAGATAGAATAAAGCGGCACGCGCGGTCCTGAATGGCTTCGAGAGAGAGGGTTAGCGATACTTGAGGGGGATCCCAGATGGCCGAGGCATATTCTAATTTTTATCGAACAAGTGTTTTGTAGAGCGTCAGTTTTAAAGATGCAAGGACGGCGTAAAATGTTTCTGCGTAGATAGCCTAGCGTGCGATTAGCGTTAGAAGTTATATATTCAACATGCTTGTGCCATGATAGATCGTGAGTGATGTAAAGGCCGAGATACTTATAAAAATTAACTTGACAGAGAGGAGCGCTATTCAGAAAATACATGCGTGTGTCAGTATTGTTAGAGCGGCGTGATATGCGCATATATTTACGTTTATTTACGTTTAGTTTCATGTTCCACGCGTTGCACCATTTAGATAAATTGTTAAGGTCTTCTTGTAATTTAGTGGAATCGGCGGGGTCACTAATCTTATGATATATTACGCAGTCATCAGCAAATAGGTTAATTGAAGACGATTTCACGCAGTCAGGGAGATCGTTAATATAAATTAGAAACAGCAGAGGCCCGAGGACGGATCCCTGCGGGACCCCTGATGTAACTGATGAAAAAGCAGAGGAAACGTTATTGGCAGTTACGTACTGAGTTCGATTGGAAAGGAAGTCCTTAATCCAGGCTAATACTGAAGGATCAATGTTAAGCTGATCGAGTTTAAGGTTTAGTAGATCGTGTGTTATGGTATCAAAGGCCTTAGCATAGTCCAAGAAAATACAGTCAACGTCAAAGCAGATGCTTTGATGTTTGTCAGATGCAGCAAAAAGATCATTAATAAAGCAAGCTAGTTGGGTTTCGCACGAGTACATTTTTCTGAAACCATGTTGACAGGAATGAAAGAATGAATTGGTTTCCAAAAATTCAACAAGGTGAGAGTAAATGATGTGTTCCAAAAGTTTGCATGAGATGCTTGTCAATGAAATTGGACGGTAGTTCTCGGGAGCATGCGCATTGCCTAACTTTGGGACTGGAACCACCTTTCCTTTCTTCCAGTCACGCGGGAGCGAAGAATACTGCAACGACTGCGCAAAAATTTTAGAAAGAATAACAGATTAAAACACCTTAGTGCATTTCAATATTTTTGAATTAATACTATCAGGCCCACTGGCAGACGAAATCTGCAGATTATTGATTAGCCGGCTAATACCAACCCCGTCAATTATTATGGGATCCATCACAGGGAAGTTTGAACTTGGTGCACTCGGTAAATCGACGATGATACTGGCATTGAGGAAAGAGACAAACGCCTCATTCAATACGCGGCAACATTGATTAGGTGGAACACTGGTGCCATCAGGGTAAGTTAAATGTATAATGTTTGTTTAGTGCCATTAACAACACTCCAAAACTTGCGCGGACTCGTTTGAAGAAACGAGGGCAGTGTAACATTCAAGAAGGTAGTTTTAGCGTTACTAGACATTTGGATGTACTCAGTTTCCACTTGACGGTACGTTGACCAATGAGGGGGGGGGGGGGGGGGGGGGGGGTTGATTGCTTGGCCCGGCGGAATAACCGTTTCTTTTTGTTGCGCAGGCGTTTAAGAGAGTTGTTGAACCATGGCGATCTAGTGTTTGAGCGTATCTTTCGTTGAGGTATATAACTGTCAATTAAAGATAGTAGTTTATTTTTGAAACGTTGCCAGTTATCCTCAACTGAGCGTTCGTCAAAACCGGGGATGTAAGCAGCTGTGAATGATTCCATTTCTGCCGTGACAGAAGCCGTATCGGTGTGCTTGTAATCGCGAACGACCTTAAAGTTCTTTTTAGTAGAAACATGGGCACGCAAAGTGAAATGAATAATCAAGTGGTCACTTAAACCGGGGATATAATTAAGTTCGGAAACCAGATCAGGTGTAGTAGTAAAAATGAGATCAAGGATATTAGCGGAAACTGCAGTAGTACGAGTAGGTTCATCAACAAGTTGTGCGAGGTTGAAATCGGAACAAACACCAAGAAACTGTGCGCATTCCAAAGAATTTTTTGTGATAGTGGCGGTCCCACCGTGCCATGAGATGTTCGGAAGGTTGAAATCTCCTAACAGAAAGAAAGGCAACGTGGGGTATCGCGCAACTATATTATTTAAGACGTCATGAAGTTCATCACAGAAAGAACGGGGTGCAGTTGGGTGTCTGTAACATACGCAAAAAATGCAATCCCTACTGTCAATGGTAATACGCTCGCACACCACTTCTAAAGCCAACACGACTGGGACACTCGAGGAAGGAAAGTCTTCATTAACAGCGATCAAGACACCCCCACCGATACGAACATCGCGGTCATATCAATAAATAGCGTATTTCTTTTCACAGTCGAAGATTTCACTGCTTTGAACTAAGCCATGTTTCGGATAGAATAACAATATCAGCGGAACATGAATCAATATGAGCCGAGAGTGCTCCTCGCTTGTTGAGCACACTACGTACATTGGTAAAAAGAAGAGACGCTGTGATGTGTGGTGCGCGACGTGGTGCGGTGCTCGGGACGGTCGAGAGCAGACGACGCTGAGTGCACGCGCGCCGAGGTGGAAGAAGGAAAACAACGACGACGAAGAGCGTCCGGCACGAGAACGCGCGGCGCAGTAAAGACAACAAAAAGAAAAAAAAGCAACCAATCAAGAAAGACCACGGAGCGTCGGGCAGCCAATCCGAAAATGCCAAATCGGCCAGACCAAAAGAAAAAGCGTGGTGCGCTGGCAGAACGGGGGGGACACGCAAGGGGCGACACGCAAGAGGACACGCAGGGAGACGCCGGGGAGACGCCAGGAGAGTCCCAGGAAACGACGGCAGGAGGAGGTCAACCACCGGAGCGGGCGTTGAAGACGGGCCATCGGGTTCCAGACCCGAGCCCACCAGGACTTCAGCCGACCGGGGCCTCCTGCCAACCTGTGCCTGTGCGTCGCCCGTCTACCTGAGCGTGCCGTCAGCTCCTCAAGGCCGGTGAGCTTTTGCGCCAGTGGGCAGCACGAGAACAGTCGGGCTTCGGGCCCGAGTTCTACGCCAGCTGCCCGGCCAGAACGCTACCCCCGTCTGCCGTGCCACCTGCTGCCCGAGGCCGGCGTTCGAGCTTCCGCGCCGTGGGCGAGAGGGGAGTAGTCGGGCTACGGGTCCAAGCTCTCTGTCCGGCCAGAACGCCGCCGCCGTCCACTCCTGCCACCCAGCCGCCAGCGTTACCTCACCTCGCCAGAGCTGGCGCGCTCCCGGCGCCCATTCGGTCAGCTTACGCCGCGACCTTTGGTGAGACCGGCGCCACTCCTTCTGCCAGCTTCGCACCGTGTTGCCGCGTCGAGACTGCGACGCGTCCCCGCCCTCGTGGCAAGCCCGGACTCGCGCCCTCTTGCCGCAGTGTCTGCTTGAGTGTGTATTTCTGGCATGCTTTTTATTTCCTTCTTTTTGCTTTACGCCTTTTTAGTTTGATTAAATGTCTTTGTGTGTGTGTGTTCAAACCAACGGCTTTGTCCTCAATTGGGTTCTCGGAGGCTCCGCCTAAGAGAACCGTTAAAACACTGAGAACACGAACCTTTGCCCCCATATTAGGGGTCGTCACAGACGCATCATTTGCATGGCGGGAAGATAGCTACGCAGACGAATTGCCAGTATTGCTTAAAGGTGGGTTGCGATTACCATGTGACTCACGAGGGGAGTCAACTTCACAAACGTTATCAGTGGATGCGCAGTAGATGTAGCGCTTTTTGTTGATGATAAGTTTGTTAAAGCGCAGTGAAAATGGTTGGCCGCTAGATTTTCCATATTCAATTAATTTTTTTCGTGACAAGCGTGTTGATCTGCAGAAGTCTTCGCCTACAGAGATGCCAGCTGTTTTCAGCTTAGGTTTCTGAGAAAGAACGAACTCTTTGGTTTTAAAAGACGCGAACTTGACGATAACTGGGCGTGTCTTTAGTTGCACAAAGGAACCCAGCCTGTGCGCTCTGTCGATCATATTATCGGTAACGTTGAAGCTTAGGTGACGCGACAGTAGATGTTTAATACAGTCTTCGGACTGTGCCCACGTCTCGTTAGCATTGTCAGATATGCCATAAAATAATAAATTGTCCCTTCGGGACCGATCTTCCAATTCGTCGAGCCTTGAGTTGAGTACGGCACCTTTAGATCTAACAGTTTCATGAACAAGGCGGTTAATTTCAGTTGGCGCTGACGCATGTTCAATAGATTCAACAACAGATTCTAAAGTTACCAATCTTTCTGTAAGATCTGAAACTTTTTGCGTAAGTGCCCCTTGGTTTTCCTTTAACTCGGCCAAAGATTCCATTCCTTCCGTATGACGCTTGTCAAATTTTGTTGACAAGGCAGTAATGGCATCAAGTAGTTCCTTGTGCGATTTGCTAGGGTCAGGCTGGGGAGGACCGGGGTGTTGTTCTACGTCACCGCTTAGCATCAGAAGTCTAACGACAAATATACAGTCATTCAAGGTATCGCAAACAACACTTCGGCACGGGAAGAGCAAGAGACACCGGTTGCTTGAACGTTTACAATAAAGACACGGGGCTGCACCAACCTGCATATGAAAGCAGAAGGGGATTTTGAGCAACAACATCGTCGCTGCTCTGCCGTGCCCACTGAAGGCGGAAAACCGATGCAAGTCCTTTATATCCCGGCGGCAAGATGCTGTCGGTGGCAGTGCTGATGCCGTGCTTGACCATGATGGGAAGGTGGCACCAGGGCAAATCTCTTTCTGGACATAATCGCTCGCTGTCGCCGAAGGTATCAGGAGCGGTGATGATAATGGCAACGGCGTCGATGCAGGAGCAGTTGGTCCAAGCGCAGGCGCGGATAGCCATCCGAAGAATAAGGCGATGAACTGCATATGAAAGCAGAAGGGGATTTTGAGCAACAACATCGTCGCTGCTCTCCCATGCCCACTGAAGGCGGAAAGCCGATTCAAGTCCTTTAAATCCCGGCGGCAAGATGCTGTCGGTGGCAGTGCTGAGGCCGTGCTTGACCATGATGGGAAGGTGGCACCAGGGCAAAGCTCGTACTGGACATAATCACTCGCTGTCGCCGAAGGTATCAGGAGCGGTGATGATAATGGCAACGGCGTCGATGCAGGAGCAGTTGGTCCAAGCACAGGCGCGGAAAGCCATACGAAGAATAGGGCGATGAACTGCATATGAGAGCAGAAGGGGATTTTGAGCAACAACATCGTCGCTGCTCTCCCGTGCCCTGCTCCCGTGCCATGCTCTCCCGTGCGCGTTTCATTCGTATTGAATTGCGTCGGCTATGGCCGGGATTTGATTCCTCGGCCTCATGCCTAGCAGCGCCACAAAGCGACTGAGCTACCACGGTGGCCAAACAGAAAACATTTAGTAACATTTAACAGCCAGGCTTCATTCAACCTCGTGCCGAAGTCTGTCCACGGATGTCTGGTTGCTTTCCTGATCTACAACGTAGTTACTTTAACTTTATATTATGCATTGATAATGTAATCAACATTCGGGTATCGAAAGAAGCCCCAGGCAGGAGTGCAGGACTCGACAAAGGGGCATGACTTGGTGCTATGTGTCAGTGGTATGGCAACAGTGGTTCATCACGTACTGAAACGTTTTTATTCTAGTGGTAATTCAGGACTTCATGCCCCTCTTTGCAAAGCTTCTACGACATCTCAGTTATTTAATACGTGACCCAGGTTCTTCGAGTCCACTGACGTGAAGCTCTTGTCTTTTGTACAGACCATCTCCCTGTGCTGGGTTACCTTCGAAGTTTTTCCTACATCCTACATGTGGCATGTAGGACCGGGCTTTCCTCTAAACACGCTTCCGAATTTTCAATGCAAGACCCAATCTTACCAAATATATAAGTGCAAACGATGGGATCTAGGCTCTCCCATTTGGAACAAACGATGTTTCTGAAGGCGGCATTCCAGTAGATAGCCTCGCGTAAGTCTGAAGCGTAGCACCAGCTCTCATCTCTTCACTGAATGGCACTCAAAAGCGGTAGAGAGCGGACATTCAGAAAAGTGCACGGGACCGTATAGTGTACGCAACGTACTCAACTACTGCTGTTCAGGTGACCATCACTTGGGTCGTTTGCTCAGCGCTTCCCGGCGCGTGCAGACTGCGCTCCGATGACGCGACACCACCTCGGCTTGCCTTGGTACACACAGCGCCGAATCCAGATCAGACCCCGCGCACATCTGGCAACAGCGATTAGGGACTACGACGGACGCCACCATAAGAGGACTTTAAAACGAGTCAGCAAGCGTCCACTTCGGCCATGGCACCACGTCGAGTATGGAACGTACTCTACTGCTATTGCAGGTGACCATCACTTGGGTCGTTTGCTCAGCGATTCCTGGCACGTGCAGACTGTGCTGCGATGACGCGACACCACCTCGGCTTGCCTTGGTACTCACAGCGCCGAGTCCAGAGCGGACCCTCGCGCACATCTCGCACGTGCAGACTGAGTTCCGATTACGCGACATCACTTCGGCTCGCCTTGGTACTCATAGCACCGAATCCAGACCAGACCCTCACGTACATCTGGCAACAGCGATTAGGGACTACGGCGGACAGCACCGGAATAGGATTTAAAAACCAACTAGCAAGCGTCCACTTCGAGCACGGCACCACGTCGAGCATGCAACGTACTCAGCTACGGCTATTGCAGGTGACCGTCACTTGTCTCGTTTGCTCAGCGCTCCCCGGCGCGTGCAGACTGCGCTCCGATGACGCGAGACCACCTCGGCTTGCCTTGGCACACACAGCGCCGAATCCAGACCAGATCCTCACGCACATCTGGCAACAGCGATTAGGGACTACGACGGACAGCACCGGAATAGGATTTAAAAACCAACCAGCAAGCGTTCACTTCGAGCACGGCATAGCGTCGAGCATGCTACGTACTCAACATCTGCTATTGCAGGTGACCATCACTTGGGTCGTTTGCTCAGCGCTTCCCGCTACATTCCCGGTACATTTGTATTCAGAGTTACACAATTAGTGGTTAATTAATCAACTTATAAGATGTTATAGTTAGATAAAACGTGTCTATGAGAAAATTGTAAAGCAACATGCAAAATTTCCGGTACTGGGCCGATATACTGGGTCCACGTACAGTTCATCACAAGCTAAGAATTCTAGTATAATGAAGTAATGCAATGGAAGAAACAACGTGTGGTGCTTGAACAGCAAAACTGAGTAGTTCATGTTTTGTTTAACGCATATGATTTCTTTATTGTAAATCCTTGCCGCTAACGTGAAAAGGCGTGGTTTGGATATTTCATCATCGTCATTATCAGCCTGGTTACGCGCACTGTAGGGCAAAGGCCTCGCCCATACTTCTCCAAGTATGCCGGTCATGTACTAATTGTGGCTATGTCGTTCCTGCAAACTTCTTAATCTCATCCACCCACCTAACTTTCTGCCGCCCCCTGCTACGCTTCCCTTCCCTTGGAATCCAGTCTGCAACCATTAATGACCGTCGGTTATCTTCCCTCCTTATTACATGTCCTGCCCATGCCCATTTCTTTTTCTTGATTTCAACTAAGGTGTCATGAACTCGCGTTTGTTCCCTCACGCGATCTGCTCTTTTCTAGTTCCTTAACGTTGCACCCCTCATTCTTCTTTCCATAGCTCGTTGCGTCGTCCTCAATTTCAGCAGAAGCCTTTCCGTAAGCCTCCAGGCTTCTGCCCCGTACGTGAGTACTGGTAAGACACAGCAGTTATATACTTTTCTCTTGAGGGATAATGGCAACCTGCTGTTCATGATATGAGAATGCCTGCCAAACGCACCCCAGCCCATTCTTATTCTTGTGATTATTTCAGTCTCATAATCCGGATCCGCGGTCACTACTTGCCTTAAGCACTTCCAGTGCCTCGCTACCAATCGTAAACTGCTGTTCTCTACCGAGACTGTTAAACAATACTTTAGTTTTCTGCAGATTAATATTTAGACCCACGGTTTTGATTTGCCTCTCCAGATCACTGAGCATACATTGCAATTGGTCCCCTGAGTTACTTAGCAAGGCACTATCATCAGCAAATGTCAAGTTACTACGGCATTCTCCATTAACTGTTATCCCCAATTCTTCCTAATCGAGGTCTCTGAATACCTCTTGTAAACATGCTGTGAATAGCATTGGAGAGATCGTATCTCCCAGCCTGACTACTTCCTGTATTGCAATTTTCTTGCTTTCTTTATGGAGGACTAGGGTGGCTGTGGAGCCGCTATAGATATCTTTCAGTATTTTTACATATGGCTCGTCTACGTGCTGATTCCGTAATGCCTCCATGACTGCTGAGGTTTCGACTGAATTAAACACTTTCTCGTAATCAATGAAAGCTATATTTAAGGGTTGGTTATATTCCGCACATTTCTCTATCGTCTGATTGATAGTGTGAATATGGTCTATTGTTGAGTACCCTTTACGGAATCCGGCCTGGTCTTTCGCTTTGCAGAAGTCTAAGGTGTTCCTGATTCTATTTGCGATTACCGTAGTAACTACTTTGTAGGCAACGGACCTTAAGCTGATCGGTCTATAATTTTCCAAGTATTTGGCGTCCCCTTTCTTATAGATTAGGAATATGTTAGCGTTCTTCCAAGATTCCGGTGCGCTCGAGGTCATGAGGCATTGCGTATACAGGGTGGCCAGTTTTTCTAGAATAATCTGCCCATCATGCTTCAAGAAATCTGCTTTTACCTAATCCTCTCCAGCTCCCTTCCCCCTCTGCATTGCTCCCAAGGCTTTCTTTACTTCTTCCGGCGTTACTAGTGGGATTTCAAGTTCCTCTAGACTATTCTCTCTTCCATTATCGTCGTGGATGCCACTGGTACTGTGTAAATCTCTATAGAACTCCTCAGCCATTTGAACTATCTCATCTATATTTGTAATGATATTGCCGGCTTCGTCTCTCAATGCATACATCTGACTTTTGACAATTCCTAGTTTCTGCTTCACTGCTTTTAGACTCCCTCCGTTCCTGGAAGCATGTTCAATTCTATCCATTTTATACTTCCTTATGTCAGCTGTCTTACGCTTGTTGATTAACTTCGAAAGTTCTGCCAGTTCTATTGTAGCTGTAGGGTTAGAGGCTTTCATACATTGGCGTTTCTTGATGAGATCTTTCGTTTCCTGTAATAGCCAACTAACTGAGTTACCACCGACTTCTATTGCAAGCTCGTTAATACACACTCAATACACACAATATTGCACACTCATTCGTTATTTATGACTGTGCTAATAAATATACGCTGTAGTAAAAAAAAAAACGGCAGTAATGTATTCACAAAGGCAAGCCGTACTTTTGGAAATGTTGCACCACGATTTCTGAAGTTTCGTCACGCTACCAGCCTGCCACGAACAACGCAGATCTAGACATCCGTCCAATCTGGCGGTGTAGAGAGAAAAAGGCGCCTTATGCTACAACAACTCCTTCCTAGTGCGCAAGTCAATGTTTACATCAGAGAATCATCTTTTCGCACAGGATTTATTCTTTTTAGGAAGCGCCAATGATGGACGCAGCAAAGGAGACGCACAGGGCCATGCATGGTCACGACCTTGCAATTGTGATGTCCCAGGAAGGTGCGCTGAGCTTCTGAAACATGTCTGCAATTTAAATATGCCTACACAACGCAAACCTAAGACATTTCCAATAATTATCCTTTAAGTTTACCTAAGTGAAAGAGTTACGGACGACGAGAGGAAATGAGCTTTCAGGGATGCAGCTGCGAACAAAGTAGTAAAGCAATAATGACAGAATGTCTCAAATTATGGGAAAGTTGGAAAAGTGTGGGCACGGTAAGCGAGGATAAAATGACTTTACTTTTGGTATCGTAAAACTGCAGAATATAAATAACCAACTCGACAGCACCAAAACAATACAAACCTTCGCAGTGTAATGGAATTGTGTACGATGAATTATGCGCTCAGAATTAGAGCCGTAATTTGCTGCTTTGTAAGGGATAGATCAGAGTTGTAAGGCATACATCAGCATTAAAACTACAAAGCGCTGATGATTTCAGCGACAAACGCAGTCCGCAGTCACCACAGTGGTCTCTGCAGAAAAAGTTGTATTCTATATTGCGTTGAGTAGGGCTAAATCCAAGAAGCAGACGTGCTTTGCCTTGGAAAAAGAAAGCCACGCCACATGGGTGAGTTGAGATACCCTCAGCGAATTTTGCAGGCAAAAGCGTCCAGAACTAAAGTGTTCAATATTAGCAGCTGACTGAAGGCAAGAAAATATCAACACTGAACCTCGCAATCGTTTAACTATAATGTCCCTGCTTACGCACAAACTCAATGTGTGACTTCAAAATGCTTCCGCATTTTGACATTAACGCCCCTCCTACGATGTGCGCCATCTCACATATGACATTGGTGATTCAGCGAATACGTATTAGGACATCCATTTCCGCTTTCTATTTACACTGCCTGCGAAAGACGTCGTCTAACGTCTCTACTTGCCGACACCAGAAGCTACACAGATGAAAGAAAGAAGCGTCTTTCTTGCCGTTAGCTAATGTATCTACATATTATTCGGACCGCGTAAAGTTCATCGCAAGTCAGGAAATCTAATGAAAGAAAGTAAAGCAGTCGCAGAAACAACGTATGGTGCTTGAGCAGCAAAAGTGGGTTGCTCATCTGTTGTTTTATGCATGGGATTTCTTTACTGTTAATTTTTGTCGCTAGGCTGAAAGAGCCTGATTGCGATGCTTATGACTATGCAAGTATATGTGCTCGCATGTTCGAAGATTTCACAGTAATGTGCTCGGAGAAGCAAGGCGTACGTCACCAAATAATCCACCACCATTTCCGAAATGTCACCATGCAACCAGCTGGCTACAAAGAATGCATAAATTACATTGCTCACATGCAGCGGCGAAAGTAGAATGGGGCGTCTTCTGCTATAACAAGTGTTTCTAAGGCCGCAAGTCACCGTTGACAACACAGAAGCGTCATTTCTCATATGATTTATTCTTTCTACGAAGCGCCGATGAAGGACGCAGCGAAGGAGACGCACGGGCCTATGAATGGCCACGAGCTTGCAGTTATGATGTCCCAAAAATGTGCGCGGAGCTTCCGAAACGGTCTGCAATTTCAACACAAAAACACAAACCTAAGACGTTTGGAATAATTATTTTTTAAGTTTACTCACGTCAAATAGTTGCAGACAACGAGAAGAAATTAACTTTCAGGGATGCATCTGCGAACAAAGTAGTAAAGCAACATTGACAGAATGTCTTAAATTATAGAAACGTGCGGGCATGGTAAGGGAGTATAAAATGATATTATTATTGGTGTCGTAAAACAACAGAATATAGATAACCAACTCGACAACAGCAAATCAATGTAAACCCTCATAGCGTAATGCAATTGTGTACGAGGAATTATGTACTCAATTTTAGAGCCGTAATTTGCTGCACATAAGAAAACTTGGCGAAAACCACCAGTTGATGACTGTGGGCGGTAATGCGCTTAACAATGAAGAGATATAAAAACCCACTAAATTGCCAGACATATAAACGTAATGTGTGTGAGGCGTGTATTGCATCGCCTCCAAATACATGGGCCACCGGTGCGCTGGATGCTCAGAAACACGACGTGCGGCTACGTCCTTCATTCTCGAGCTTTTTTTTTTCTGGATAAGCCGCACCATCTAGTGGTGCTTTGCGAAGTTCACGCAGTGCAATCAAAACGAGACGCATGGCGCCCCTGTGCATGTGAACGCTCTGAAATGTTCCCCCGTTGGAGGCACACCAAATGGCACATGCTCAGGGACCAAATTGTCGAGATGTTGAGGACAGAGCACTCATGTGTACTTAAAAGAGAAATTACATTTTACCGTAGTAGAAGAATTCTCTGTACTTGGTGAATACGTGCAATGTCTTACTGTTTATATGGGAAACACCATGGAATCGGTAATATCTAGACCTCCTACTGGCAACAAAGAATTTTCTTGCAATTTTTTAGAGGCATTGCTATCGCGTGCTTGTTCTAGCAATGCGCCCATGGTGATCAGGGGAGACATAAACATAGACATGAGCTCACATGACACATGGGCAAGGGCATCTGAAATAAATTCTAGCTTTCCTCGTCTGCACAAACGACATTAAGTTCCCAACCAGAGTTACGGAGAAGAGCACCACATCAATTGACATTGCTGTTACAAACTTAAGTGAAGATGAAGAAGTTGCCGGCGTTCTTACGAGTGATGAAAGTGACCATTTACCCCTATATACTTTTACCAATTGCACTGGAACCGCGCAACCCGGGCACTTTGCTATCATCGAATAATGAACTATTTTTCGTTAAAGCACTTTAGGGAATTAATTGTGGCTACACACTGGCAAGTGGTTTACCATGAAAGTGATGTTAACGCAGCTTTTAACATTTTTCTTTCAAGCATGCAAACCTCTTACGAATCGGCTTTCCCGCTACAATATGAACGTAGCAGAAATAACAAAGTACGATAACCTCGAATAAACCGTCATTGTGTAATGACATAAAAAGTAAAATACGATATACCACCTTTTAATAACACACGTGAGCAAGAACTGACTTCATTCAAAAAGTTCAGAAATTACCTACAAAGCAAACTGAGGAAACCTAAACAAGGTTAATTATCTACAATTGTTTTCTACCACACGTGACGAACCGAAACTAATATGGAACGCATTGAATAGTATAACAAGTAGAAAGTCGAGTATGGCGTCGCGCCTACCATTACTGATCAAAAGTCACGTAAAGAGAATGAACGAACGTTTTGTTCTGGCTGGTTCATGTAACCCGAGTGTAGGCGAACGAAAAGTGGTTCAGGCAATCGATATCGCGCCGGTGACCAGCTTTAGTTTTCTGCAACCGGGACAGAGCGTAGGGACGCAATATCTCATAGACAAAACGAAAAGCACAGCGTCGGCAGGACCTGACGGAATTTAACCGGAACTGATCAAATATGCGTCAAGCGAAACAAGTGCGGTTCTAGCTTACACTGCTAATATGTCAATGTCTTGAGGAATCTTCACAGATGCGCTAAAAACCGCTCGCATAACACCAATCCACCAACTGGGTGCGAAAGATGAAGTCTCAAATTACAAACCAATATCAGTCGTAAATATATTTTCAAAGCTTTTTGAAGCGTCATAGTTTACAGGCTGTGGTCTTTCTTGACAAAACACAATGTAATATCAAAGTACCAATATGGTTTCCAAAAGAATAAGCCAACACAGCAGGCGCTTCAAGATATCAAGGATAAAAGAATTGAAAACGTCGAAGAACATAAGCATACGCTTGGCATTTATTAGATTTGCGGAAGGCTTTTGACAACAATGCATTTTATTCATGGCTCGTAACACGAACATACCCAATTCCGTTAACATGAATTACCATGGTGCGGCAATGAACCGTGTCCAAAAGCAAAAATTCTTAGACGTATGGTTTGATTACCATTTATCTTGGAGTTCGCATATAAAGATGCTATGCAGTTACCTTTCTAAATCTATCGGTACAATTACCAGGACAACCAAGCTGATTCTGCTTTGGCTCGAACAACAGTTATACAATGCTCTCCTTTACTCTAAACTCTGCTGCAGGGTCCTGGTTTGGCGAACACCTTCAAAAGCAAACTACAAGTTAATTTTTTAAACAAACGAATCCTCCGTATATACTGCAAGTACCAAGGCCATTTTGTAGACATTAAAACAGCTCCATTATATCGATATTATTCCCTTCTTCGAGCAGACAAAATATATTATAAGAAACTTCTGATCACCATTCATAAACTCAAATTATTCACAAAAATATACAACGAAGAAATATCTCGTTATTCACTACGCCAAAATACCAGCCACTTCCCGAAAAGAAGAACAAATTTTGGTAAACAAACATTCATATATCAGTCGATAGAAATATTAATCAAAGAAGGATAACTGTTAAATTTTAGCGCTTCTGAAAGCTCCTACTTAAAAAGAGCTTAGTGCTCTATTACTCCCTGATCATATTTGCTTTCCCGGATTATTGATGTTTTCATTTATGGCATCTGTATGTATGCTTATATGACCTAACAAAGAGAGCAAATAGATAGCATTACTGCTAATCTTTATGTGGTTTCCTCATTCCTATGGACAGCTATTGTAACCATTCTTGTTACTGAAATTCTGCTGTCTTGTACAAAATGTATGTACGTTTTATATGCATTCTTTTGTACTGGTTATAGCCGCTTTTGTAACTGTGTGGTCTAAGACTTCTCACAGGTCTTTATGCCTTTAGTTCCGCTGTGATGATATAAACTCCGCAGAGCATTCAAATCAGAGCTCGGTAGAACGTTGGCGTGAAACACGTTCTTTCACAAGAGGAACGTGCCCTGTGCATTTGTGGCGCAGCTTACTAACGCTTCGGTGGAGTTTCCTTGTGTAACCGTTTGACCTTGTTTGGATTGGACCCTGCGCTCATAATTAGCAGGTTTCCCGATAGTACATTCTGCTTGTTGAAATTGCGCATCGTGAAATCGGCTGGCCCGAATGTTGCAGTGCTCCTCTCCCATGACACCCGCTGATCCCATTGCACCACCTAGCGGTACCGCCGTGAAGTCTGCACTCAAGGAGGGTTCGATATTGCCGCCCATGGGATAACCTTAACGGATCTATTCTGTCGTTTCAGAGCGGCACATTATCAGCTGTACGCACCTAGTTACCCCAGTTGGCATCAATGTCGTTTATTGAAGGGCCGCACACACCTACCGACATATATACAGTGACTCAAGGTGGCACGAGAGAAGTTCTTTTAAGATGAGATGAGATCCGCGGGTGCATTCGCAGTGTCTGCATAGACTTCAGACACGTTTACATATATAAAAGCTGTGGATAGGCAGTGCCGGGTCCCAAGACTGATGTGGGCACGGACGAAATTCATTACAGAGTGACACGTGGGTACCGTGCTACATGAGAGTAGAGGGTTGGTTTTGAATTCTGTTCCCTCAGTACCATGCGCTACTGACTTCACCATACTACCCATTGACCCTCAATGGCAGGAAAACAATTAGAGACATAATATACGGGGTTTCTCGGCATACTTTAGCCACAGTTTAAAAATATGCAAATGCCATGTAGCTGCTTGCAACAAAGGTACGTTTGTTTACCGGTGCTTTTAGGTACTCACTCTCCATCATTTGGACTAATTAGATAATTGGCCAAAATATTTATTCAACTTCTCAAATGTTGTATTTAGATGAAGTGTTTTAATGGGCACATTGTAGAGCGACATGAAAAACTAGTGATGCCACTTTCTGTTGCTTGGTACATGCTACATGAAAGTGTTTTACCAAGCGCGAAACAAGCCCGCAAATGCGCGCAAAACTGCCATGCAACTGGTCGTTTGAATCCCTTTGCGTGTACTCGCCGTTTATTTCACGCTCGGAAAAACAATCTTAAGTAGCATGTATTCAGGAAGACAAAGCGGTTTCGGGAGTTTTTCATGTCGCTTTGCAATTTTCTCGCTTACACTTTCATCTAAGCCTGCGAAAGACGTCGTCTAACGTCTCTACTCGCAGACACCAGAAGCTACACAGATGAAAGAAAGAAGCGTCTTTCTTGCCGTTAGCTAATGTATCTACATATTATTCGGACCCCGCAAAGTTCATCACAAGTCAGGAAATCTAATGCAAGGAAGTAATGTAGTCGCAGATACAACGTATGGTGCTTGAGCAGCAAAATTGGGTTGCTCATTTGTTGTTTTATGCATGGGATTTTTTTATTGTTAATTTTTCTCGCTAGGCTGAAAGAGCCTGATTTCGATGCTTATGACTATGCAAGTATATGTGCTCGCGTGTTCGAAGATTCCGCAGTAATGTGTTCGGAGAAGCAAGGCGTACGTCACCAAATGATCCACCGTGATTTCCGAAATGTCACCATGCAACCAGCCTGCTACAAGGAATGCATAAATTGCATTGCTCACATACAGCGGCGAAAGTAGAATGGGGCGTCTTCTGCTATAACAACTGTTTCTAAGGTCGCAAGTCACCGTTGACAACACAGAAGCCTCATTTCTCATCTGATTTATTCTTTCTACGAAGCGCCGATGAAGGACGCAGCGAAGGAGACGCACGGGCCTATGAATGGCCACGAGCTTGCAGTTATGATGTCCCAAAAATGTGCGCGGAGCTTCCGAAACGGTCTGCAATTTCAACATGCCCACAACACACAAATCTAAGACGTTTGGAATAATTATTTTTTAAGTTTACCTACGTCAAAGAGTTGTGGACAACGAGAGGAAATTAGCTTTCACGGATGCATCTGCGAACAAAGTAGTAAAGCAACATTGACTGAATGTCTTAAATTATAGAAACGTGCGGGCACGGTAAGGGAGTATAAAATGAATATTATTGGTGTCGTAAAACAACAGAATATAGATAACCAACTCGACAACAGCAAATCAATGTAAACCCTCATAGCGTAATGCAATTGTGCACACAAAATTGGAGCCGTAATTTGCTGCACATAAGAAAATTTGGCGAAACCTACCAGTTGATGACGGTGGCCGGTAATTTGCTTAACAATGAAAACACGACGTGCGGCTGCGTCCATCTTTCTCGACCTTTTTTCTGGACAAGCCCACCATCTAGTGGTGCTTTGCGAAGTTCACAAAGAGCAATCAAAACGAGATGCATGGCGCCCCTGTGCATGTGAACGCTGAGAAATGTTCTACCGCTGGAGGCACACCAATTGGCACATGCTGAGGCACCAAATTGTCGAGATGTTGAGGGAAGAGCACTAATTGTATTTAAAAGAGAAATTCCATTTTACCGTAGTAGAAGAATTCTCTGTAGTTGCTGAACACGTACAGTGCCTTAGTGTATGTTTAGGAAAGACCATGGAATCGGCATTATACAGACCTCCTACTGGCAAGAAAGAATTTTTTTGCAATTTTTAGAGGCATTGTTACGCATGCCCGTTCTAGTAATGAGCCCGTGATGATGACGGGATATATAATCATAGGTATGAGCTCACATGACACATGGGCAAGGGCCCCAGGAATCAATTCTTGCTAGCTAAACCTGCACAAACCACATTAAGAGACCGACCAGTGTAACGGAGAATAGCGCCATAATTGACATCTGCGTTACAAACTTAAGTGAAGGTGAATACTTGCTGGCGTCCTTACAAGTGATATAAGTGACCTTTTGCCCCTATATACTTTTACCAATTGCACTGGAACCGCGCAACCCGGGCACTTCGCTATCATCGAATAATGAACGATCTTGCGTTACAGCACTATAGGGAATTAATTGTGGCTACACACTGGCAGGTGGTTAACCATGAAAGTGACGTTAACGCAGCTTTTAACATTTTTCTTTCAAGCATGCAAACCTCTTACGAATCGGCTTTCCCGCTACAATACGAGCGTAGCAGGAATAACAAAGTACGATAACCTTGAATAAACCGTCATTGTGTAATGATGTAAAAAGTAAAATACGATGTACCACCTTTTCATAACACACGTGAGCAAGAACTGACTTCACTCAAAAAGTTCAGAAATTACCTACAAAGCAAACTGAGCAAACTTAAAGAAGTTTAATTATCTACAATTGTTTTCTAGCACACGTGACGAACCGAAACTAATATGGAACGCATTGAATAGTATAACAAGTAGAAAGTCGAGTATGGCGTCGCGCCTACCATTACTGATCAAAAGTCACGTGAAAAGAATCAACGAACGTTTTGTTCAGGCTGGTTCATGTACCCCGAGAGTAGGCGAAGGAAGATTGGTTCAGGCAACCGATATCCCGCCGGTGACCAGCTTTACTTTTCTGCAACCGGGAGATAGCGTAGAGATGCAATATCTCATAGACAAAACGAAGAGCACAGCCTCGGCAGGACCTGACGGAATTTAACCACAGCCGATAAAATATACCTCAAGCGAAACAAGTGTCATTCTAGCTTACCCTGCTAATTTGTCAATGTCTTCAGGAGTCTTCACAGGTTTCGTAAAAATCGACCGCATAACACCATCGCATAAACGGGGTGGGAAAGATAAAGTCTCAAAATACGGACGAATATCGGTCTTAAATATATTTTCAAAACTTTTGGAGTGCGTCGTAGTTGACAGGCTGTGGTCTTTCTTGACAAAACACAATGTAATATCAAAGTACCAATATGGTTTCCAAAAGAATAAGCCAACACAGCAGGCGCTTCAAGATATCAAGGATAAAAGAATTGAAAACGTCGAAGAACTTAAGCATACGCTTGGCATTTATTAGATTTGCGGAAGGCTTTTGACAACAATACATTTTATTCATGGCTCGTAAGACGAAGATAGCCAATTTCGTTAACATGAATTACCATGGTGCGGCAATCAACCGTGTCCAAGAGCAAAAATTCTTAGACGTATGGTTTGATTACCATTTATCTTGGAGTTCGCATATAAAGATGCTATGCAATGACCTTTCTAAATCTATCGGTACAATTACCAGGACAACCAAGCTCATTCCGCTTTTGCTCGAACAACAGTTATACAATGCTCTCCTCTACTCTAAACTCTGCTGCGGGGTCCTGGTTTGGCGAACACCTTCAAAAGCAAACTACAAGTTAATTTTTTTAAACAAACGAATCCTCCGTATATACTGCAAGTACCAAGGCCATTTTGTAGACATTAAAACAGCTCCATTATTTCAATATTATTCCCTTCTTCGAGCAGAAAAAATATATTATAAGAAACTTCTGATCACCATTCATAAACTCAAATTATTCACAAAAATAGACAACGAAGAAATATCTCGGTATTCACTACGCCAAAAGACCAGCCACTTCCCGAAAACAAGTACAAATTTTGGTAAACAAACGTTCATATATCAGTCGATAGAAATATTAATCAAAGTAGGAGAACTGTTAAATTTTGGCGCTTCTGAAAGCTCCTACTTAAAAAGAGCTTAGTGCTCTATTACTCCCCGATCGTATTTGCTTTCCCGGATTATTGATGTTTTCATTTATGGCATCTGTATGTATGCTTATATGACCTAACAAAGGGAGGAAATAGATAGCATTACTGCTAATCTTTATGCGGTTTCCACACTCCTATGGACAGCTATTGTAACCATTCTTGTTACTGAAATCCTGCTGTCTTGTACAAAATGTATGTACGTTTTATATGCATTCATTTGTACTGATTATAACCGCTTTTGTAACTGTGTTGTCCAAGACTTCTCACAGGTCTTTATGCCTTTAGTTCCGCTGTGATGATATAAACTCCGCAGAACATTCAAATCGGAGCTCGGTAGAACGTTGGCGTGAAACACGTTCTTTCACAAGAGGAACGTGCCCTGTGCATTTGTGGCGCAGCTTACTAACGCTTGGGCGTAGTTTCCTTGAGTAACCGTTTGACCTTGGTTCGATTCGGTCCAGCGCTTGTAATTTAGCAGGTTTCCTGATAGTACATTCTGCCGGTCGCAATTGCACATCGTCAAATCGGCGGGCCCGAATGTTGCAGTGCTCCTCTCCTATGACTCCCGCAGATGCTGTTGCTCCACCTAGCGGTACCACCAAGAAGTCTGCACTCAAGGAGGGTTCGATATTGCCGCCCATGGGATAACCTTAACGGATCTATTCTGTCGTTGCAGAGCGGCACATTATCAGCTGTAGGCACCTAGTTACCCAAGTTGGCATCAATGTCGTTTATTGAAGGCCCGCACAAACCTACCGACATATATACAGTGACTCAAGGTGGCACGAGAGAAGTTGTTTTAAGATGAGATGAGATCCGCGGGTGCATACGCAGTGTCTACATACACTTCAGACACGTTTACATATATAAAAGCAGTGGATAGGCAGTGCCGGGTCCCAAGACTGATGTGGGCGCTGACGAGATTCATTACAGAGTGACACGTAGGTACCGTGCCACATGAACAGTAGAGGGTTGGTTTTGAATTCTGTTACCTCAGTACCATGCGCTACTGATTTCACCATGCTACCCATTGACCCTCAATGGCAGGCAAACAATTCGAGACATAATATCCGGGGTTTCTCAGCAAGCTTTAGCCGCAGTTTAAAAATATGCAAATGCCATGTAGCTGCTTGCAACAAAGGTACGTTTGTTTACCGGTGCTTTTAGGTACTCACTCTCCATCATTTGGACTAATTAGATAATTGGCCAAAATATTTATTCAACTTCTCAAATGTTGTATTTAGATGAAGTGTTTTAATGGGCACATTGTAGAGCGACATGAAAAACTAGTGATGCCACTTTCTGTTGCTTGGTACATGCTACATGAAAGTGTTTTACCAAGCGCGAAACAAGCCCGCAAATGCGCGCAAAACTGCCATGCAACTGGTCGTTTGAATCCCTTTGCGTGTACTCGCCGTTTATTTCACGCTCGGAAAAACAATCTTAAGTAGCATGTATTCAGGAAGACAAAGCGGTTTCGGGAGTTTTTCATGTCGCTTTGCAATTTTCTCGCTTACACTTTCATCTAAGCCTGCGAAAGACGTCGTCTAACGTCTCTACTCGCAGACACCAGAAGCTACACAGATGAAAGAAAGAAGCGTCTTTCTTGCCGTTAGCTAATGTATCTACATATTATTCGGACCCCGCAAAGTTCATCACAAGTCAGGAAATCTAATGCAAGGAAGTAATGTAGTCGCAGATACAACGTATGGTGCTTGAGCAGCAAAATTGGGTTGCTCATTTGTTGTTTTATGCATGGGATTTTTTTATTGTTAATTTTTCTCGCTAGGCTGAAAGAGCCTGATTTCGATGCTTATGACTATGCAAGTATATGTGCTCGCGTGTTCGAAGATTCCGCAGTAATGTGTTCGGAGAAGCAAGGCGTACGTCACCAAATGATCCACCGTGATTTCCGAAATGTCACCATGCAACCAGCCTGCTACAAGGAATGCATAAATTGCATTGCTCACATACAGCGGCGAAAGTAGAATGGGGCGTCTTCTGCTATAACAACTGTTTCTAAGGTCGCAAGTCACCGTTGACAACACAGAAGCCTCATTTCTCATCTGATTTATTCTTTCTACGAAGCGCCGATGAAGGACGCAGCGAAGGAGACGCACGGGCCTATGAATGGCCACGAGCTTGCAGTTATGATGTCCCAAAAATGTGCGCGGAGCTTCCGAAACGGTCTGCAATTTCAACATGCCCACAACACACAAATCTAAGACGTTTGGAATAATTATTTTTTAAGTTTACCTACGTCAAAGAGTTGTGGACAACGAGAGGAAATTAGCTTTCACGGATGCATCTGCGAACAAAGTAGTAAAGCAACATTGACTGAATGTCTTAAATTATAGAAACGTGCGGGCACGGTAAGGGAGTATAAAATGAATATTATTGGTGTCGTAAAACAACAGAATATAGATAACCAACTCGACAACAGCAAATCAATGTAAACCCTCATAGCGTAATGCAATTGTGCACACAAAATTGGAGCCGTAATTTGCTGCACATAAGAAAATTTGGCGAAACCTACCAGTTGATGACGGTGGCCGGTAATTTGCTTAACAATGAAAACACGACGTGCGGCTGCGTCCATCTTTCTCGACCTTTTTTCTGGACAAGCCCACCATCTAGTGGTGCTTTGCGAAGTTCACAAAGAGCAATCAAAACGAGATGCATGGCGCCCCTGTGCATGTGAACGCTGAGAAATGTTCTACCGCTGGAGGCACACCAATTGGCACATGCTGAGGCACCAAATTGTCGAGATGTTGAGGGAAGAGCACTAATTGTATTTAAAAGAGAAATTCCATTTTACCGTAGTAGAAGAATTCTCTGTAGTTGCTGAACACGTACAGTGCCTTAGTGTATGTTTAGGAAAGACCATGGAATCGGCATTATACAGACCTCCTACTGGCAAGAAAGAATTTTTTTGCAATTTTTAGAGGCATTGTTACGCATGCCCGTTCTAGTAATGAGCCCGTGATGATGACGGGATATATAATCATAGGTATGAGCTCACATGACACATGGGCAAGGGCCCCAGGAATCAATTCTTGCTAGCTAAACCTGCACAAACCACATTAAGAGACCGACCAGTGTAACGGAGAATAGCGCCATAATTGACATCTGCGTTACAAACTTAAGTGAAGGTGAATACTTGCTGGCGTCCTTACAAGTGATATAAGTGACCTTTTGCCCCTATATACTTTTACCAATTGCACTGGAACCGCGCAACCCGGGCACTTCGCTATCATCGAATAATGAACGATCTTGCGTTACAGCACTATAGGGAATTAATTGTGGCTACACACTGGCAGGTGGTTAACCATGAAAGTGACGTTAACGCAGCTTTTAACATTTTTCTTTCAAGCATGCAAACCTCTTACGAATCGGCTTTCCCGCTACAATACGAGCGTAGCAGGAATAACAAAGTACGATAACCTTGAATAAACCGTCATTGTGTAATGATGTAAAAAGTAAAATACGATGTACCACCTTTTCATAACACACGTGAGCAAGAACTGACTTCACTCAAAAAGTTCAGAAATTACCTACAAAGCAAACTGAGCAAACTTAAAGAAGTTTAATTATCTACAATTGTTTTCTAGCACACGTGACGAACCGAAACTAATATGGAACGCATTGAATAGTATAACAAGTAGAAAGTCGAGTATGGCGTCGCGCCTACCATTACTGATCAAAAGTCACATGAAAAGAATCAACGAACGTTTTGTTCAGGCTGGTTCATGTACCCCGAGAGTAGGCGAAGGAAGATTGGTTCAGGCAACCGATATCCCGCCGGTGACCAGCTTTACTTTTCTGCAACCGGGAGATAGCGTAGAGATGCAATATCTCATAGACAAAACGAAGAGCACAGCCTCGGCAGGACCTGACGGAATTTAACCACAGCCGATAAAATATACCTCAAGCGAAACAAGTGTCATTCTAGCTTACCCTGCTAATTTGTCAATGTCTTCAGGAGTCTTCACAGGTTTCGTAAAAATCGACCGCATAACACCATCGCATAAACGGGGTGGGAAAGATAAAGTCTCAAAATACGGACGAATATCGGTCTTAAATATATTTTCAAAACTTTTGGAGTGCGTCGTAGTTGACAGGCTGTGGTCTTTCTTGACAAAACACAATGTAATATCAAAGTACCAATATGGTTTCCAAAAGAATAAGCCAACACAGCAGGCGCTTCAAGATATCAAGGATAAAAGAATTGAAAACGTCGAAGAACTTAAGCATACGCTTGGCATTTATTAGATTTGCGGAAGGCTTTTGACAACAATACATTTTATTCATGGCTCGTAAGACGAAGATAGCCAATTTCGTTAACATGAATTACCATGGTGCGGCAATCAACCGTGTCCAAGAGCAAAAATTCTTAGACGTATGGTTTGATTACCATTTATCTTGGAGTTCGCATATAAAGATGCTATGCAATGACCTTTCTAAATCTATCGGTACAATTACCAGGACAACCAAGCTCATTCCGCTTTTGCTCGAACAACAGTTATACAATGCTCTCCTCTACTCTAAACTCTGCTGCGGGGTCCTGGTTTGGCGAACACCTTCAAAAGCAAACTACAAGTTAATTTTTTTAAACAAACGAATCCTCCGTATATACTGCAAGTACCAAGGCCATTTTGTAGACATTAAAACAGCTCCATTATTTCAATATTATTCCCTTCTTCGAGCAGAAAAAATATATTATAAGAAACTTCTGATCACCATTCATAAACTCAAATTATTCACAAAAATAGACAACGAAGAAATATCTCGGTATTCACTACGCCAAAAGACCAGCCACTTCCCGAAAACAAGTACAAATTTTGGTAAACAAACGTTCATATATCAGTCGATAGAAATATTAATCAAAGTAGGAGAACTGTTAAATTTTGGCGCTTCTGAAAGCTCCTACTTAAAAAGAGCTTAGTGCTCTATTACTCCCCGATCGTATTTGCTTTCCCGGATTATTGATGTTTTCATTTATGGCATCTGTATGTATGCTTATATGACCTAACAAAGGGAGGAAATAGATAGCATTACTGCTAATCTTTATGCGGTTTCCACACTCCTATGGACAGCTATTGTAACCATTCTTGTTACTGAAATCCTGCTGTCTTGTACAAAATGTATGTACGTTTTATATGCATTCATTTGTACTGATTATAACCGCTTTTGTAACTGTGTTGTCCAAGACTTCTCACAGGTCTTTATGCCTTTAGTTCCGCTGTGATGATATAAACTCCGCAGAACATTCAAATCGGAGCTCGGTAGAACGTTGGCGTGAAACACGTTCTTTCACAAGAGGAACGTGCCCTGTGCATTTGTGGCGCAGCTTACTAACGCTTGGGCGTAGTTTCCTTGAGTAACCGTTTGACCTTGGTTCGATTCGGTCCAGCGCTTGTAATTTAGCAGGTTTCCTGATAGTACATTCTGCCGGTCGAAATTGCACATCGTCAAATCGGCGGGCCCGAATGTTGCAGTGCTCCTCTCCCATGACTCCCGCTGATGCCATTGCACCACCTAGCGGTACCGCCATGAAGTCTGCACTCAAGGAGGGTTCGACATTGCCACCGATGGGATAACCTTAACGGATCTATTCTGTCGTTTCAGAGCGGCACATTATCAGCTGTACGCACCTAGTTACCCAAGTTGGCATCAATATCGTTTATTGAAGGCCCGCACACACCTACCGACATATATACAGTGGCTCAAGGTGGCACGAGAGAAGTTGTTTTAAGATGAGATGAGATCCGCGGGTGCACACGCAGTGTCTACATAGACTTCAGACGCGTTTACATATATAAAAGCTGTGGATAGGCAGTGCCGGGTCCCAAGACTGATGTGGGCGCCGACGAGATTCATTACAGAGTGACACGTAGGTACCGTGCCACATGAACAGTAGAGGGTTGGTTTTGAATTCTGTTCCCTCAGTACCATGCGCTACTGATTTCACCATACCACCCATTGACCCTCAATGGCAGGAAAACAATTCGAGACATAATATCCGGGGTTTCTCAGCAAGCTTTAGCCGCAGTTTAAAAATATGCAAATGCCATGTAGCTGCATACAACAAAGGTACGTTTGTTTACCTGTGCTTTTAGATACTCAGTCTCAATCATTTGGACTAATTAGATAATTGGCCAAAATATTTATTCAACTTCTCAAATGTTGTATTTAGATGAAGTGTTTTAATGGGCACATTGTAGAGCGACATCAAAAACTTGTGATGCCACTTTCTGTTGCTTGGTACATGCTACATGAAAGTGTTTTACCAAGCGCGAAACAAGCCCGCAAATGCGCGCAAAACTGACATGCAACTGGTCGTTTGAATCCCTTTGCGCGTACCCGCCGTTTTTTTCACGCTCGGAAAAACAATCTTAAGTAGCATGTATTCAGGAAGACAAAGCGGTTTCGGGAGTTTTTCATGTCGCTTTACAATTTTCTCGCTTACACTTTCATCAAAGCCTGCGAAAGACGTCGTCTAACGTCTCTACTCGCAGACACCAGAAGCTACACAGATGAAAGAAAGAAGCGTCTTTCTTGCCGTTAGCTAATGTATCTACATATTATTCGGACCCCGCAAAGTTCATTACAAGTCAGGAAATCTAATGCAAGGAAGTAATGTAGTCGCAGAAACAACGTATGGTGCTTGAGCAGCAAAATTGGGTTGCTGATCTGTTGTTTTATGCATGGGATTTTTTTATTGTTAATTTTTGTCGCTAGGCTGAAAGAGCCTGATTTCGATGCTTATGACTATGCAAGTATATGTGCTCGCGTGTTCGAAGATTTCGCAGTAATGTGTTCGGAGAAGCAAGGCGCACGTCACCAAATGGTCCACCGCGATTTCCGAAAGGTCACCGTGCAACCAGCCTGCTACAAAGAATGCATAAATTACATTGCTCACATGCAGCGGCGAAAGTAGAATGCGGCGTCTTCTGCTATAATAACTGTTTCTAAGGTCGCAAGTCACCGTTGACAACACAGAAGCGTCATTTCTCATATGATTTATCCTTTCTACGAAGCGCCGATGAAGGACGCAGCGAAGGAGACGCACGGGCCTATGAATAACCACGAGCTTGCAGTTATGATGTCCCAAAAATGTGCGCGGAGCTTCCGAAACAGTCTGCAATTTCAACATGCCCACAACACACAAACCTAAGACGTTCGGAATAATTATTTTTTAAGTTTACCTACGTCAAAGAGTTGCGGACAACGAGAGGAAATTAACTTTCATGGATGCATCTGTGAACAAAGTAGTAAAGCAACATTGACTGAATGTCTTTAATTATAGAAACGTGCGGGCACGGTAAGGGAGTATAAAATGAATTATTATTGGTGTCGTAAAACAACAGAATATAGATAACCAACTCGACAACAGCAAAACAATGTAAACCCTCATAGCGTAATGCAATTGTGTACGAGAAATTATGCACACGAAATTGGAGCCGTAATTTGCTGCACATAAGAAAATTTGGCGAAACCCACCAGTTGATGACTGTGGGCGGTAATTTGCTTAACAATGAAAACACGACATGCGGCTGCGTCCATCCTTCTCGACCTTTTTTCTGGACAAGCCCACCATCCAGCGGTGCTTTGCGAAGTTCACAAAGTGCAATCAAAACGAGATGCATGGCGCCCCGATGCATGTGGACGCTGAAAAATGTTCTACCGCTGGAGGCACACCAATTGGCACATGCTGAGGCAACAAATTGTCGAGATGTTGAGGGAAGAGCACTAATTGTATTTAAAAGAGAAATTCCATTTTACCGTAGTAGAATTCTCTGTAGTTGCTGAACACGTACAGTGCCTTACTGTATATTTAGGACAGACCATGGAATCGGTAATATAGAGACCTCCTACTGGCAACAAAGAATTTTTTTGCAATTATTAGAGGCATTGTTACGCATGCCCGTTCTAGTAATGAGCCCGTGATGATGAGGGGAGATATAATCATAGGTATAAGCTCACATGACACATGGGCAAGGGCCCCAGGAATCAATTCTTGCTAGCTAAACCTGCACAAACCACATTAAGAGACCGACCAGTGTTACGGAGAATAGCGCCATAATTGACATCTGCGTTACAAACTTAAGTGAAGGTGAATACATGCTGGCGTCCTTACAAGTGATATAAGTGACCATTTACCCCTATATACTTTTACCAATTGCACTGGAACCGCGCAACCCGGGCACTTTGCTATCATCGAATAATGAACGATTTTTCGTTACAGCACTTTAGGGAATTAATTGTGGCTACACACTGGCAGGTGGTTTACCATGAAAGTGATGCTAACCCAGCTTTTAACGTTTTTCTTTCAAGCATGCAAACCTCTTACGAATCGGCTTTCCCGCTACAATATGAACGTAGCAGAAATAACAAAGTACGATAACCTTGAATAAACCGTCATTGTGTAATGATGTAAAAAGTAAAATACGATGTACCACCTTTTCATAACACACGTGAGCAAGAACTGACTTCGCTCAAGAAGTTCAGAAATTACCTACAAAGCAAACTGAGGAAACCTAAAGGAGTTTAATTGTCTACAATTGTTTTCTAGCACACGTGACGAACCGAAACTAATATGGAACGCATTGAATAGTATAACAAGTAGAAAGTCGGGTATGGCGTCGCGTCTACCATTACTGATCAAAAGTCACATGAAAAGAATGAACGAGCGTTTTGTTCAGGCTGGTTTATGTACCCCGAGAGTAGGCGAACGAGGAGTGGTTCAGACCGTCGATTTCCCGCCGGTGACAAGCTTTATTTTTCTGCAACCGGGAGATAGCGTAGAGATGCAATATCTCATAGACAAAACGAAGAGCACAGCCTCGGCAGGACCTGACGGAATTTAACCACAGCCGATAAAATATACCTCAAGCGAAACAAGTGCCGTTCTAGCTTACCCTGCTAATTTGTCAATGTCTTCAGTAGTCTTCACAGATTTCGTAAAAATCGACCGCATAACACCATCCCATAAACGGGGTGGGAAAGATAAAGTCTCAAAATACAGACGAATATCGGTCTTAAATATATTTTCAAGCTTTTGGAGAGCGTCGTAGTTGACAGGCTGTGGTCTTTCTTGACAAAGGACAATGTAATATCAAAGTACCAATATGGTTTCCAAAACATTAAGGCAACAGAGCAGGCCCCTTAAGATATCAAGGATAAAATAATTGAGAACGTCGAAGAACAGAAGGATACACTTGGCCTTTATTAGATTTGCGGAAGGCTTTTACAACAATACATTTTATTCATGGCTCGTAACAAGAACATGCCCAATTCCGTTAACATCAATTATAATGGTACGGCAATTAACCATGTCCAAGAAAAAAATTCGTAGGCGTATGGTTTGGTTAACATTTAACGTGGAGTTCGCATATAAAGATGCTACGCAATGACCTTTCTAAATCTGTCGGTATCATAAAAAGGACAACCCAGCTGATTCCGCTTTTGCTGAAAGAACAGTTATACAATGCTCTCATTTACCCTTAACTCTTCTACGGGGTCCTGGTTTGGTGAACACCTTCAAAAGCATACTACAACAAGTAGGAGGAACAAACTTTATTAGTAGAAATGAGCCGACGGTAAAATCGCCCGAGGAGGGCGGATGTCCCTAGTCCAGGATGCCGTGGGCCTGAGCCGAGAGCTTGGCCCTGCTCACCAGGCGATGCTGGTGTTCTGGGCTCGAGCATCTCAGCTGGGCCTCCCACTGCTCGACGGTTGGTCCGGTGATGGGCGGTGTCGATGGGTTTTGTTGACATTCCCATACCATGTGGTAGAAGGTATTGGGCGTAGAGCAGAAGGCGCATTTGTGTGTATAGCTCGTAGGATCCATGGCGTGTAGCAAGGTGTGTAGCTTTCGGGAGATCACCGCCTCTTCTTTTGTCAGCTTGGGATGCGGGGGTGGATAGTTCCTCCTACCCAGTATGTAGTGGCTCAGGATATCGGCGTATATTTTCGGGACGCTATCTTGTTTGTCTACCAGTGCTCGTGAACGTGGTGGGATAGCCCGGAGATTGTGATCTCGGGCTGCGGCATTAGCCGCTACATTACCCGCCAGAGACTCGTATCCCAGGGCCCAGACAATGTACAGTTCTGGAAAATTGTCTCGTTTTTCGAGGATGCTCAGGGCTTGTTTGGAAAGGCGGCCCTTTTGGTAATTTCTACATGCTGTGTATGAGTCGGTGATGATTGTGATTTGATCTTCCTCTCTCCGGCCCGTAGTGGCCGCCACGGCTATCGCCGTTTCTTCCGCGCAGTCGATGTCTGGAGTGCTTACCGAGGCCGCTGCTACCTCTTGTCCTTGGCCCTTGATCACGCTGATAGCGTGGGCCGCTCTGTTCTTGTACTTTGCCGCGTCGGTGTATCGGACTTCTCCTTGTTTTGGTGCTTCGTATGCCTTACGTAGAGCTTTCACCCTCGCTCGCCTCCTTTCTCTGTTGTATTCAGGGGTGCATGTTTCTCGGGATGATGGCCACCGTGATCGTCTCCTTCAGGGGTAGAGGAATCCGCTGTTTTGTGGACTCATATTCGACTGGGTAGCCCAGTCTTATTAGCGTGTCCCTACCCGTGCTGGTGCACTTGAGTCGCTCTATCTGGCTCGTCTTGTGGGCTTCTACTAGTTCCTCCCAAGTATTCTGGATGCCCAGGCTGAGTAGCTTCTCCGTCGACGTCGTCGATGGAAGCCCCAATGCCAGCTTGTAGGTCTTTCGTATTAGGGTGTTTAATTTGTCTCTCTCGTTGTTCTTGAGACCCAGGTACGGGGAGCCGTAAGTGACTCTGCTGATTATCAGGGCTTGTATTATTCTGATTGTGTCCTGCTCTTTCAGGCCGTTCTTTTGGTTTGTCACTCTTCGCACCAAATGCGCGACTTGTGTAACTGTCGCTTGCAGTTTTTAATGGCGGCGAGACCGGCACTGTCCTTCTGGAAACTGAGGCCCAGAATACAGAGTGTGTCCACCTTGGGTATGTTGATTCCATGTAGTGTCAACGTTGGGTCAGGTGTCTCCTGCGGAGGCCGCCCTCTTGTCCTCTTTTTGAGGTACTACTACAAGTATATTTTTGTAAAGAAACGAATCCTCCGTATATACTGCAATTACGAAGGCCATTTTCTAGACATTAAAACAGCTCCATTATTTGAATATTATTCCCTTCTTCGAGCAGACAAAATATATTATAAGAAACTTCTGATCACCATTCAAAACTCAAATTATTTAGCAAGATAGACAACGATGATATATCTCGTTATTCACTACTCCGGAATACCAGCCACTTATCGAAAACAAGAACAAATTTTGGTAAACAAACGTTCACTGTTAAATTTCAGCTCTTCTGAAAGCTCCTGCTTAAGAAGAGCTTAGTGCTTTATTACTCGCTGATCGTATTTGCTTTCACGAATTATTGATATTTTCATTTATTGCATCTGTGTGTATGTCTGTATTACCTAACAAATAGAGCATATAGTTAGGATTACTGCTAATTTTTATGCGGCTTCCTCATTCCTATGGACAGGTATTGTCACCATTTTTGTTACTGAAATTCTGCTGTCTTGTGCAAAATGTATGTACGTTTTATATGTATTCATTTGTACTAATTGTAACCGCTGTTGTAGCTGTGTGGTCGAAGACTTCTGACTGGTCTTTGTGCCTTTAGTTCCGCTCTGGTGATATAAGATGCGCACTGCATTCGAATCGGAGCTCGGTAGAGCGTTGGCGTGAAACACGTTCTTTCACAAGAGGAACGTGCCCTGCGCATTTGTGGCGCAGTTTGCTAAGCTTCGGTCTAGTTTCCTTCAGTAACCGTTTGACCTTGTTTCGATTAGGCCCAGGGCTCATAATTAGCAGGTTTCCCGATAGTACATTCTGCCTGTCGAAATTGCGCATCGTGAAATCGGCTGGCCCCAATGTTACAGGGCTCCTCTCCCATGACTCCCGCTGATCCCATTGCACCACCTAGCGGTACCGCCGTGAAGTCGGCACTCAAGGAGGGTTCGATACTGCCGCCCATGAGATAACGTTAAAGGATGTATTCTGTCGTTGCAGAGCGGCACATTATCAGTTGTGCACACGTAGTTACCCAAGTTGGCATCAATGGCGTTTATTGAAGGCCCGCACACACCTACCGACATATATACAGACACTCAAGGTGGCACGAGAGAAGTTCGTTTAAGATGAGATGAGATCCACGGACACATACGCAGTGTCTACATAGTCTTCAGACACATTCATATATATAAAAGCAGTGGATACGGAGTGCCGGGTCCCACGACTGATGTGGACGCTTACGAGATTCATTGCTTTGCAAATGTGTGTGCTCGCGTGTTCGAATATATCGCAGTAATGTACTCCGAAAAGCAAGGCGTACGTGACCAAGAACTCCATCGCGATTTTTGATATGTCACCACGTGACCAGCTTTCCACCAAGAATGCACGATTAGACATTGCTCACATACAGCGGTGAAAGCAGAACAGGGTGGCTTCGCCTTTACCATCTCTTTCATCATCATCATCATCATCAGCCTGATTACGCCCACTGCAGGGCAAAGGCCTCTCCCATACTTCTCCAACTACCCCGGTCATGTACTAATTGTGGCCATGTTGACCCTCCAGACTTCCTAATCTCATCTGCCCACCTAACTTTCTGTCGCCCCCTGCTACGCTTCCCTTCCCTCGGAATCCAGTCCGTAACCCTTAATGACCATCGGTTATCTTCCCTCCTCATTACATGTCCTGCCCATGCCCATTTCTTTTTCTTGATTTCAACTAAGATGTCATTAACGCGCGTTTGTTCCCTCACCCAATCTGCTCTTTTCTTATCCCTTAACGTTACACCTATCATTCTTCTTTCCATAGCTCGTTGCGTCGTCCTCAATTTAAGTAGAACCCTTTTCGTAAGCCTCCAGGTTTCTGCCCCGTACGTGAGTACTGGTAAGACACAGCTGTTATACACCATCTCTTTGCTCGTGCGCAACTCACCATTGCCATCACAGAAGAATCATTTCGCATAGGATGCATTCTTTGTAGAAAGCGCCAATGAGGAATGGAGCGAATGAAACGTACGGGCCCATGCACGGCCACGAGGTTGCAGTTATGAGGTCCAAGGAAGATGTGCGGAGCATCCGAAACGTGTCTGCAATTTTAACGTGCCTACAAAACGCGAACCTTAGACATTTTGGGTACTTGTTTATTAAGATTACATAGATGAAAGTTTGACGCACCACTAAAGCGAATACGCTTTCAGAGATGCAGCAACTAACAAAGTAGTAATGCTATAATCACTAAGGGTCTCAAACAATGCGAGTTAGCAGAAAATCCCTTCGTTTTTGTGTTTTAAAACAATAGAATATAGATAACCAACTCGGCAACACCAAAACAACATATTATGTAGCAGCAGCAACCTAACAAAATTTGGCATAAGCCACCTGACGATGACACTAGGTGGTAATGCCCTTACCATTGAAGAGATATACAAACCCCGTAAATCGCCGCCATCCAAACGTGTTGTGCGTGAGGCGTGAACGGCAGCGAGCTACCTCTGTCGCACTTGTCTGTGAGCACTCTGCGCCATCAATCCCGGTACGCCAGCGCGTCGCCTCCAAATACATGGAGCACCGGTGGGTTGGATGCTGAGAAACAGGACATGCCGGCTTCGTCCTTCTCTCTCGCGCTTTTTCCTGGACACGCTGCGCCATCTAGTGGTGCTTTCCTAATATCAGGCAACGCAACCAAAACGACATGCATGCCGCCCATGTTCATGTGAACACTGAGAACTGTTCCCACGCCGTCGGCCCACCAAGCGGCACACGCTCAGTGACCCAATTTGGCGAGATGTTGAGTGAAGAGCACTAAATGCGCACCGCATTCGTAGCGCAGCTTAATGGAGCGTTGGCGTGAACGGCGTTCATCGAAAAGCGGACCATGCACAGTGCATTTGTGGCGTGGCTTGCCAAAGCCTGGGCCTACTGTGTTGGGGAACCGTGTTTCGTTGGTTCTGATTGGCGCCAGCGCGGGTAAGACTTAAGAAGTTTCCTGATTATACATTCTGTCCGTAGAAAGCGCGCATCGTGAAATCGGCTGGTCCAAATGATGCCATGCTCATCTCCTATGCCTCCTAGCGTTCACATTGAGCCACCTAGCGGTACCGACGTAAAGTCTGCACTTAAGGAGGGTTTGATACTGCCGCCCAAAGGATAAATTAAAGGATTCTTTTTCTGGTGGTACAGCGGCACATTATCTGAGGTACATGCCTAATTAAACAAGTTGACAGCAAAGGCATTTAGTGAAGACCGGCACACACCTATGGACAAATACCCAGCGACCCAAGTTCGTAAGAAAGAAGTTCATTGAGCATCAGCACAGACCGGTGGGCGCAAACCCAGTGTCCACATCACCATCATTACCCTGGCCGTGCTCGCAAACTCACATAAACTCCGCACCAGACAAGCGCAAGTTTGAAAAAGCAATCCGGAGCGAAGAACTCGCTCCCCAACTCTGGGCCGTCGAGTAGGTCCACGGCGCCTCCAGGAAACTCAGCCTCTTGGTACCGTCGTAGGAGACACCCACTCCATGGGAGCCCAAAGCTCTCGCGGCCTGCAGGACCTGGAATAAAGTTGATTTCCTTCCTTTCTTCATTGAAAAGCAGTACATACGTAGTCCCGCGATCGCGTGACTGATGTTGAGGTCGGAGAGGCTCATTACAGACCGACACCTAGGTATGCAATGCCACATACATAGTCACCCAAGATCAGTGAACGGTGGGTTTTGAATACTGTTCCCTCATCCCGGTGCGCTACACGTCATCATACCACCCATTGACACTGGTTAACGTAAAAATGATTAGAGACCATATATATATATATATAGTTAGCCCCCAGAAAGTGCGTGATCTACCCCAAGAATGGGGATTGGAATAATATGTCATTGATAAATCTAACAGAGGTCGCAAAGACCACATATAGTCAAGCATATCAGAGCATTCTCAACAATTTTGGGGCGTAAAAGTCACTTCTCAGGGTGGAAAGTGTTAGAGCGCTGACAAAGAAAGAAGCCTTAATAGTCACGTGTTGTGCCACATTGGGCTACGAGAGAGACAACATACTTAGGGTTTAATAAAACCTCAAAGTGTACGCACGTACTCTATGAATTTAGCCGGATCAACAGAAGGGTAGCACACATTTGAGTAATGAGAAAAAGTTCCACTAGGACCAACCTTGGCGAATATATTTGTAAGCTATACCTTACGCATTATGATTACCTTACGCATTATGAGATTTCTGTGACGAATGCGATCCGCAATCACCACATTGTACTTTTCAGAGAAAGTTGTACTTTTATTTCGCTTTGAATCGTGCTGAATCCCAGAACCAGACCTGCTTAAACTCGAAAAAAGATAAAAAAGACGCCATGGAATTCGAGACGAACGCGTTCCATAACATGGGAAATAATGAAGTGTGGAATCTTAGCACCTGGCTAAAAGCACGAAAATTTTACCATTGCTTGTGGCATTCTTTTAACTATGATTCCGCTGCCTACGCCCCAATTCTGTTCCGTGGCTTCAAAATTTGTATGCAATCTCGAATTTAGACCCTGCTACGACATTCGTCATGTGACATCCTGTAACATTTGTTAAAAAATTAAATTATGGGGTTTTACGTGCCAAAAGCACTTTCTCATTATGTGGCACGCCATAGTCGAGGGCTCCGGAAGTTTCGACCACCTGGGGTTCTTTAACGTGCACCTAAATCTAAGTACACACGTGTTTTCGCATTTCGCCCCCATCGAAATGCAGCCGCCGAGGCCGGCATTCGATCCCGCGACCTCGTCCTCAGCAGCCCAACACCACAGCCACTGAGCAACCACGGTGGGTTGTAACATTTGCGATTCTGCGAATATATATTACAGCATATAGATCGGTCTTCTATTACAACTTACTGCGAAACAAGTCGTTTAACATCTCTACTGGAAAGCGGCAGAAGCTACACCGATGACAGATAGAAGTGCCTATTTTGTCGTCAACTAGCATATCTACATATTGTTCAGACTCCGTAAAGTTCATGACAAGTCAAGAATTTTAAGGCAAGCAAGTAATGCCTTGGCAGAAACAACGTAGTGCTTTAGCAGCTAAATTGGCTAGGTCACCTTTCGTTTTAAGCACGTGATTTCTCTATTGTTAAATTGTGTCCGTAACCTTAAAGTTCATAGTATCAATGCTTATGACTATGAAAATAAATATGCTGTCGTGTTCGAATACATGCGAGTAATGTATTCACGATAGCAAGGCGTCCAAAACGAAATGCTGCACTTAGATTTTTAAAATGTCATCCTGGGCTCAGCCTGCCACCAAGAACGCAAAAACAGACATCGCTCGCATGTAGAATAGGGCAGCTTCCCCTGGACCAACTCTTTCCTCGTGCGCAAGTCACGATTGACACCACAGAAGCATCATTTCGAATAGGATTTATTCTTTGTACGAAGCTATGGAAGCGCCCATGAAGAATGCGGCGACATAGACGCACGGGCCCACGCATGACCACGTGCTCGCCGTTTTGAGGTCTCAGGGGAGCTTTGCGACGCTTCCAAAACGGGACTCCAATCTCAACTTGCTTACACATTACACACGTAGGAAGCTTTGAGTACTTATTCAGTCAGTTTACCTACATCAAATAGTGACGGAGGAGGAGAGCAACGATTTCCTGGATACAGCGGCGAACGAAGTAGTGAATTACCCGTCAGTAAACGTCTCAAATTATAGAAAATATCGGGCATGGTGAGTGGGGAATCACTTCATTTTCGGTGTTGTAATAGAACCTAATATAAAGAACCTGCTGGACAACACTAAAAGAATACAAACTGTCGTAGTTAAATGTAATCATGTGCGATGAAGTAGTCACTTAAATTTAGAGCCGTCATTTGCTTTAGATGAAGATATTCGAAGAAAAAAACTATGTTACGATCATTGTCGGCGGTGATGGGCCCAGCAATGAATTATTGTAGTGACCCAAAAATTTGCCGCCATTCAGACAACGAATGTGTGAGCCATGCACTGCAGCGAGAATCCTCTGTAGCGCTTCTCTATGATTCCTCTGCCCCATCAAGCGGCGCGTAAATGTGGTGTACTCCTTGCTTTCCAGCTGTTGGGTTATCATGAAGCAGGTGAGCAACAGTTGTAGGGAGCACGAGCAGAGGTTCAAGAGCGTTTTATGATCACGACGATAGACAATATCATCACTGAGAATGAACAGGTTACATATTGCATTGATAGAGTCATAGGCGGAGGACTATCGCAATCATACCTTGCTTCTTCTTGCACCTGCTAAATCTCAATATTATTAAGAAACAGCCGCTGGAATATAATCGGTATCTCTGCCACGGCTATAGCAATGAATCCTTTGTAAATGCAAAATGTCCTTTGCTCTCAGGACCACAAACATTATAGTCTATGGACAGATATAAACATTCTATGACAACTCTTTCATTTATCTACATTTCGCTTACAATGAGTTGTGGTGGTATTGTCTAATGACAAATACTGTGATTAAAATGCAGCCATGATGAGACTAGCCGGCGCTTCTGTTTTAATAGCCGATAAGAGTTACAGGAGGAAGCACACACAAACGGGGTGGAGAGGTGTAATTGCGTAAACACTGTTTTCGCTGCTCACGTCGCAGCTCACGTCGCATTCCATCTAACCAAAGTAACAAAAACTTGGTTTATGAACCAAATGCTCGATTTCGTCAAATGGATCACATTTAAACACCACCTACGCCAGATTTTTACGACCTTTCCTAATCACTCAGATATCACCAAGAAGATTGCTGAGCGGGTTCAGCACACGGGAGAGTCGGACATTTCTTACACAGAGGTCGGCCTCGCCTTCTTCCACCGCGTAAACAAATCAGTCGTGGAGAGTGACTGCGTACGCCACCTTCTCAAGGGTATTGGGGCTGTGGAATTGATTGCTGTTGTAGTGCAGAACCCTAAAACCGTCCCAGATCATCAGTACGTGTCAGCGCCTCGATGAACTTCATCAGATCCGCTTACACCGTGACACATCTGTCTTCAGGGCGTCAAATAATGGCGGGTTAAGAGCACTGATCCGCTCTATCATCCGAGAGGAACTGCACACACAAGTTTCGTGAATGCTTCCTGAGGCCCACGTGTTGCCTCCTGATGGCCGCCTACGCCATATTGTGAGGAAAGAAAACGCTGGCGTGACGTTCCTGCAAGTGCAGAGTGCACACCCCCTACCTACGCCATCTTACGCCCCCGTTGCATCTATAGTGCCACCCTCCCAGCAGCCACCACAGCAGGCACCTGCAATGCACAGTTCTCTGATTCATATCACAGCAAGACCACCACCGCTTCAGCATTACAACGCCTGGAGCCGACCTCGACCTGTTTGCTATTAATAGGGAATCCGTGGCCACATTTAAAGGTTTTACCCACACCGTCACTAAGATGAACGTGGCTATACCGGATTTGAAAGGGATAATTTTTATGACCCTGTACTGCAACGTCGACGCTCGCACTACAATTGTCCATGACGCTCCCTATCTCCGCAGGAATTGAACACTGCCGATTCATTGCGTTTTCCGTGTCACCGCTCTCCATCACCGATTCGGTGCTCCGCTTCCCTCCTTCGAGCGGCTACTTTGACCTCCGATCATCGCCCGGAAAACTGAATAGTGCAGCTTCAGGAGGAACAGCTGCATACTTCACACAACACGAAACTCCTCCGGATTGCCCGTTAAAGGTACTTTTGGTGTCTGTTGAAGATGTGCGGACGGAAGCTTTGATGGACAAGGGTGCATCGCTTTCCGTTGTTATTACTGACTAGTTCTGTAGATAGACTCAACCCTAACGTATCTATCTTCTGTAACCGTCAGCAACAGAAACAAACCTTGTGCAGGCTATGTCCATCTAATGTGTTTTGGCGGATCGGTACGGCCAGCATATGCTGTTGTCGATTACGTTAAATAGTTTTGCTTGGCGCATCAATGGTTGGATAATAACGTGAGATCTCAATGGTACCACGCCAGTGAACTGCTCTTCCAGAAGACAGTCATGTCCTTCACGAATGATCAGAAGAAAAAATGATCCTGGCTCTGGGGGTGGCGCATGGCGACGAGAGGAATGCACCCAAGCTTTTTAGGGTGTGACATTGCGGAGAACGCCCTGGTCCTTCAACAATACTTAGAACGTAGCAAGTGTTTTGAGAGACAGGTAGATACACAAGAAAGCGACACAGGACTGTGATGATAGTTCAAGAAGCGGAAACGCATGTGTTGGAATTTTTTGCTGCTAACCCTCCCTGTTGTGTGCGTGACGCCGGTGAGGAGGCCGAAACCTTAAAGTCATCAGTGTAAACGATTAAAAAAGAAGGTCTACACCTTCATGTACACCTCCATTAAAAACTTGAAAACTGAGATTTTGAAAACAGACGTTGCTTTGCCAATTTGATTTTTACGAAATTTGAAGAAGAACCAGGCTTCCTCACTCGCGTGCTTTGGATTGATGAGGCTCATTTCTCCAGAAACGGACAAGTTAATCTTCACGACGCCCACTACTGCAGTGATAGGAATCCCCACTGGCTGGCGCAAACAAGACTCGAATACCAGTGGTCATGTGATGGCAACTTCATCAGACCCATCTTTTTCCACAGCACCCTAACGGCGCAACGCAGCTCTCCTGATAACATGAATGAAGATGGTTTTGAGACTTTCATGCCTGATGCTTCTTAAGGATCGCGTGGAGTGTAAAAGGCTCGCGGTGCAACTAGTTCAATTTTTTTACCGCTATGGTGGCACCGTGTGGAAATTGTTGTGCCTCTCGTGCAGGAAACCGCATCTGTAGTAGCCACTATTACACGACAGCAAATATAATACTGTTTCGTCAGGATATGTTTCAATTCTTGTAACATGACGTCGCCGATGGAAGTGCTTTTCTAGCTGGATCGGCCACGGCAGGAACGGTTATTAAGTTGTTGCGTTAAAGTATGATATGCCACATGAAGATTACTACTTTCTTTATTTCATTTTCGTCAACTATTCCTATTATTATTATTATGATTATTATTATTGTTATTACGATGACCATTGTTGTCGTTGCTGCTACTGCTGCTGCTGCTGCTACTACTCCTGCTGCTGCTTTTGTTATTATTGCCGTCGCCGTTGTTGCCTGTTCGTGCTAGGTTTTGTGGGCATTTTTTTATTCGGCATGGTCGGAACAGGTTTTTTGCAGTCGTCAGTATATATAAGATAAAAATGCTTGCAAATTTATTGTATCGATTCAAACATTCTTCTGGTGGACCAGCTTGGTTGACATTTCCTTGAATATACATCTCGCAAAGAGAAAGACCTGAAATAATGTTTTTAAGATTCTTATAAGAACGTTTTGTACCACTCCAACATGTATTATATGTTTAGTACGTGAAATGCATCAAATAAAACATCGACATATCAGACAGGCACTCTGGGACGCAGTAGCTGTGTCTGTAAAATCTGCGGGTAGTCTGTGAGCCAAACGCATTCCTCTTTTGATTTACAGCGAGAGAAAGAAGAGCAGTGGGGCCACGGCAATGGAATGTTCTAAATTCCATGATACGTCGTGTTTTTTTTTCATAGCCAGTAGTTAAAAAAACGCCATGAAATGTTGCTTGAATCACGTCACTAGAAATCACTTATTTCTCAAGGTAACCATAGTCTTCAAGAAAAAGGAAACAAATTCGTTTATTAATCAACTTAGGCAAATCAAATACATACTTCATAAGATATTTCGTGCCACTTGTTTGTATTAGAAAATTGAAACGAGTATGCAGCGCAGGACGAGATCTTACTAACAGCTTACAAGGTTGTAATTTTATTCAAAACTTACATATATATGAAGACCTCAATGGGTGCGCATGTCAAGTCGTAGCTTGTCCGTTAACCGACTAGCCAAGAGTTCGAGGACCAAATTTATCTATGATTGCCCACGTAAGGCCTCAAGAAATATACATTTCGGAAAAACCATGTGAGCCCAAGTAAATGTCGTCACATTAGCGGATCAATTTACCTTATCACGCAAGCAGCACTGATAAACGTGGCTCACATTGCAACTCCCGTGTGACGTCATAGGGCTCTGTAAAATGCAGTTTAGCTCCTCACCCACTGCATTTGTGGCACCGCCTGCTAATGCGTCGGGTTGCTTTGTTGGCGGAACTTCTTATGAGGTGGGTTTGATTCTGCTGAGAATCGGAGAAGCTGAAGGGATCTCTTAGGCGTCATAGTAGAGCGCAACATTCCGAGTGGCACTTACCTATTTACTCACGTTGATGTCAGAGACGTTCAATGAAGAGGGGCACACACCTACCGATCCAATGACCCAAGTTGCGCAAAAGAGGTTCGTTGAAGATCAGCACTAACCGAGTGGCAGACACCCTTTTCTCCAAGTCGGCTTCAAAGAGTTTGTTCGAGCAGCGGTGACCCAAAGAGTTTTATTGAAGAGAGGCCTGTATGTATACATTGGCACATAGCCACTGACTCATGGTGATCGGATGGTTGGGTTCAAACGCTCCTAATTGAACATAACATACCGATGTTATTGTTCTCGCTGTGTCGTTTGATCTTCTTCGAAAATGAGGACAATGTGTTTGCCATGTGTATCTTTCTCTACCCATAAGTCTAAGATACGACACAAGCTCTAGTTCTCCATACTGTCACCGCCACGACTCTGCTAAGGCGATTTCTCCAGGGTGTTATCTTCCGTCAGGCAATTCTCTCAGACAACACCCTCAGGGCGTTATCTTCCATCAGCCGACTCTTAACTAAAGCGTTTTTCGAACTTTCTCAGAAACTTTCTCGAGGATATAGGCCATTGGATAGAGATGCTGCTAGCAAATTTGTATCATTGCTGCGCCAGTTAAATAAGGAGGATTATGATTATACAAATGAAAACATTGATAATAATGACGACACTACATCCATAGATCCGTTAGCGAAATGCGAAACGCCCGGCCAGGATATCCTTACTGCCGAATTTTCATCAGTGTGTTCCCTCGTATTACCATCATTACTTCATCCAGAGTGACCCAAGTTGGTATGCAAGAAGTTCATTGAACAATAGCAGAGATTGACGTGCAATATCCAGTGCCCACACCGCCGTCAAAGAAATTCATTGAAAGGCTGTACATACTCAGTCCCGCGTCCCGTGACTGATCTCGAGGTAGATGTGTCGCATTACAGGGCGACACATCATCATCATCATCATCATCATCATCATCATCATCAGCCTGCTTACGCCCATTGCAGGGCAAAGGCCTCTCCCATACTTCTCCAACAACCCCGGTCACGTACTAATTGTGGCCATGTCCTCCCTGCAAACTTCTTAATGTCATCCGCCCACCTAACTTTCTGCCGCACCATGCTACGCTTCCCTTCCCTTGGAATCCAGTCCGTAACCCTTAATGGCCGTCGGTTATCTTCCCTCCTCATTACATGTCCTGCCCATGCCCATTTCTTTTTCTTGATTTCAACTAAGATGTCATTAACTCGCGTTTGTTCCCTCACCCAATCTGCTCTTTTCTTATCCCGTAACGTTACACCCATTATTCTTCTTTCCATAGCTCGTTGCGTCGTCCTCAATTGAAGTAGAACCCTTTTCGTAAGCCTCCAGGTTTCTGCCGCGTAGGTGAGTACTGGTAAGACACAGCTATTATACACTTTTCTCTTGAGGAATAACGTCAACCTGCTGTTCATGATCTGACAATGCCTGCCAAACGTACCCCTGCATATTCTTATTATTCTGATTATTTCCGTCTCATGATCCGGATCCGCCGTCACTACCTGCCTTAAGTAGATGTATTCCATTACCACTTCCAGTGCCTCACTACCTATTGTAAATTGCTGTTCTCTTCCGAGACATTTAAACATTACTTTAGTTTTCTGTCGATTAATTTTGAGACCCACTCTCGTGCTTTGCCTCTCCAGGTCAGTGAGCATGCATTGCAATTGGTCCCCTGAGTTACTAAGCAAGGCAATATCATCAGCGAATCGCAAGTTAATAAGGTATTCTCCATTAACTTTCGCAAAGTCAGCCTCCGCAAAGTGCGAAATGCACCCCGAAAATGTATACTGACATAATATCTAATTCATAAATATAAGACAGGTGGACAAGACAATATAGACTCAAGCGTACAAGAACATTCTCAAATTTTTGAGCCCTAAAATTGATTTCACAGAGTGCTGAGTCCCAGCGTGCTCACAAGCAAAGAAGTGTTGATAGTCACGTGTTGTACCTCGTAGGGGTCGAAGAAACACCATAAGTTGGATTTGATAAACCTTGAAGCAGAGCTCAGGTACCTTATGAATTCAGGTTGATCATTGAACGAGTTGGGCACAGTCCACCAATAGAAAAACTTTCCGCTGGAGGCAACCTTGGGTTGAGAGCTTTGTAAGCAGCACCTCACGCAATAAAACTACAGGTGCGCTGCAGACTTTTGGGGCGAACGCGGGCCACAGTCTCCACAGCGTCCTTAGTTGAGAAAGCGGTACTTTTATTTCGCAGTGAATCGTGCTGAATGCCAGAACGAGAGGTGCTTAACTTGTGAAAAAAAAGGAAAGAGCCCACGGCACTGGAGTGCGCTGAGACACATTTAGCAAATTCTGGATACAAAAACGTCCCAAAAAAGTGTGAAATGTTAGCAACTGAGTAAAGGGGAAAAAGTTTAACATTGTTTGTGGCATTCCTATAACTTCCCTACCTATACACAAATTCAGTATTGTGGTATCAAAATTTCTGTGGGTTTGAACTTTACATCCGGCTACGATGTGCGTCATCTCACATCCCGTCGGATTGGTGATTCTGCGAATACAAATTATAACAAGAAACTCCGCTTTCTTCTTCGACTGACTTCCAAATATGTCGTCTAACATCTCTACTCGGAAACGACAGAAGCCACACAGATGGTAGATACACGTGTCCTTGCCGGTAGTTTGTATATGTGCAAAATATTGGGACACTGTCAAGTTCCTCACGAGGCACGAATTCTATTGCAAGCAATTAATGCAATGGAAGAAACCACATTTGTTGCTTCATCAGCGAAATTGCCTAGTTCACGATTGGTTTTATAGAGATGATTTCTTTATTGTAAATTCTTGTCGTTAGCGCGAAAGCGCATGGTTTTGATTCTTATCACTATGCCAAAAAAAAAATCCGCTCGAGTTCATTAACACGGCAGCAATATATTCATTATAGCCAGGCGTATACTAGGAAATGCTGCCCGGCGATATTAAAAATGTCACCATGCGACCAGCCTGCCACCAAGTACGCCAGAAGAAACATCTCTCACATGTGGCAGCGAAAGGGGAATAAAGCGGATTCCGCCAGAAGAACTCTTTCCTAATGCGTAAGCAGCTATGGACATCGCAGAAGGGTCATCTCGCACTGGATTTTTTTTTTGTAGGAAGCGCCGATGAGGGATATAGGGAATGAGACGCACGGTTATTTCAAGGCCACGTGCTTGCTGTTATGAGCTACCAAGAAGGTGTGCCTAGATTTCGAAACCTGTCTGCAATCTTAACATGCCTACAGAACGCACACCTAAGGTATTTGGAGTACTCATTCTGTAAGTCTGCCTGAATCAAAGACTGACGGACGAGCATAGTAAATAACCCTTCCGAGAAAAAGCACCCAACAAACTGGTAAAATAAGAATCACCAAATGTATCAAATTATAGAAAATATTGGGCACGGTAAGCGAGTAGGAAATTATTTCATTTTCTCTGCCGTAAAACAACAGAATACATATAGCCAATTCGACAACACCAAAAGAAAACCAACCTACGCAGAATAATTCAATTATGTAAATGAACTATGCACTTGATGCTAGAGCCGTGAATTGCTATGCATGATGGACTACGGCATAAGCCACCTGACGATGACTATCAGCGGGAATGCGCTTAGGAATAAACAAATATAGCGACCCAATAATGGCCGCCGTATGAACGTGCTATGTGCGAGGGGGTACTGCAGCGACACTCTTCTCTCTGACTTCCCTATGAATACTCTGCGCCACCAAGCTACGGCTTCGAGACGCCAGCGCATTGTCTCCATATAAATGAACCACCGGTGTATGCGAATACTGAGAAACGCGACGTGTGCTTGCGGGCTCTTTTCTCGCGCTTTTTTTATGCGTGCTGCGCCATCTACTGGCGCTTGGCGAAGTTCACGCAATGCAACCAAAACGTCGTGCATGGCGATCTTGTGCACCAAACGCTGAGAAGTGCTCCCGCGCTTGCCAGAGACGCAGCGGTACATTCAAAGTGATGCAGGTTGACAAAAAGTTTATTGATGGGGTGTACATACGCACTTCATTCATATCGCAGTTCGGTAAGGGTTGGCGTGAAGGACGTCCATTGAAAAGAGGAGCCCTGTGCATTTGTGGTACAGCTTGCTAATGCGTCGGTCTTCTGTCCTTCAGGAACCGTGCGACCTTGGTTCGATTCCGTGCAGCACCGGTAATATTTAAAATTTCCTGATGGTACATTCTGCTAGTCGATATCGGGCATCGTAAAATCAGCTGGTCGAAATGCTGCCGTGCTTCTCTTCCATGCCTCCTGCTGATCAAATTGTGCCCGCAAGAGGTACGGCGTGTGGCGGCTGGGGTGGCGTTCGGGGCAATGAATCCACCAAGCCCATCGACTAGGGCGTGAAGTTGTACAAAATGAAGGAAAAAGTGCTTATTAAGCTTAGTCGCACGGCTTCAGTACGGGATCCCACTTCACAGAGGCGCAAGTTAAATGTCTCAGTTCACATCGGGACCCTCTGTCCTCATTCTAAAAAAATATCTGCTTATAATCTGGTCGTCTTCCCTAGGCGAGTCGACTAAGGAATCTGAAGACTGTCCAGCAGCAAATTACCGTCGTCGACTCTGTTGCAATACCACGCCCGTGCTATGCGTTACCCGCAGTAACTCCGCCTCGAAGAAACCTGTTTGGAATCTGTGGAAAGAAATAATCCGGCAACACCTCGTTCGCTTGTCTTTGCCCAGCCCGTTCTTCCCTTAGTCTGCCAGGTGAAGGTCCTTTCGAGGAACCCTGTAACAGCCGGTTTAAACACTGCCGTGACGGCTGAATAAGTGCCGAGAGGTGGGGAGTGATTTGACTCGTTTAATTAACTGCGCATATCCATTCGTTGTCGTGGTTCGCTACCGTTCATCCTTTTCTCCGGTTTCTAGGTAATGGTGGGGTGAGAGTTTTAAGCCATTGTCCACTCCGCGTTGACGTCTGGATAGGAGGCACTGTCGTTTGACACGTGGCAAATGTTCACTTAACAACCATGGTGGTGTTGAGACGTAACGCGCCGTAAATATACACTCAAGGAGGATTTGATAGTGCCGACCATGTGATAAAGTTAAAGGATGTTTTCTCTCGTTGTACAGTGGCATATTATCAGCGGTACATACCTAATTAACCAAGCTGGCATGAAAGACGTTCATTGACGACCGCCACACACCTACTGTCACATACCCAGTGACCCAAGGTGGTATGAAACAGGTTAATTGAAAATCAGCAGACAACGACGTGCACATGTCCAGTTTGCACATCGACGTCAATGAAATTCCTTGAAAAGCTGTACATGCGCAGTCCCTCCTCGTGTAAGTGTTGTCGGGGTCGAAGAGTCTCATTACACAGTGACACATAGGTTCTCAATGCCACAAATACAGTGACTCAACATGGCTGGACCATTGGGTTTGAAGGCTGTTCCCTCATCGTGATGCGCTACAGACACGCACGCACACACACACACACACACACACACACACACACACACACACACACACACACACACACACACACACACACACACACAAACACATGCAGGCAGTTAGCCTCTGGAATGCGCGTCATGCACCTCGACAATGGCTATTGAAATAGTATATCATTCATAAATATATTAGAGGTGGACAAGGCAACATACACAGAAGCATATAAGAACATTCTCAAATTTATGAGCCCTAAAATTGGCTTCACAGAGTGCTGAGTCCTAGAGCACGCAGAAGCGAAGAAGCATTAATAGTGGCGTGCTGTACCCCATATGGTTCCAGGAAACATACCATATGTTGGGTTATATGGAAGTTGAAGCATACCGCATGTACTTTATAAATTGAGCTTGATCAATGAACGAGTAGGACACAGTCGACTTAGGAGAAAGCCTTTCCGCTGGAACCAAGCTTGGGTTGACAGATTTGTAAGCAGCACCTTACGCGATAAAACTAGAGGCGCGCTGCAGATTTCTGCGACGAACACGGGCCGCAGTTACCACAGTGGCATTCGTAGAGGAAGCGAGGTACTTTTATTTCGCAGTGAATCATGCTGAATCCCAGAACGAGAGGTGCTTAAACTGGCAATAAAAAAAAAGAGAGGGGCCACGGCACTGGAGGGCACTGGGACACGCTTAGCCAATTCTGGCGACGAAAACGTCCCGAAAGAAAGAAGTGTGAAATGTTAGTAACTGCGTGAAGGCAAGAGAATTTTAACACGGCTTGTGGCATTCCTATAACTTCGCTGCCTACACACAAGTTCAGTATTGTTGCTTGAAAGTTTGTGCGGCTGTGACATTTACACCCAGTTACGATGTGCGTCATCTCACATCCCGTCGCATTGGTGATTCTACGAATACAAATAATAACAAGAAACGACGCTTTGTGTTTCGACTGGCGAAATATTCTGCGATATATTGGGGACACCGCCAAGGTCATCTAAAGTAAAGAATTATAATGCAAGCAATTAATGCATTCGAAGAAACGACGCTTGTTGCTTCAGCAGCAAAATTGGGTAGTTCATGTTTTGTTTTATGCATATGATCTCTTTAATTTAGATTCTTACCGCTAGCGCGAAAAGACGTCGTTTTCATTCTTACGGTTATGTCAATAAAAATGCGCTAGAATTCAATAACACGGCAGGAATATATTCACGAAATCGAGGCGTGTATCAGGGAATGTTGCACTACGATATTCAATATGTCACCATGGAACCAGCATGAAACCAAAAACGCAAGAAGAGAGATCTCTCGCTCGGCGGCGACAGGGGAATAAAATGGCTTCCGCCAGAAAAGCTTTTCCAAGTGCGCAAGCAGCCATGGACATCACAGAAAGGTCATCTCGCATTGGATTTTTTTATTGGAAGCGCCGATGAGGGCTATGGGGAAGGAGACGCACGAGATTTCCAAGGCGGCGTACTTGCTGTTAATAGGTGCCAAGAAGGGGCGCGGAATTTTGGAAACCTATCTGCAATCTCAACATGCCTACGCAACGGGCACCTAAGACATTTCGAGCACTGATTCCGTAAGTTTTCCTAAGTCAAAGACTGACGGAAGAGGAGTGGAAATATGGGACGCTATATCGTAAAACTATTCCAAACTTTTCTATCCCAATTCTGCAATCAGCCCTCCGAGATAGATCACAAACTTTTTTGGACCACCCCCACTTAACCTGTCTTTCACGCGACGTCACCAAACCGTGATAGCTGTCCCTCGGATATGGCGTGTGCACACTGATTATGCAAAAAATAGTTATTTACATTCGGCCCCTTTTCTTCATTAGCCCTCTGCTATTGGTCAAAAGTTTTCGGTCTGCACCCACTTTACCTGCCTGTCACGCGACGTCACAAAACCGCAAAAACTCGCCGCGTCAGAGTGTCCTGTACGCGTTAAAGATGCATTAATATGCCACACGAAACTGAATTTTCTTCTGAATGGCCGCAGGCTGCCCCATTCCGAAAGGAATAAAAGATGACTACCGCCGATCACTTACTTAGGCACTGGCAACTCGCACCTGCCGGAGAGCATGGGTTTATTTGCGTATAATAAAAGCTTTTCGCGAGGCCATGTAACAATTTCGACCAATTTCGGCACGTTTACGACCTCGTTCTGTGAACTCATCTATGCTAAGAAATCATCTCAGCGTCATTCTTAAGCTTCCGTTTCATGCCGCCGCAATTTTAGACCAGCCACCGCAAGCTAAGTAATATAAAGCGGACCTATCGCAGACGCTGGCACCACCCTCTTCATCCGGTTATCGATTTTCAGTGCACTGGCGATGCCCCATCGAATCCCTCTCCATTTAAGCGTGCTCCTCATCTCTTATCACCCAATTAGATAAGGCAAACCGCTCAGTGTAGGCAATGTGTGTTCTCGTATGAACAAGGAGAACGTCTGATTGGTCTGTCTAGACAACATTGTGGGTGACCGCCCGATGCTTGCGTCGGTGGTTACGCAAATCTGACCTCATGAAAGTGGAATAAAAACAAATTGGAACGGTTCTACGTTATAGGGCCTAAGCTTTCCCAATAAAAGCAACGAACAATGTAGTAAGGCAAGAATCACTAAATCTATCAAATTATAGAAAATATCGGGCGCGGTAAGTGAGTAGAAAACAACTTCATTTTCTGTGTCGTAAAACAACAGAATACAGATAACCAATTCGGCAATTGGTAATTCGGCATTACCAAAAGAATACAAACTCGCGCAGCATAATTGTGCAAATGAACTATGCACTTGAGGTTACAGCCATGACTTGCTATGCATGAGAAACTTCGGCACAAGCCACCTGACAATGACTGTTGGCGGAAATGCGCTTAGCAATTAAAATTTATAGCGGCCCAATTAATGGACGCCATATTAACGTGTTATGTGTGAGGCGTGTACTGCAGCGGCACTCCTCTGTCTGACTTCTCTATGAGTACTCGGCGCCATGAAGCGACGGTCCAGAGACACCGGCGCATGGCCTCCATATACATGAAGCCTCGGTGTATGCGAATGCTGAGAAACATGACTTGTGGCAGCTTGCTCCTTTCTCGCGCGTTTTTTATACTTGCTGAACCATATACTCGAACTTGGCGAAGTTCAAACAATACAACCAAAACGAGATGCGCGTCCCTGTGTATGTGAACGGTGAGAAGTGCGCCCACGCTGGCCAAACACCCAGCGACACATGCACAGTGACACACGTTGACGAGAGGTTTATTGAAGGCAGTAAATACGCACTGCATTCATAGCGCAGGTCGGTAGAGCGTTGGCGTGAAAGGCGTTCTTTGTGGTGCAGCTTGCTAATGCGTCGGTCCACTGTCCTTGAGGAAAAGTGCGACCTTGGTTCGATTCGGTGCAGCACAGGGAATATTTAACGTTTCCTGATGGTACTTCCTGCTGGTGGAACTCGCGCATCGTGAAATCGGCTGGTCCAAATGCTACCCTGCTCCTCTCCCATGCCTCCCGGCAATCAAATTGCGCTACCTAGAGGTAGCGTGTGGGGCGAAATGGGTGGCGTTCGGGGCACAGAATCCACCAAGGCCACCAACTACGACGTCAAGTTGTACAAAATGAAGGAAAAAAGTGCTTATTAGGCCTAGTCACGCGGTCCCAGTACGGGATCACACAACACGCAGGACCAAGGTAAACGTCAAAGTCCACATCAGGACCCTCTGTCCTCATTCTAGAAAAGTATCTGCTTTAATGCGGTCGTTTTCCCTGGTAGAGTCGACGAGGGAATCTGAGGTCTGACCAGCAGCAAATCCCCATCGTCGACTCTGTTACAATACGACGCGAATGCTATCCATTACCCGCAGGAGCTCCGCCTCGAAGAAACTGGTTTGCAATTTGTGGAAAGAATTCATGCGGCCACACCTAGTTCGTTTGTCCTTGCCCATCTGTTACAGCCAGACGACTCGTTTTGTACCTCAACATATTGTGCTGAATGTGATGAGTAAGATTTCAGAAGCTCTAATGCCAGAAAAAACATACGGTATGCTTGTAGCTTAAAGCGTATTCTTTTGTGATTCGCAACGTAAAATGCTTTAGTAAAATTTATATTACCCCTACCACTATTTCGTTATTGTTGAAAGCTTGCGGGATAGATTCTTCGTCCGTTAAAAGAGCTGTCTCGGATGACTGGCGTTCCGTGAAATTGTGTTGGAGTTCGACTGTTTGCTTTAGCAAGATGCCACACTAAAATAGAATGTACTCTTTTTTTCAATGCCTTTCAAGAATACTGTACAGATAAACCTGGATGATAAGTGCCTCATAAATTCTGGTCACCTTTTTTTACATACCTCCTTTACTCGGGCGTTCTTGCTTCTCTCTTTGCGAATAGACCAGTCCCCAAAATCAGAGTATAAATGCTAGCAGAACTTTTTTATAGGTTCATATTTAAATGGCACGTGCCTGTGTCTTATATATCACTGTATTTGACAGAAATAACTAAAAAAATGGCACAGCGGGTAGGTGTGAAGGAAAATGACTGCGCACTAATGTTTCGAATACAGATGACACGATAGTCCAACTGCATAAAGCGCCGCAAGGGCTCAATTTCCGAACGAAAAATCGCCAAATATATCGGCTTGTATTGTATCAAAAAACTATTCCCCAGTACGTTGAAAGTTATCAGGAATAGTGCGCGGTTTTACAGGGCCTAGTAGGAAGAGTAAATTTAATCATATCACATGTGACCACGTAATCATCAGTATGAAAGCAAATTTTGAAAATATGAATTTCTTTGAAACAGAACAGCGCGGATTTGACGGGGACAAGGAGGGAGACACGACATGGTCGAGCGCTGACTTGCAACTGAAGTTTATTCCTTGGAAAGACGAATATACAACAGATGCAACCAACAAGAGAAACCAAACAACATACATATATTCACAGTCAATCATACATGCCGCACTAAACAAGGGAGATAACTGTAATCATCATACCCCCCCCCCCCCCCCCCCCAATAAAAATGCCAGTTCTTTGGACGTAATCGATAAGGAGGGGCTACTCACACATCCGTCTTTTGACCAGGCGATGTGCGCTGCTTCGATTATTTCACGCGTTAGTTGGTTGCTATGTTTACTTAAAACTTGTGTTCAAGCGAAGTTAGGTCCGCGTCAAATCCGCACTGTTCTGTTTCAAATATGCCTTACCAACTCGCCCAAACGTTCGTTTTAATGAATTTCTTGTCGCTTTAATTTATTTGTAAGTTTGTTTCGGTGCAATCTATATTGCTCAGAACATGGCGTGTTTTCTTTAATGAAAGATATGTCGGTAGAAAGCGCTGTTGCGCTTAAGGATATGTAATAATGTCTACGTCAATTATGGTGTAAGAGCTTCGAAGTGTTTTTTTTTGTTGTGTTTTCGGTTATCGGCTCGAAAATATTCATGGTAGTTGATTGTAAACGTAGTGAATTTAATGGTAGTTGGCATTTCACTTTCCAAGACAGCCATCGCAAGGCAACGTGGCCACCTGCCAAGCACGCTCTCCTTAGCAAAATGCCACACTCCAAATATCGGGCACACAAAATTGAAATAACTGAAATCATCCGCTCCGACCTCCACCCGCACTTCATCGACCTGAGACAGAACATCCGCGTCGGCTCCTATTCGAAATTGACGTCACGATGGCTTGCAATAGACTATTTGCAATAAGCGACGGCGCTGCATGCGATATTTTCCGCAGCGGAGAGAACATCCAGCATTTATTCTGCCACTATGCTCAATTTTTACAGCAGCCATAAGTACTCTCCGATGCAGCGCGATCGCTGGACGTTGGGCCGCTGTCTGTGCAAGCGCTACTCAAACACCGGCTCTATCCATCCACGAACCACAGGGCTGTAGAAGAAAGTCATGTGTTTTGTTAAGGCTGACAGGAATGTGTGACCACCACGTACTTAGTCGTGCTGTTCACGAGCAGGGGTCACTTTGTCGCGTGGTTCCTCCGGCACTTCTCTCTCACCTTTACCTTTCCTCATTCCCTTCTGCTACTATAGTGTAGATAACCACACGCTTTTAGGGTTAACATTCCTTCTTTCCTCAATAATTTTTTTTTCCTTTTCCGTATTAAACTTCAGAGTTTAAACCAAACGGCAGAATTCGCCAACCAGGAAAAGCTCGGCTTTATGGACAAGGAAATAGGGCTATCTTATAAGCGCATGCGTTTACAGCTTGAACCGATGCCGACAAAATGGTCCTCTCTTTGTTTTTTGCCGCTTTGTAAGGCAATTAGGCGGCTTGGATTAAAATCACCACCTAATACAGCCGCGAGAAGATAATGTGCGCAGCGTGTAGAACCCTTCAACCTATTGCGTGGTACCCTTTAAACTACGTTGATAGGTTGTTGCAGGCAGTCTACCCGAGTGTTGCCTATAAATTGTGGTAGAAGCGTTTCTCGCGGAGCTAACTATAACCAAGAATTCAGTAGACTGCACAATCAATAATATTATCTTAAGATCATGATAATACTATATGTTCATACACTGATGCACGAGATAACACAGACAGTCGCGAAGGCTACAGTGCAAGTCGTTTTTACACACATTGCACAGCACACATTGCACAGCACAAACTACACTTTAAAGACATATTCGGGCACTTGATTCAGTGGCTTCAGGAAGTGCTACAGAGTTTCACTGCTAGCATGTGTGGGCGGTTCTCATGATAAGGAAGTAGGGTTGTCACTTCCATACTCAGTTATTCCAGTAACACAGCTTAAATGATCGTACTTACAAACCTTCTATAGGGTGAAGCACCTCTATACAGGAAATTAAGAATGGACTGAGAAAAATTCTGAAATATGAAAAATGCCTGTACAAGTGAATAGTTCCGATGAAACTGGCTTGTAGTGTGAGAAATACATGGGGTAAAATATAGATCACTTCACTTATCATTGGGGAAATAGCGGTTGCGTGCCGAAATTTGAATTGTGCGTATCGTAACATACAGCGAATGAAAAAGAGACATGTATCTGGCAAGTGTATATGGGTTTGGAAAGATAAAACAGTTGTATACGTGTGCCCATCGCTAAGCTTTCAAGAAAAATACAGTTTTCTTTTATATTTCACCTTCGCAATGTTTTTCAGAACACGTTTGAAAGAGGAGTATGGGCATTTCTTTCTATATGCCCATGCGCTTCATCTTGTTGAAGAATGCGCACAAATTTAGTAGAGCAATGTTTTTTTTTCCTGCAGCCCATCGTTGCATCTGCTTCTTAAGCAGTGTGTCCAGTTTTCGGGCTGTCTTCGCAGACTTAGTTGACGGAATGTCGTAGAATGGCTGCAGAATATATAACACTTCGTTAGGCATGTAACGCATATAGATTAGTAAGAGCACGAGCCCTAATCTCTAATAACAATAAACGCCTTGACTTAGGATCATTATTTATAGAAATATGTTGCGGAGCACATTTTGCTATTGCTAACGAGAATAATTGTTACTCATTAGTATGCCAGAGAACTTTGGAAATAGCAATCACTCATACCTTGGAATAAATGGCAGCTTTTTCTTAAGCACTGCAGACAGAAATGTCCTCAAGCCCCACCATCTGGACGCGTGTCACCAAGCAAAGCATATATATTGAGTGCCGACAGAACAATCGGGCAGGTGGCATTGATCCGGCTCTAGCGCTCCGACATGATCCGTGCGACGAGAGTGGGCATTCCGAAACTGATGATAATCGCCCTCAATTTTATGATCACGTTTTCGCAAGCCGAAATGCAAAACAACGAAGATGACTACGATATTAAGTTGGTGAGTGCTACCTTTTCTCTTGGTGGAATATAACAAGATATTGTCTTCTTGGGACTGTTCGAATTTAATCTCAACGTGTAAATAAAAAAAAATAAAACTAAGTAGTTTTACCCGAAATACGAAATAATGAAGACGATCATAAGATTTTGCCATGTACAGAAGCTCTTCAGGCGGTATTTTACGAATAGGCTTAAGCGGCATGATGGACTTACAAAGCCAGCAAGTCAACTTCGTCAGCCCAGCAGGAGCAGCGGCCACTCAGCTGTTATGCTTCTGGCAGCCCTTGAGTGAGGAGGAAGGCGGCTGCCGGCATTGCAGGCGTCGCACCTCCATTCAGGTCACCGTGGTGAACGAATTGATGCGTAAGAAAAGCAGTAAGAGTTTGTAGCTTGAAGCGCATTGTTCCTTCTGCTCGGGTGACGCCATGTACCATGGTTTGGCGTCCACACTTCACAGATGGGACGCTAGTGTTTAGAACGTTCATGCCAACTACGCAAGGCAAAACGCTACCGTCGCACCGCGTAGAGCCAAAGCCACCTAGAAAAAAATATTATTTTTTGGAAAGATAACACAGACAGTCTCTGCAGGCGTCACAGACTTTCTCTGCAGGCGTCACGTATACGTTGTCTTTTTTGGGTGAACGCAGAAAAATATTATTTTTTTCTAGGTGGCTTCGGTAGAGCCCATTGAACATAGCATCAGGGTGCGTTGACTTGGCGTCATTGTTTTTGCAGCAAAACACGTGCACGTGTTTGTCGCACGCGCAGTGTTGACGTCGTTACAAGTCGGCCGTGACGCAGATGCGTGAACATGCCTTGAAGGTCCATATATTTCCTATCGCAATGAACGACACGCATAAACCGCTTCAGTCGAATAATCAATAATGGGGCCAGATAACCTAAAACTATTCCAATCTGTTCCTGTCCTAGTCTACTGACGTCAAATTTACGTGTAGACCGACGCAAGCATCGGGCGGTAAACTGAGTGCGGTTTGGAAAGTCCAATCAAACGCACTCCTCGTTTATAGGAGGTCGCTATTTTTTTCTAAACGAATAGAATGACCTACATGGGGCAGATCTTATAGAATTGGCCGAATAGAATCGAGGAGCACGCTAAAGTGGAGAGGGGATAGATAGAGGCGAACCAGCTGACTGAAAATGGATAACAGGATGAGAAGGGCGGTGCCGGCGTCTGCGAATGATCCACTTTTCCTTGCTAAGTCTGGGGTGTCTGCTCGAAAATCACGGCGGCGTGCAAGGCAACGCTAAAAATGCCACGAGAATGGGTCCTCACCAAAGAGTTGGCAAAGTGGTTTCGTATAGGTGCCGAAAGGGCTCAATAAGGTTATGCTGCCTCGGAAAAATGTTTATTAAACGCCGATAAATCCATGGCCCCCGGCCGCTTCCAGTAGCAAGTGCCAGAGCAATCGGAGGGCAGCCATCTTTAATTCCTTTAGGAACAGGGGAGCCTCCGGCTATACAGAAAAAAATGCAGTTTTGTTCGACATATTCATGTGTTGTTAACGCGTACATGTCACTTTGACGCGGTGAGTTTTCGCAGGTTACTTTGAACTCGGGTGACAGACAGGCGAAGTGAGCGAATCCCGAAAACGTTTTATTAATGCCAGACTATTTTGGCCAAAAAAGCGTAGAAACAGAAATATTTATTTTTCATTCGTTGCGTGTAATTATGCAGAATCAATGTGCACACATATCAGATGACACGATGGATCAGATAACCTTCTCGCGGTTTCATGACGGCGCATGCGAGACAGGCGAAAGGGGGTGGCACGAAAATTTTAGATCAATCAAGAAGGACCAATTGAAGAATTGTTATAGAAAAGTTTGGAGCAGCTTTAAGGTATAGTGTCCATGGAGTACAATCAGAAGCCAACGAAGAAAAACACGAAGGACAGTCTCGTGGAAAGTACTTGTACCTAATTATCGAGCTACAGATCACATAACTTCATGGAAGCTATTGTGGAAGAAAAGACTGGCTACAGGTTGGGCACGAACCCATTTCTTCGCATTACGCCAGCGATGCTCTTACCGAAGGAGCTACCGCGGCACCGATTTATTCATCCACTTTCGTAGGTAAATATGTTTAAATGATGGCACTAAGCCTGGGACTGTTAGCCAGTGCCACCACTAATGGCCTTGACGGCGGATGCCGAGCACGCTTTCTCTGCAGGCGTCACGTATACGTTGTCTTTTTTGGGTGAACGCAACTGGTTATAAACCCACACATGCTATCTGCAAGCATCGATACTGCAGGATTGGAGACCTCGCTGTGTAATCAACAAGAAGAAACACCTTAATCTACATTGGATTTATACAGAAGATACGTCTGTTCTGTAGATTTGTACAGTTTGGCAGTAAATGTCCTCCAGTTTGGCAGCACCAGTAGAAAAAGGCGCATCGTCTTCTGGCTATCGCTAATGGCGAAGAGTAGAATGCGATAAATAGAAAAGGGCGTTGCCTCGCCTGAGGTGTAAAGTGACTCATTTTGCGAAGAAAACGGTAATTGAGCACACCGATGCTCCTTGCCATGGCTACCACTTCGACGTAGGCCTTCTCGGAGCCAGATTCCTTACTCATTTACTCCAGAATCCACCCGTTTTGGGACTTCGTGAGGTTGATTTCAAGTCCCCGTATATGTCGAGCCGTATGTCTCTTTCACAGTCTTGCAGTGGCAAGGTATAAACACAGTTTTGCTACAAACGATTGCCTGTCTTGAGGCGAATGGGCCACCCATCTCCTTGGTTACCCCGTAACTGAGATAGATGGAGGCGATAGGGATGTTTTGCCTTGTGCGCGTTCTGTTTTCCAGACAGACATCTCTAGCATGCACTAGCGAATGAACAATTTGGCCAATATAAACGAATAAAGCGCGATCCAATCGGGCGGCAGCTTTCCTCGTTATACTCCAAAGCTGTAAACTCCTTCTTCGAGCAGGGCATGTCTGATGGCTTCGTTCGATACTTTACAAGATTTTATTGTTTGCTTCCCTGCTTGCTTGCTTTTGATGACGTTTACTCCATACGCCACGTTGGCCAAGAAGGCGGTGGCTAAACAGTAGGGAGGCAAGGAAAACTTGAAAGATAAAGTTTATCAGAGTAACGTACAAAATGTTTAGGTCCAATATAGATACATAGTCCAGGAATGTGCCTGAAGCATCACAAAAATGACACCGTAATACAACTTGGCACGCCTTCGTTTGCTTTGCGTTCTAACACTTTATATATTTCCCTTCCGTTGGGATATTTTTGAGCGATTAGCACTCATTGAGCATTCCACGGACTTTCTGGGAGATATGTATCTATGCCTCTTATATATGCATTCATCTAGCTATGTTTATATCTATTTTTGTATCTAACCGTTCTCCAGGCTGTCTTAGTCACTGGGTAACTTGTGGTCGAATGGGTAGCGCATCGGGCTGCTGCGGGGAGAGAACAGCGATCGAAACCATCCATCGTACCAACTCGTTTCGCTCAGAATGTGGCAACGTGTACATATATGCTGCTCTTCAACGAACCTTCTTGATGCCGACCTCGGTTACTCTGGATGCGCGACTGGGCAAGTACCGCTGTTCGAAGAAACTCTTTGACGCTGACATGGCGTGCTGCGGATGTGCTACTCGGTCTCTGCTGGTCTGCAGTAAACCTGTTTGATACCAACTCGTGTCACTAGGTATGCGCCACTGGGAATGTGCCGCGGTTAAATAAACTGTTGCATACCATCGGCCAATCAGCCTGTGTCTCTGAGTTTTTGACAAGTCAGGGAAGAAATATCAGCGTTCGCAGTGACCAGCGTCCCACGCTTCAAGTCTCGCAAGCCGCACGCGAACTTCTCGGCAGTGCCAATCCAGTAGTAGTAGTAGTAATTTTAAGATGAAAGGAAGAGAAAAGTACAGTGCCGTAACTGTCTCTCAAGGGAGGGCACCTCAACAGCACTGCACGGGGAAAGGGAAGTGGGGAGAAAAAGATTAGAGAGAGAATGAAAGAGAGCGGAAAAAAAAACAAGAAGGTTAAAGAAGAAGCAAAGCGGGGCTTACAGCCGCGCTCTCAGCTGAGTCTCGTCACAAAAGCCAAGGAGGGCAGCAAGCGCTCTCTTGGCGATGGAGGCGGGGGCTGCGGGAAATAGGAGATCACCATCCGTGCTGCACGGCAGTCCGACTCGGCGATACGAAGCACAGAGCGCGGTGCGCTCAACGTCGAAGGATGGGCAACGCAGGAGAAGGTGTTCCAGTGTCTCATCCTCGCCGCATTCCGCACAATCCAAGGCGCAGCGTGTACCGACGGAGTCGCGATTGAGGAGCTCGGTTGCCGGATAACGCGTTTCTCAGCGTTCGTACGTACCGGTGCTCCATGCATACCGAAGGCCGCGAGGAAAGCTTCGCGGCGGTGGCGTCAGATGGCGTTGACTTTTCTTAGGGAAGCGCAATAGATGAATGCCGCTGCAGTACACGCGTCACACATAAATCGTTTCGATGGTGGCAATACGTTGTGCGGCTCTATTTATTATTATTATTTATTTATTTCATACCTAATATTTTATCATAATAATAATAATAATAATAATAATAATATTTCATAATACATAATAATTAATTCAAAACTAAACGGATTACTGTGAACCATCATAGTGAGATCGGTTCTACCGTATCTTTTGTCTGTATGGGTTAGGCTACGAGGTAAAAAAAATGATTGAAAAAGCATGACAGTGATTTGGAATTTGAAAAAGAAATCACACTTTCGCCCGAATGGCGAAGCTCCCACTGTGATTACAGATTAGTGGATAGCTGTACAAATTAAGACTAACAGTTTTAGCGGCCGTATAAACTTGAACACATTCGCTCACACACTAAATTAACAATTATAGAATGTGTAAGTGTGACTCAGTGAGGACGTAGAAAGAACAGACACACACAGGCAGCGCTGCTCTTGTGTGTCTGCTTTTTTCTGCGTCCATGTTTAGTCACGCCTACGCACTCAATTATGGGTTTAAACCAACTAGCCCCCCAACGTGTTTTACCTAATTTAACCAGCATGGTGTCGCGCGCGCACAGCTAAACATGAACCCATCTCACTCGATGAGCGCGGAAACACGTTGTCAAAATTTTGGAGTGAGGAACCGCGGCAGTAGCAAGCGAATGGACCTTCATGCATCTCTCGCTTCAACGCGAACGAAGCGCCGAAAGCACAGCGCATGCGAAGCTACAAGCACTACGGGCACTCTGCAAACATCGCAGATCGCTTTCAAGACACATGAGTGCCGGCAACGCGTCCATACGGCGTCCGCCAAAGGCGTCTACTACGGCTTCCGCGACTCGCGTGGCGAACGCCGTAGTAAGCGCCGCGGCTGTCTTCACTCTCTTCAAGCGTCTTTCCTTTCTTTAGATCACTATCATCATCGCCTTCACTCTGTACGGAGTCGCGAACGAAGAAGACATCGAGGCACCCTAGCAGTTGCCGCAAAAAAACGCCCCTCCTCCCTCGCCAGACCATCTTGCCTTGCGCGCGACAGGAGAGGACACGTACCTAAAGCCCCTCAGGGCCGGATTCTGAAATCCTCCTAACCTTAGACCGTTTCCTTACCTTCCGCAAGGAGCCCTCCATGCTACCTAAACGTTAGGCGCCCTCGGAAGGCCACCGCGAATTCTAAAAGCTTCCTTTCGCCTTCCCTGCGGAAGGAGCGCCTCGCCAAAGGAAGTGTAACGTTAGAGGCTTCTGGTTTCGAGATTACCCACAAAAAATGCGAAATATTTGTAATGAGTTGCCGAGACAAAGTGCCGGGACTGTTAAAATTGCATTTCTACTTTTATACTGGGGCATAAATTACATTTCTTTGGTTAATAACGTAAAAATGGTTCGAAAAGGATGCGCGTGGCAAGAAAGCAATCTCAGTTTAGCAACTATGAAAGCATCTGAGTTCGTTTGGTCAGGCGTCGCTTTTTTCCTTTCTTTGCGTGCGCTTTCTTTCGTGTGTGTGTGTGTGTATGTGTATTTGCCATGCCGGGCAAAGCATATTTTACGGAAGAAGAAAAGGACTTGTTCACGGAACTTCTACAAAGGTACAGCAATGTGATTGAAAGCAAGAAAACAGATGCTGTGTCGCTGAACGCGAAGGCGAAAGCGTGGGAGCGGCTGTGCACAGAATATAACAGCATGCCGCACGTGCGTCGACGCGAAGTAAAACAACTAAAAAAACTGTGGGATAACCTGAAACAAAAACTGAAAAAAGCAAAGGCGCAGCAGATCAGAGACGTCATGGCCACAGGTACGTTTTCGTCTTTGTTTCCCCTAAACGTTGCAAATATTTTCCACCTGAAAACTTGCAAAAAGAGAGCGTAACGTATTTCAGGTGGCGGACCACCGCCTGAGCCGCTAGACGACAGGCTCACCCGAGTCGAGGCGCTCGTGCCGCACGTGGCGGTGCGAGTGCCGAACCCATATGACAGCGACAGGCAGTCGCAGACGCCAGCCAGTGAAGCCGTTACAGACATTATTGACAGCATGATGCATGAGACCGATTCACGGTACCACGACAGCGACGATGGTAAGTATAGTTTCTACGACTACAACTGTTTTTTTTTTTGTAGTTTTGCGGCCACCTTGGCACGCCTCACCGCTCAATATGTGCAGTAATTGCTCGAGTGCTGCTCACGGGCCATTTCATTACGATAAAAGCCCAAACACTTGCTGGCCTCGCTGCCCGACGTTTCCATCATATAGCGCGGCAAAATTTGCGGTTGGACCGCATGTCGTATGTACTGTAAGGAATTAATGAATGTCAGTGTAATTACCTGTTGGTGCAAAATTGTGACGCACATTTTCCGCTCAAGGAGCAGGCTTTGCGTAATGAGCGCCTGACCTGATAATATGAAAAATAGCCTATTCCTTTGCACATTACTCCGATATTTTGCTACTTTCCCAAATTATCCCAATGTTGCATTGCTGCGCTTCCGGGAGCACAGACAACCGATTCCACTTTTCATGCGGAACTAGTTCCTCTGCATGGTTTAGGTGAAACCCGTATGCCTGTTGTGAATGCACGCATTCAAGCTACCACTGCAACGCAGCAGCACGATCTTGTGTTCGAGCAACTCGCTGTAGAGCATGTACAGAGTGTACATCATGCATTATGTACAGTGTGACGTAGTAAATAAAGGCGGTAGAGTGTAGTGCGCTGCAATAATTGCTGCCATTCTTTCTTCTGGACAGAGTAAAGTGGCATGAACAAGTTTGTTTTGTGGTGAACCGTTTATTTGTTCTTTTTAAAGCACTGTGAAACTTTTATGAACACTGTTACTTGCAGAGTTCGGGATGAATAGTAACCTTAGCCAGGCAGGTGGGTTTGCCGAGGCTACATCACAGCAGTGCTCGCCAGCACCTCCTCTCAGCAGTGGTGGGCTGCCTGCAGAAACAGCAACCTCAAGGCCATCGGGCAGCCAAAACAGAGAAGATGCTTTCATGGACCAAGGCTCAGGAGCTGAGCCAGTTGTTCGCCGTCGCCAAAGTGGTCGTCTTGCTGCTGTCGACACAGCATTATCGACGGAGCTGGAGGCTCGCCTTCGTGCTGTAGACGACGAGAGAAATCAAAGACGTATTGAACACGAGGCCAGGATGAAAATGATATCAGGCGAACATGCTTTGAAGATGCAGCAATATGCCGATGAACGACGCAAACGGAGTGCGCTGCACAGAATGAAGGTGCGTGTTCTAAAAGCTAAAGAGAAGGTACAAAACTTCAAACAAGCAATTCTAAAAAAGCAGCTCGAACTCCTCAGGCCAGGAGGCATTGCTGAATGTGACCTCGTTCCACAAGACTAAAGGCATTTTTTTTTCAGAGGCGGCAGCAATAATAAACCTAGCCACAAGCCATATAAATGAATAAAGTCAATTTCATTTATCCTGAAGAATCGCCACTGTCTGATATGCGAACACTTCTCCACTTTTAATTACGCAGCACAGATCGCAGTTTTACCTCTACACCGTGTCCATATCGCTGTCATCTTCACTTTGGGCACTTGTGAAGCAACGCTGGATAAGGTGCCTTCGATGTTGGGTACCCAGAGGTGAGTCAGGTTCACACAATGCCACACCTTCACCTTCAGGCTCCGGCTCGTCAACATTAGGGTTGGGTTCCCGCAAAGTGCAAGCAATGTTATGCAGTGCTGCACATGCGGTGATAATTGCAACCGTCCGCTCTGTCAGCGTTTCCAGCTTTGTCCTGAGGCATGCAAAACGTCTCTTCCAGAGTCCAAAAGCTCGCTCAATGGAATTCCTCGTTCTAATGTGACTCCTGTTGTACCTGCCAGGAGAACAGCAAAATAATGACTTCGTGCTTATTTCACATTGCTTGAACAAAATTCTTTCTTCCTAACCTTTTCTCTGCAGTTGTTTGAGGGTTCCTCAGTGGGGTCATCAAATAGGGCGAACATGCGTAACCTTGATCGCCAAGGAGGATGCCAGTTACTGCCTTCTGCTCATACATGACACTTACTCTGCTGTTAGTAAAAATTCGACTATCGTGGACAGAGCCAGGCCAGCTTGCCACGACGTCGAAAAACTGAAGCTCGGGCCCTGAGACCACCTGTAAAAGCAAAACAATGATTTCACACAGTGGCACATGCGTTGACGTATTGCATGCACACAGATGCCATGTACAGTTGTCCACACACTCGCCTACACCGCTCAAAATGACTGGGCTTCCTTTGCATTTATGGCATTTGCCGCTGCCTGCTAGGGTGAAGAAATCTTTTTCACGCAGGGTTACACAGCTATGGTCACGAATGTGCACGCCCTCTAGATAAATATGTGGTCGACATATATAAATTTGTAATGCCACATGTCAACTGCGCTCAACAGACATACATACGTAATGCGACACCTTAACTGTCATTTCACCTTACAACCTTTCGTTTTACCTCTTTTTTTCTCTCTGTGTGCGTGCGTACTTTTGTGTACAATGGACACAGCACCTGCATGATTCATGTACGGAAGTGAAGAGAAACGCGAATTGCGCTGCAGTCATTTCTAGCAGGTTTCGGGGAAAACTGGCCACTCACCTGCACATTTATGGAGAATACTCCTTTCCTGTTTCGGAAGACTTCTGCGTCGTCTCCACCGGGACTTTTAATGGGTATATGAGTACAATCGATGCACCCAGTAACCCCAGGGAATCCTCCGATTGAATAGAACCTTGTCATGACTAACCTCGCTTCACTGGCGTTTGGCAGCCGAACGTACTTGGGATACAGACGTCGGCATATCAGCTGTGTCACCTCCCAAATACACCGGCACACAGAGGGTTGGGATACACACACAAGGTCTCCTACAACAGTTTGCATGGAACCCGTTCCGTAAAAACGCAGTGCAATGAGGACCTTCAAGAGAGCAGGTAGCGGCGCTCCTCTGTTGTCAGTGTTACAATGCAGTTGCAGCTCTGCCAGTATGGCTGTAACAGCTCGCTTGGAAAAACGATACCGGGCTAGAAAGTCCCCTTCGTCGTAGTATTCCAGTGGATTCTGCCTGTCAGTCAGGCGCCGGGCTAGAGTCAAAGGTGGAGGCTTGTACACAGTCCCGTAACGGAGTTCATTTGCTCGTCGAAGAAACCGTGCATAGCTTTCGAAGCTATCGTCTTGCAAGGCCGTCATTCTCGCCGCTCGCTTTCCACAAGATCACAGTTCAAAAAAGATATGGCACAAAACGCGGTCCGCGTAACCAAACTGGGCGTCAGTACACGGCGGCTGGCTACCGCGGCCTTGGCTGCGCACGGCACCTACCCTAGCCGAGCGTACCGCGTGCAAAGTCATGCGGAGAAGCATACGTTCAGGTAGAGGAGCGCGGTTAGGACGCATGAAGGTAGCATGCCGGCTCCCTAAGCGCGGGGAAGCACCAAGGAGGCCCTAACTTAGTGCCCCTTAGTAAGGTACGTTCCAGAATTGACGCCAGGTCGCCTCACAGCGTGTGAGGCATCCTTAGTTAGGAAAGGAGCGTTTCAGAATCCGGGCCTCAATCTTTCAAAAGTAGCGCCATTCTTAGATCTTTCCGCCACCCCGCTCACCCTGGCGCGTCCTCCTCCACGCCTCCTGTCGCCCCAGCCTCCTCCGCTCCCCCATTGGCCAATCTGTGTCACGTGGAAGCGGGCGCCGCGCTTTTGTGTATTTTTTTTCTTTCCAGCGTGGAGCAGGCGCCGCGCTTTTGTATATTTTTTCTTTCCAGCGCGCGCCGACCTCCATTGTTGGGCCTGCGCGACGAAAGTACGGCAGGCAGACTGACGGAGTGCGTTAGCGTAATAGAATGTGCAGGGCCGAGAACTTAAGTGCGATGCCATGCTGCTGCACCTTCGGTTGCCGCAACAGACACAGCGAGGGCAAAAAGCTTTTTGCTTTGCCGTCCGGCGGGCGCAACGCAAAAAGAAGTGTGGATTCGCAGGATCGGGCGGGCTGACTTCGAGGAAGTGGCAAAGAGCGCACGGCTTAGTGAAGTAAGGGCCACGGCTACTCACAACCTCTTATTTTGAGCCTAGTTCACGCCTTCCGCTTCGAAAAAGTGAGTGTTCATGCTCTGCGGGGTTTTTAGCGCGTTGTTTGACTTTCTTTTTTCGAATGTGCTCTCTTTGTTTCATGTAATATCGTCTTGCGGTGAAATGCACGCATCTGCAGCTGGCCTGTGACATAAAAGCTACTTTATTCAGGGTGTGTTTTGAGCTCCACCAGAAGTTAGCACATTCTCGACGCTTTTGCAAGGCTCACTATGACTTACGATGCAGTCTTTTAGCTTCGAACGCATGCCCGTATGTATTGATTTCGTTTGTGGTGACTAACGTTTTTAACGTTCCGAAGCGACTAAGGCTAGGATGGAGGTCGTAGTGGATGGCTCCGGATAACTTTATCTAGCTCGCCTGGGGATGCTTAACGTGCACTTTGATCGTAGAGTCGTACGTGGGCCGGTAAATTCCTCGTTAGCGTTTCATAATACTCGTGCGCTAGTGCTGCTTTAGAAGTTGGCGCCTCGGCGCGATTGTATTTCTTCAATAAATTTTACTTACTAGTGTAACAACTTGTCATTATTTCGTGTTATTGACGGCGCCGTCAAGGCACCAAAGCGGCAACGGCAACACCAAAGCTAGAACCAGCGCTGGATGGGGCTCGCCGAAGCCTGTGCATGCCAAGGGGGTATAAGATCGCGGACAGCCAATTTTGTATGCGAACACTCCCTGCGACGTCTGCATTAGTGTAATGTTACGTGCTCTTCAGAGGCTTCCGTTAGCCATTACATGTGCCCTCCTGGAGCAGTACTTGTAAAAAAAAAAAAACAAGATATCGTCACGATTACCAAAGCACCCCGCAATGAAAAAACGGCCCTGTTGCCACGCATTGCTGACCACACACAGCCGGAATCTCTCACGCGCCGACCGAACAAAAGTGTCCTGCAGGTACGTGAATGAACCTACGAAACCACGTACAAATACTTTCACGCTGTCAACACCTGAAACATTGGTGATTACGCGCGTGTTTGAGTACACCGCGTGCTTGCGTCGTGTTTCAGCAACACGAACTCTCAACGTCGCGCGCTTTACGCCTTAAATACGCCTTGAATAATGGTCATTTTCTCTATTTCCTCCGCAATTCTAACACGAAATTCTAAAGGCCAGTTACCGACTGACGAAGAAAGATCTCGATTGAAAAAACTGCTCCGCAGGGCTCGAACGAACTTTTCTGCGGATTTCCTCCCGTAGCGTGTTAGCCGTCGTCTGCTACGACAGGCCCACCACCGGCGGCGCCACCGTCGAGGCCGCGCCGAGCGGAGGAGGAGGGAAGCGAATGGCGCTACTTTGGGAGATTGAGGGGCTTTTCACGTACCCGGCCACGTTCCTCGCTCGCGTACGCGAGATTGCAGCGCGTTCGTCGGCTCACCCTCACACGCTTTCACTCGCGGATAGAGCATACAGCGCCCAGCGACGGTTTTATTTTCCTCCTGTGAGAGACAGTTACGGCGCTGCACTCATATCTTCAGTTTCCTTTCCTAAAATCACTTCACACACACACACACACGGTTTTATCGCCGTTCGAATTTACCCGGAATCTCACGGCAACGCCGAAGGCAGAAATGCGCCTGGAAAGTCCATATATTTGCTATCACAATAAACTTTTGAACCTTCTAAAATTAGCATGGGAAATGATGGTGAAGAATCATCTTTTTTATGTGCTGTCATAGCATCATAAGTCCCGGTCTTTCGATGCTGGGACATTGACATTTTTCGAAATATTTGAACCATAATTGACGAATTTACGGTTTTCATATTGTTCTTGGCACAGGTACTGAACACTGAAGAGAAGCTGTGGCTGTACCAGCAAAATTATAACAGCAGTGAGATACACTTGCATGGTACTACTTCACCTTACACATGTTTATACATGATGAAGACGACCCTCAAAGATAATGAGTACAATTTCACAGAAACATTGAGATATTCTGGAAAAGAGTAAGTGGGCTTAAACGTTTTACCTAAAATTTCCTGTCAGAGTTCTTGCAGACACTTAATGAAGGAACTGATAATTATAACGAAATACATTGGCTCTTTTGCGTAAAAGGCTAAATACAGATATCGATAGAAAATTATGAGACAACTACACAAAGCTAGGCTTGTAGTACTGCCGGTCGTATAAATGGCAGCAAACATTCGCTTAAGAAATTACTTTGACGTAACACTGAAAATTAGAAACACACACAGGGCTCATAGCCAGGGCAGAAAGCGGACATGAGGCGGAAAGTGCGGCATGCGGAGCAAGTGAAACGCAGTGCCCCGCAGTACGCACACTATGGCGGCAATGGCTACGAGGTGGCGCCAGAGTAGCGCGTGTCATAAGAGTGTGTCTCTGCGGCAGCTGCGGCAAATTGCATCCACGCGTCAACCACACGCTGCTTCTGGCGACCTCCCTAATAGCGAGGCTGTCGCGTCCCACTCAGTTCAGGTTGCAACGTGCTGCACGAGACAGCTTGTCCCCGTCAGCCAATATATTGCGAAATAAAAACACTAACTGCGCTCAAACTTGGCCTTAGTGTCGTAATCGTCTGCGAATAATTAGGACCTTCATCAGGAAGCGTAGCAACAGAAAGTGGACCTGGGAAAGCCCTTATGGGGAAGCAAGAAATGAAATTGATTTTATACTTTTGATTTCACACTTCCTGCCGATCCCAACACAGTGCAGGATGTAGAAGTGTTACGTAAGTGTTACGTAGGGTAAAGTGCAGTGATTATAGGTTAGTGAGGGCTAGGATTCACGTCAGTTTCAAGAGATAAAGAGGAAAATTGGATAAGAAGAAACAGGCAAACCTAGATGCAGTAAGTGTAAAAGCAAACAAATTCAGGCCGGTACTTGCAAACAAATATGCAGCCTTAGAACGGCGACATAAAGATGACCTACAGGTAATGAATGAAATCGGAACTACGCTGGCCTCACAGGCAACAATTGAAGCAGGCAGTAAGGCACCAAGGCAACCAGTAGGCTAGTTCTCCCAAGTAAAAGAGAACCTAGTAAAGTAACGGCAAAGAATGGAAGTGTCCAACTCAAGAGATAAGATAGAATTCGCGGAACTGGCAATTGTGATTAACAAGAAGAAAATAAAAGATATTCGAAATTAGGACGTGAGAAAGACTGAGGAAGCCGTAGAAATGGATGCAGCATGAAATGAGTTAGAAGGAAACTTGACACAGGACAAACCAAGATGTGCGCACTGAAATATAAGCAGGGTAATATCATCAGCAATCTCGGAAGTATAGCAAAAGCAGGGAAAGGATTCTATACTGACCTGTACTGAACCTAGAGGAGCCACGATAGCTCCATTCGAAGCAGAAATGAACAGGTTACAGAGACTCCTTCTACAACATACGATTTAAACAAAGGTGGAGTAGACAATACTTCAAAAACTGGCGGCTCTCTATATGAAGTGTCTATCGACTTCAAGGGTCCCGGGAAAGTGGAGGAATGCAAGCATTATGCTAATACACAAACAGATAGACGTAAAAGAAACGCAATTTCTCCATGTTATTCACTGCATGCATGGAAAAAGCTTTCAAACCATGAAACTTGGAAGGCTAAGGAGTAAGGGTCGACGGCGAATATCTCACCATTCTTCGCTTTGCAGATGGCATTGTTCTGTTCAGCTACACTGGAGACGAGTTACAAAAAATGCTTGAGGACCTTAGCAGAGAGAGTGTAAGAGTGGGGTTGAAGATTAATATGCCAAAGACAAAGATAATGATGAATAGCCAGGCAAGGGAGCAAGGCTTCAGGATCGCCAGTCAGCCTGTAGAGCCTGTGAAGGGGTGCGTTCACCTAGATCAATTATTTATAGGGAACCCTGATCATGAAAAGGTAATTCATAGATGCATAAAAATGGTTTGGATCGCATACGGAAGACATTGTCAGCTCCTGACTGGAAGCTTACGATTATCATTGAAAAGGAACGTGTATAATAAGTGCATCTTGCCGGTGCTGACTTATGGGGAAGAAACTTGGAGTCTCACAAAGACGCTTGAGAACAAGTTAAGGACCACGCAAAGAGCGATAAAACGAAGGATGCCAGGCATAATGTTAAGAGACAGTGAGAGAGCGGTGAGCGTAAGAATGCAAACGGGTATAACTGATATTCTAAGTTACATTAAGAGAGAATATGGAGCTGGGCAGCGTATTAAGGTGCAGGTTAGATAAGCGGGGGACCATTAGGGTTACACAATGGGTGCAAGAGACGGGAAGCGCAGTCGAGGACGGCAGAAGGCTGGCGGGGCGATGAAATTGGGAAATTTGTGGGCGCTAGTTGGAATAGGTTGACGCAGGACAGGGGTAACTGCAGATCGCAGGGAGAGGCCTTCGTCCTGCAGTGTACATAAAATAGGCTCATGATGATGATGATGATGATAATAATAAGTTCCCGTTATTTTATCACTTCTACACTTTCATAAAACTAGAAATAATGTCCCTGTGCTTTTCTTTGTTTTGTTATCTGGTAGTTACGTGTAGATATGGCTAACAGAAATTAGACTACCCAGTGCGCCTTCTTCTCGATGACTTGTGAAAAATAAAAAAAAAATTGGCAGCGTGCTTTTCAGGCCATTAGTAGATAAGAGACATTTAATAGATTTCATATTTCTTACGGTAATTTCTGCAACTTTTTAGTTTCTAAAAGATTATATGTATGAACGAATTTGCTAGCTGTGTTGGTGTTTGAGAATGCAGGCAAGAGTAGTTTTTGTATATATAATAAGTAGTCCCATAACAGCGCAATACGCATAGTTACAAGGTCTTAAAGTAAGCAGGAGCCAGGTAGCTGGGCACAACCAAGTTGATGATGTTTGCTGGCGCTTGGAGACACTCAGATTGTTTTTTGGCATTCTAGCAAATTGCATAATTTGTCTTAGTTGAATAACCAACTATCCAAATATTATATTTAAATGAAAACTCTAAACGAAAAAATTTTACGGCAACATAAGAAAACTGCCAATACAGATTTCTGTTGCTATGTACGTGCTTGTAAATGTGTTTTTTTCTGAGCGTCAAGCGAATATGCACAAAAGGCCCCTCGAGGAACATTGCGAGGCACTTATTTCTCCGTTTTAAATGTTCATGGTCCATAGAAATATGTTCGTCTAAGGATAAGGAGGTCAGTATATTACGCTTTATTGTAATTTAATTGTCAGCGTTCGATGCGCGATAGATTTTTACGTTTTTAATTAATTTCCTTTACGAATCTGCACTTACGTTGTTACGTAGAGCAGGTCGATCTCGTGCCTAAGGTGTTCTTCATTTTACAGAGATACCTTTCAGTATTACGGGAAACTGGTGCGGACTGGAGGTAATGACAAGCCAATGAATGCCCTCGAAGTTTTTAAGCCACCAGGTACGTTGAAGAAAATACACAACCAAAATGGCATAAAAAAGGGTCACTTAATTATCGCTACGCGGATGAATGCGATATGATTGAGGCCACTGCGCGATGCTTAGACACTATGCCACAATGCAAGACTGCGGCTTCGACTCCCACCAAAGGCCTAGGGTTTGACTCCCAACAAAGAACGTAGGTTCGAGTGTCGTAATTAACCCTACTTTAAGTCACTGTGCCGTAATTATTTTTCCGTTATTACCACCAGTGGTCGTGGGTTCGAGTGCCCTAGTTACCTTAGCTAACAGAGCTACCTTACAGAGCCACATGTAGAGTGTAACTCTTACGGCATTCTTCAGTGTTTTGGCTACAGACTACAATCTTTTTGTATTCAGCAAACTGTGCGACACGTTACAAGTTTAGCATGTTCCCGCAAATTCCGCCGTGTGTCCGCAATATTTACTTGCGAATCTGTTTGGGAAAGCTAAAGGCATACTGCCCGTGCGAAACGTTCCTCGCACTCCCTGATGGTTGTTTGAACGTTTCCCGATTGTTTCTTAGAGACGTTTTATGCGTTTCGTGTCTTTTTGGGATTCAACGCATCCGTTCTTATGTACAGCTCTTTATTTCAGCCTTGGTACGTGTCTGCTTTGTTTCGTTATCCCGTCTTTCCGCATGAGTTATATGGTTATATGAAACAATGAGTGAGTGCACGCGATTTCTCCCTTGCGCATTATTTGCTTGAATAGTTAGCTAGAGTAAAACGGAAGAAAACATTACAAAAATACGTTGTTCTCCTCGTTGTACCAATTACAGTGTTGAAACACTTGTATTATGTTCAATCTGGTCAAAATTTATTGGCAAACGTCCAAACTAGTGGCTGTACCGCTTGATGGTTTGATGGTCGACGCTGTTTCACAATATTTTATTTTGCACCTTATCTAACCTATATCGCGGATATATGGTACCGAGGATATGCCTGCACCGTGGCGAGCTGTCACTAGAGCAAATAATGAAGCAAAAGGAAAAGTTAAACGCAACGGGCGTTTTCTCCGGCCACAACTCCTTCCACGAGCATACAGACTAGCCGAATATGAACCGAATCCCTTTCCTGGCGCTGGATCAGCCTAAACAAAGAAGGTTGAACTAACGAGGCAACGGATGCGCATGATCGTTGAATAGATGGTGACATGAAAATTGTTGGCCATAATAAATAAAAAAAAATAATATAATTGAAAGAATCAATTACGCCCTGCCTGCTGCAATATATGGTGACAACTGAATTCATGTTGAGTTAATTGCGCGGGCACCGAATCGATGACAAAACTGGCCTCCACACCCCAGGAGATGCCGATAACTATCGCCACCCAAAAGCAGTGAAAAAATTGACTAGTCCACTCCGTGAAGATGGAATGGCAGCAAAAGCTGACGACAGTCAAAGCTCTGAAACGAAAAGCGAAGGCTTTCACATCCGCTGCGGGTCGGCCTGAAGACAGTGCAATATCGGGCCGACCCGCGGCGGAGGTGAAGCAGGCGTTAAGAACTCCGCATACGTGAGTCGATCCCGAAAGCGGTGCAATGCCGGGCCGACCCGGCATTGCACCACCTCAATTTGTGTTATTATGTGCTAGTTTGGGGTAACAATACAGCTGAGAAGCTACACAGACTCGTTTTAGTGCAAAATAGGGCAGTCCACGCGGTATCAAGTGCTTCTTATGTAGAACACAGCGCGCCTCTTTTTTGAAAAACATAAAATCGTCAAAGTTAGACATTTGTACACTTACACTCTACTGTGTTCCTATAAGAAAGCAGTTCAGGCCAGATTATATGCTTTTCTCGATATTGCACAACTTGAGCACACCCCGACAACATGTCATTCTCGGTATCAACCGCCACGGCACGTTTGTTTTTCGCGCACACAGTACGGAAGACAGAGAATTCAGCATACATTGCCAACGACATTAAATCACTATGACACACTAAACATTGACATCACAACGTTAACGAAGAAAGACATAAGAAGTTTATTAACGTAATAAAAAATTGTTTTGTTGTGTCTAGCCATTCTATTATGTATGTATACTATGAGTACTTATAAGTACTTATGAGTACTTAGTCTTTCCATTTCATTCTTGCTTCCTACATGTTTTTAGAGAGCCGTGTTTGATTGTTATGCAATCTTTGATTCATTGTATGTCTGCCACAGTGCTTTTTAAGAAAGTTTAGTAATTCTAAATGTGTTTCGCCTCCATTGCTGTGGGTGGCTGGAGCCCAGTAAAGCTGCAGTGTAGCAGCTTTTTCTTCAGCCACCTTTTTCGCCTTGTAATGTTGCGAAATAAGGTTGCTTTGATTTGATTTGATTTGATTGACCCGCGGTTGAGGTGAAACAGGCATTAACTCGTCATACGTTGGCCGATCCCGAAGATATTCCAATACCGGGCCAATCCGCGGTGGATGTCAAGCAGGCGTTAAGCGCTCCCCATATGTGGGCCCATCCCGAAGATTCCGAAGGGCGCGTTATAGGTTCCCGAGTCCACAGGGGTATGTGCCATTGATCTTGGACCCTTTTTCCTCTATCACCAGAATCCACCCACATGATGATTTTTTCTGTTAACGAACGCCGAAAAAAACTACGGAAGTTAGTCATGCACTGGTTTCGCTGTAAAAGGCAGCAAAATGTTGGCCGCCGAGTAGATTGATTTGTCGACGCTTTACGAATATGTGAGGAGTGGTGCCTTGGGCGGATAGGGGGGGGGGCGGCCCCTCCCCTTGGATACGTGCCTGCAGTGTTCTTATGCAGCTTGAAATTGTATACTGAATACAATGCCTTAAACATGGTCACCAAGACATGTGACCAATTTCCAGTGCCGCATCTAAGGAACTAATAAAATGAAATTTCCCAGAAAAATGTGGCCCGCACGCTTTTGCTCAAGGGTGTACATACCTTGTCGACAATAAAACAGGACTAATGTTTGTTTAAAATAAGCTATCTGAATATTTGTATTTCGGTATCGTTTTCATGCTTCCGTTGCAGTTGAAGTCCTGGGGCCGTATAACGTAAAATTATTCCAATATCTTTTTTATTCCAATCTGCTGACGTCAAATTTACGTAACCACCGACGCAAGCATCGGGTGGTCACCCGCAGGGTTGTCTGAAAAGACCAATCAAATGCTCCCCTTGTTCATAGGAGGTCAGTTTTGTTTGCTTGAAAAACGAATTAAATTGCCTGCACTGAGCGGCTTGTCTTATATAATTGGCTGACAAGAGGCGAGGAGTATGCTCAAGTAGAGAGGGATTCGATGAGGCCGAGCCACTGCACTGAATATCGATAACCGGATGAAGAGGATGGTGCCGGCGTCTGCGATTGGTCCGCTTTCTCTTACTTAGCTTGCGTTGGCTCATCCACAATCGCGGCAGTATGCAACGGAAGCTTAAGAATGACGCTAAAACGTATCCTCAGCAAAGAATAGTAGGCAGAATGAGGTCGTAAACGTGCCGAAAGTTCTCGAAAACGTTACACAGCCACGCAAAAAGCTTTATTACACGCAAATAAACCCGTGCTCTCCGGCAGGGGCGAGTAGCCAGTGCCGGAGCGATCGGGGGCAGCCATCTTTTATTCCTTTCGGAACGGGGCAGCCTGCGGTTATTCAGAAAAAAATTCAGTTTTGTTCGGCATATTAATGTATCTTTAACGCGTACGCCTCACTTTGACGCGGAGGGTTTTTGCGGTTTTGTGACGTCGTGTGAGAGGCAGGTGAAGTGGGTGCAGCCCGAAAACTTTTGGCCAATAGCCGAGGGCTAATAGCAAAAATGGCGTCGAATCAGGAATAGCTATTTTTGTTTTGCGCGGTCAAATCGTGCATAATCAGTGTGTACACGTCATATGAGATGAGGAGCTATCGCGGTTTTCGTGACGTCGCGTGACAGACAGGTGAAGTGGGGGTGGTCTAAAAAAGCTTTTGACCAATCACGGTGGGCTGATCGCAGAGTTGGAATAGAAAAGTTTGGAATAGTTTTTCGTTATAGCGCCCCTGATGCTCTGCGTATAAAGGGTAGCACAAGTATCAAGTGCAATATAATCTACAATATGTGCTTTGTCAGCTTCACTGCCTCCTCCATATCCTCCCATCCCTGTTTTGTTTTACCGTTTAGCGTGGGACTTACAAGGCGAACTATTCTAACGGAATGTACGTTGACAATACCATGATTCACTTCTTTTCACTTTGCTGTCGTCATGGTTGCGTAGTTCTTGCGTGTATGTTCGGTTAAAAAATTACTTGTTCCCTTTATTTACTGCGCCTTCCAGATAACTTTATCCGTACTGTGGCAAAGATGCCTGACCACTATTTGTAGGTCAGAAAATTTTCTTGTAGGGGTGATGTGTTGCGTTATTCTTTTTTTTTTGTTAGAAATGTTCGATATTAGAACAGTTTGCCATCGAGTGTTTTATATATCACATCAAATGATGCCTTTTTCCACGCATTGAAATAAATGTTCATGTACCTAGTTAAGTCTGTACCCTCCCTGCTGTAACGCCCTACGGGACGATGCAGGTAACTAATGAATAATTAAATAATAAATAATATGCGAATATGAATCGATTGCGGCCCGCGCCTGAGTGTTCTTCTGCCACTTGGATATTTTCTTGTCCTAAATTTTTGTTGAATTAGATGATAATAACGGTTTGTGTCAGCACATTGTAACTTATATGAACCATTTGTGCAGTGCTTGTATGAATGGCTGTAATATCGAAGAGATGAGTGATCTTGAGTAATACCAATACATTTTCGCATATTCGCTCTCAAAAGAGTTGAGTCTCGTAATTTAATATTACTACCACTTCAGATGCAGCCTGGTATAGTCGAAACAATTTTGGCTTATTACTAGACTGCAAAGTACATTCAGTGCTGCGTTTGATGGAATACCACTGTCTCTTTTCCTGCTTTAGTAAGTGACAAAAAATACAAGGAACTTATTCTTAAGTACTACTCAGAAGAAGATCCAAAATGCAGCATCTTTTTTGTGAGCTCGCTGGAGCAAAAGCTAACTGACAGTAAGTATGACGCACTATTATTTCTCCCCCTCCCCCCAATGAAATAACACTTCCGAAAGAGGTACAATTTGTAAACATCTAGACATCAAGTTATGTTTTGCAGCAGATGGTGTGTTTTGGCGGTACAGTCTCAAAGATGCGAAGTCTTTACTCAGGTACACATCTTGGGCGGAATTCACTAAGCGAACTTAGGAATTGCGAACTTGCTATCTTTGGCGTCAGAAAAATATTAGGAACAAGCGTATTCATAAAAATAGGACTGTGCGTAAGATCAGCAAGCTTTCGATGGCCGCTGGTGCAAAGAAGAGTGTTGTAGTCGGTAAAATGCGTGCATGTAATGGTTAGCAGGGGTGGAAACATGAACCTTTGCGCCAGCAGTAAGCGTACGGCAATTCACAAAACACAAAGCACCGGCGCAGCTGCCGAAGAAAGAAGGAATTTCTACGATATGGGGGTAGCAATATTACGAAGGCAATTATGCTGCGCGCGCCGCTCGAGCTGTCACAGGTAAGGGTTGGAATGCGCTGTTGCGGTTGATTGTCCAGAAGCCACCACTAGATGGTGCTTGCGTACACCTTTGTGGCACGCTCTGATTTGATATCTCGAAGTAGGTTGAGCATTTTTAGTGCATAAATGTACAGGGTCTATTCTGCTGGGGAAGGCACTAATGTATATATTTATTTATTTCATTATTTATTTATTCCAAGATTACTGCCAGGCTCTGATTAGAGGCCTTAAGGAGGAGTAGTTATATGCACGACGAACAATACATTGAGTACAAGGTGCGAAGCGTGAGCAAAATGAAATAGCACTGAATTTGAAAATGTGAGCAGTGTGTCATTTTCGGAAACGTAGCATTTAGCGCTAACAATGTAAAATCATTCCAGAAGAAAACAAAATTAGAAGAATATGTGTATACAAAGCGTGGCAAACGATTTCAGAACCTACATCCTATCAGACAAACATAACGTAGTAGTGTGTATAAAAATATGTAGCAGTGGCAGATGCATAAGAGAGCACGTGCGTACCCCGCTCATTTACACAATTTCTTTAAACAGTTTTAAGAATGATTCAATGGTGTCACGGGCAACCACCGCAGCAGGAAGTACATTCCATTCCCCAATGGTTCGGGGAAAATACGAGTTTCTAAACGCTTCTGTTTTGCAGTAGTAATCTTTAAGCTGCTTAGCGCGGGAAGACCGAGTTGATCGATGAGCGAGAGGTTCGGTATACGTGCCCTTCTCGATGCTTAATTTTCCATGATAGAGCAGATACATGTACTTTAATCGTTTTTTATATCTCCGTTTTTGTAGGGTAACTAGTTCGGCTGTTATGCGTTACAGCTAGGCTGAGAACTACCTAATGTGTAATAGGCTTTGTTTCTTTATGCTGCGAGCAATAGCCTGACTTTGCATACTCTTCATGACGCTCTTTTGTGCTTTAGTAAATCGACGTGGAGCATCCGTCCCTGACAAAAGGTTAATGTGTGATTAGTGTGCCTTGGCTCTTCTATTGTTTTTCGTTTCCATTTTTTTGTACTTTTAGTTGGCGCTCGCTTGTAGGACTCGGGATAATTATTTTCCCCAGTCCTTTTCAGGCCATATTTCTCCATGGGAGATAAAACAACAAAGAAACACCTTAGCATTTGTAATATCAAAACATGTGGCTGTTGCACAATTCATTGCCGTCTTTCGCGCTGTTGCCATCATCCTCTTATTATGCTGCTCGTACTTTTATTTCGGCACTAAATCGAAGCGACGTCGTGTCTGTGTCCAAGGTTTTTCTCATCCTGTGGCCTGCGATGTGGCCGAACGTATGCGTAGGACGGGCGGCCATGTTGTCCGGGATATGATGTGGGACGTCCATACGATGGCATATCAAAGAAAGGGAGAATGAAATCGCGTACCACCATTTATACAGAAATCATGTCGACTGCTCGGATAAGATTGATGCTGTGAAATAAACTACAACTTGCAAACAGATCGAATAATTATCGCGCGAGCACCCATACGCACACGCACGAATACATACGCACATGCATGCAGGCACGTAAGCACACACAGTTATATACGGGGTCTTTAAGCGAACACATTCAAAATTGTTTAAAGGTTGCTTGTGGCAGGTAGCACAATTCTAGTTCATGAGTTGGTCTACTCGAAGAGGCGCACATTACTTGCAGAAAACATTGAAATGCATAGTATACTAATTGAAGAAAATTCACTTATTAGGTTTTTAAATAATTACTTTAGGTACCATATTGTAATTTGCAAATTTTAGCCGCACAGGTCAGTAGGCCGCTCCGCTTGAAACGAATTGTCAGGATAACACCTGTTTCGAGATAATAATTCCCGAACTTTGCGGCGATGGTCATTGGCATTCCAGTTATTTTCTTAATAGAACATCATTTTATGATTCAAGCACAAAAGTAACTGGAACGCCAATCAATTTCTCTGCAAAGATGGCGAATTATTACCTCGAAACTGGTGTCATCCTGAAAATTCGTTCGAAGTGGAGGCGCCTTGCGAGGCCTACACGGCTAGGAATTGTATATTGCGATATGGGACATATGGTATGCAGTTAAAAACTTAATTAGTGATTTGTTAATTATTCTATTATGCATTTCACATTTTTGTTGAAGTAATGTTCACCGCTTCAGATAGACCACCTCAAGAACTAGAATTGTGTTATCTACCGCAGGCAACCTTTAAAAATTTCTAAGTGTTCGCTGAATCGCGCTGTATATATATGGACGGTGATGCGTATAACTGAAGGAACCCAGGTTTTGGTAAAAACTTTCGCTGCATAACGCTCATACAGACCCTAAGACATTCTTAAAAGCAAGAAACAGTCAACTGTCTATGCGACCACGAGACGCAAAAATATTTCTGGCCTTCCCGTAATAGAGAGTAGATGCAAGCACGAAATGACAGCCCGCAAAGCAAATTTGTTGGAGATCATGCTTGCCTCAATCTTAAAATGAGTGCAGTGCATGTTCTGCAACGGCACACCCCACCACACTAAGCCGCACCATACCGCATTACGCCATACTGTGCACTTGTTGATATGGACGCTGGCCAGTGACAAGAAAACCAGCTGAAACAAGAAATCATAAGAGCTCTGGCTGTAGACTCAAGGTCACTTGAAGGTCGCCAACAACGGGAGCTAAGAGAATTTCATGTTTAAGAAGCAACAGCAGACGACAGGCATGGTCATCTTATGATTGGCTGGAGTTGCTTATTCTAAGCTCCCGTGTAGCATCAATCCTGGTCGAAATTACGTCACTCACGTCTTTCAGTCACTTCCTGCGACGGAATTTTTAGTTTCTCCTTTTTCGTTAAGAAACCCTTTGTAAACCTTTGTGAATTAAGCGCAAGAATTTTGTTCCAGCGCCAGATGGTCCCACGGTGCTCCCCGTCTGATGCGGAGTAGTCAGGTCAATATAACCGCATCAAAAAGCAAGTAATCATGGTCTGGTATTCCGAAATGTACAGCGTAATGCGTGCACGATGCTGAACGCGGTCACTAAAAAGCGTCGTACCATCAAGATCGGCATCTACGTCGCTCTAATTATGCCGCCTTGTGCGCTGTCCCGGCGTCGCCTAGTTCGCTCACTTAATTCAGCGAGTTTAGAGGAAGCTACGACCCTTGCGTGCACTTAGCGGTCTAAGTGCATATTTTATGGATTATACTGAAGGAATGAATGAACTCCACATCAAGGCGGTGGTGCTTGCAACGTTCGGCTGATAACTAAAATGTTTATGATTTTTATGTAGTCTTCGTATATAGGTTCAGCCACTGGGCACGTATCCGCAACTGCTCAGGCTTCGACTTCGCCTCACTGATAGTTCAGGCTTCACATGTTTTAACTATCCGCAGAAAATCCAGAAAATACTTATCGAGAAAGCGGTCACGCAAGGATACGCAATATCTCCCAAAATATTCACTGCATGCTTAGAAGAAATAATCAAGCTGTTAGAATGGGAAGGAGAAACGACAATCAACGGCGACTATCTGAACAGCGTTCAGCTTACCGATGCAATTGTCCTGTTCAGCAACGCTGGCGACACATTTCAACAATTCATTGAGGACCTTAACCGAGAAAGTGTAAGAGTAGGTTGAAGAATATTATGCACAAGACAATACTAATGTCGAATAACCTGTCAAGCGAACAGAAACTCATGGTCATCACTCAGCCTCGAAGTTGCGTGTAGCAGTAAGCTTGCGTGGGTCAGTTACTCATACGGAACGGTGACCATCAGAGCAAACTGTACAGAGGAATAAAAATGCGTGGCAGCGAGTGCAGCTTGTAGTGCAGTCGGAACTCATCGCTGTCGTGTACAAATAAATGTGTACAGAAGAAAAGCGTACAATCATTTCACACTTCCTGCACTATCATAGGGGCCATAAACTTGGATGTTAAAGATGAACCTTGAAAACACGTTAAGGACAGCTCAAACAAGCGATGGAACAAAAAATATTGGGCCTACAGATAGGAGACATGAAGAGAGCCGCCTGGATAAGAGAGCAAACGGAGTTAGTAGAAGTTGAACTTAATACCAAACTGGAGTTGGTCAGACCACGTAATTTTAGGGCAGATAATCGGTGCTTCATAAAAAATACGGAGTCGGTGGTAGGGCAAAGGAAGCGCTGTTGAGGACGGCAGACAATTAGGTGGGTTATGAAATAAGTAAATTTGTAGGCACAACTTGGAATCACGTAGCTCATGTCAGGGGTAATAAGGGATGGCTGGGAACTGCTTTTGTCCTGCCATGGACATAAAAATATATTGATGCCAACATCCAAAATTCTTCAGGTATTTTAACGCACTGTTGCTCTCTAACCACATTTCGCTTCGTACTGCGAGGCCAAATTGCATGATTATGGAACAGTGTCTGTCGCCAATTGAATAACCCCTCCCTCCTTGTCGCCCTACTATATGCGCAGTGGCTGCTCCGAACATACAAAGCGCTCAGTGTCTCAGAATCAACGACTTGAACAGATTTGATCCGAAACCATCTAGAATGTTAAACCATCTAAAATGTGCGTACATTCTGTACGTTGCTATGTAGTATTCTGACGTATGCTCATGCCAGGTCGGTAAACTTATAGAAACGTGGGCGCTCAACATTGCGGTGATGTTCGCTGATTAGCCTTAATTGCTGTGATTGCCACTTCGACTATGAGAGACAGCGCAGTTATTCCTCCAGGTCCTGATGTCACCATCCTATGATTTATTACTGGTCTCCAAAATTGAATTGTGCGCGCCTTTGTGCAATTCGCGTATGTGACAATGCGCAGCTGCCTTACCTTCAAAACAAACTCTTGACCTGGTGTGAGGCATCATCGTGTTTTATCATCTGAGGTCTCAAGAAAGCGCGATGAACGTTGACACGATGTGAAAGTGTAATAGGCAGCGAAACTTGCCCGCGTAGATGTTGCGTAGTGGAGTTTTCTGTCATGATTGGGAGTGTCGGTAGACATTTTATGACTGCTATCACAGCTCTCCCTGCCCTGCATGTGAAGGAAGCGCGCGTTTCGTCGTCCGTTGGCGTTTGACGACACCGTCGACTGCCCTTTAGAGAGTACTCGCTGTCGAGAGAACGGGTATTGAGCATATGCCCAGAATCGATCCACACCTGCAACCGTCTGCGGCGCGATTCCATACAATAATGATGAACTTACGGGTACTGGTCGGCTTCCATTTAGGCCTTATAAACAACATGTTAGAAAGTTTTCTGCTTTTTTCTGGCCCGTGATTAGTATTGGAATAAAGACAATATAGTGGGGGTGGTTGGTGGAGGAGATTTTGCTACAGGCGGGGTTAGCATGCTAGACCTGGGCAGCAAACACTACGCCAGAGCGTCTCTTTCTGCGACAAGTATGTAACCATGTGTCCAGAACTCCTGTCTCTCTCAGAAATGTGAGCGGAATGCATGACACTTCCACTGCCAATCATTCGACGGTGGTACAGTGAACGAGCGAGTGTAGTTGTTCTTGTCGGTGCTTTAGCAGACGCCCGGAAACGAAAGCTGTCGAAGGGGGGTATTTAGTTATTCGTCGTACAAATATGCTTTACTAAATATACCCTCAACTGCAGATGCATGATTAAGCGATCATGCTATTAATTGACTACTCCTCTTTCATTGCTTGTCATGTTTTACGCTTTATCGATAAGTGCTTAGATCCTGTGATGATAAGATGCAAGGTATTTTTAATTCCCAAGTACTCAGACTCTAAGAAGCCGAATTCGTTGCTTGGATGACCACTAGAGCACGTGGAAAAGTGTTTAAATCAGCTAAAAGTTAGTTGAAAGGAAAAGCAGTTTGCAATATTCTGCGGTAAGGGAGAGTCTAATTGCGCTGCCGTATGTGCAGATGCTATGGCAAGGTTAAATAATGTACTGAGTAGATATGGGCGTACAGTGTTTATTTAACGTTCTGCACAAACTTAACAATATGTACGATGCCGTCCATGTAAGATTTACAACCTGATGTTTGTGAAAAACATATAGCAGAGAGGGATATAGTAGCTTAATTGAATTACGGCAGTGATGTGCCTAATTCACCGTTCCTGCATAAAAAGCTACATAGGGCAAACTGGTAGTTGGGCACTTGTGTGTGGCTTGCGGAGCGTGCGTTAAGTGCCAGAAACAGAACAGAGCCGCAGTTGGCTGTTCATAGTATCGCGTGTTCTTCTATTACCTTTTATAAAAGCACAATAATGCTTCGACGTATGTGCCAGCTCAGTAGTTATATCATGAAAGTGTTTTTGTCAATTGAATGCAGTAAGTTGTGTCAGCAAAGCAACGATCATCTTACCACAAAAGGAAGTGAGGTATATCGGAAAGTGTAGGTTTCTATTTTGACTAGCGTGCTTCGCCTCGAGTTCATGTGCTTATACCTGCATTGCTCATGTTGAAAAGTAGATGTGCGATAGCTCATATCTATATTTTTCTGTATTGTTGCCAAGCTTTTATTATTATTTTTATTTTTTGAAATGAAGCATTAGTAGGGAGTCAGTGCCTGTGTTTGGCGCTTTATTTTATTTATCTGCTGCTTTTGCCGCGGTTTTACACATTACGGGACCGCACCAAAAAGCGCAGCTCTCACTTTTGATGAAGTAAGGTAGTCGTTTTCGTTCCATCTCCGCTATTCTCTCGTAGAGATTCTAATGTCGTATGACCAATGGCGTCCTGTATTTGTCACGACGCATTGGCAATCATCGCCGGCAAAGCGTGGTCATCATTTCTGCTTTGTAATTTCAGTGCATTCATGCGGTCGTAGTCACGCCACCATCTTCGTCAGTTTAGCTTCAACATACCGTAATTTTTATGCCGTCGTCGTACCTGCTGGCCGCCTCCTACAATCTTGAACGATCGGCCAGTGCGGGGCACATTGCAAGCAAACAAAGAAAGTAGTGCGAGTCGAGGTAGCGCTCGGCGTCATGTCATGCACCTAAGTGATGTCGATGTATACTCCAAAACGAACACGCCGTCATTTGAACGTCGTCGTCACTCGTTTGCTTTCAAACCATTGTGACGATTCCTTCTTTGAGTTCTAGTCGTCATTACTCCGCAATAATAGGTGTATCGCCATCAGTGTTCTATCATCAACATCATGCAGTCTTCTTGAAGCCGTCGTCGTCATACTGTCATTGTCATGTGATTGTCGTCAGTGCGTCATCGCTACAGAAACGCCATCGAGCTATCCGGGTCTTTTAGTCCTTGTCATGTTGTCGTAAAAATTGAGACGCTGTTATCCCATTCTCCCCATGCCTTTGTCTCCAATTCAAGATTGTCGTTCCGTCGTCGCTATTCTACGCTCGACATCCCACTGTTGCCATGTAATCGCCGTCGTATACTCTTTGTGATTTCTGCATCGCCATACTACTTTCATTATTTTAACATAGTTATTCCATGGTCATCAAGCCAGCGCTGTCCTTCTAGCTCACACATATCATCGCGGTCGGGTGATTGAAACCAAGTCATGGCGGCCGCATTTTGAAGAGGGTGAAATCAGAAAACACCCGTGTACTAAGATTTAGGTAGACGTTAAAAAACTACAGGTGCTCCAGGGAGTACCCCACTACGTACGGCATGCCTCATTTTCAGATTATGGTTTGGCCGTGGAAAAACCCTAGAAATAACTATTAGTTTTCATTTCATTGTCTTGCCGTGCTCGTTTTCCATAGGCAGCATTCGAGCACTGCCAGCGCGTTGTCGTAGCGCTGTCGTCGCGCTGTCGTGGCCATACCATCAGCCTCATTCGAGCCTAATCATGACATGGCCATCATGCTATTTTCTTCAGTTCACTGAAGTCATTCCAGCGTCGTCATGCTATTAGCGTAACTGCGTGGTCGTCATGCAGTGGCCGTCATGCCGTCGTGGTCGCTGCGTGGTCATCATTTTGCCGCAGTGATTCCAATTTCATTGCGCCGTTGCATTTTTGTCTTGTCTTAGTTATCGTTCTACCATTGTCATTGAATCATCATCATACAGCCATCTTCATGTTATAGAGATCGTTCCATTGTCGCCAGTCCTTCGTTGTCATGCCTGGCATGTGCATAATCCGGTGCTGCCTGTTTATGCTGAGCGGCGCGGTTGCTGTGAATATGTGGCAATATGGGTCGTGTGGTCTCAATAGCAGCTTGGTCACTAAGCAGGAAACACGTTCCTCACAAAAACAAATGAAATGTGCGTTAACTTCATTTCAGTAGTGTTTGGGATCTCTAGACTTCTGGTTAGCTATGTACAATATACTACTGTTCTCAGAGCGCGGATCAGTAGATAACTGCAGAACAAATACACATGCTAAGAAGGTTAAAAGATATCAAGCGCATTAAACTGCTTACGAGCCACATTTTCACGATTGAGTGAACTATGAACGAAAAGTAAAATTAACTGAGCAGTCGCCTTAGACGTGTAGTGGCTGTACCAGAATGAATAACTAGAGCGTGTGATCAATTGTACACCTATGGGCAGATAAATATACATATGTGAAGCGCATTGCAATCATCTTCCTAGAGCATTAAATGTCACAGTGAGTACAATAACGTGGGGAGGTTGTGCTGAGGTAAGAGAGTTTCAAACCAACCATCGGATATAAGTTGGATCAATCCCTACGTGCCAATGTGTACGTATGGGCCTCTCTTTAACAAAGCTCTTTCACGCTCACTTGGGTCAATGCTGCTCCAATATAATCTTTGACGCCAGCCAGGAGCAGAGTATGTTCCACTTGGTGTGTACTGGTTTTTTAATGAAAATATTTTATTCATGTTGGGTCACTGGGCCAGTAGGTGTGTGCCACTCGGAATGTGCCGCTCTACTATAATGACTGAAATGATCCCAAGGTTTGCAATGTGGGCTTGTTGTTAATGCATCATCAAGAGGAGTACGGTAGCGCGATTAAAATACGGGCCAAAAGAAGATACATAGGAACACACATAGCGTTGAGTGTTTCCCTGTGTGTCTTTTTTTTCCCGTCTTTTAATTGTGCTGCCGTAGTCACCTTAAAATGATCCCTTCAGTTTTACCGATTCTCATAAAAATTGAACGCACGTCACAAAAAGTTCCTCCAACAAAGAAAGCCGGCGCATTAGGAAACTGTGCCGCAAATACATTGGGTAGCTGCCGTTTTTCAATGAACACGTTTCGCGCCAATCCTTTGTCGAGCTGCGCTATAAATGCACTCGGTATGCACCGCTTTTCAACGGAGGTCTCGCCAACTTGCAACACTTTCTCTTGCGAACAATTCTCAGCGTTCACAGGCACCGGAACACGACGCTTCTCGTCTTGGGGGGCGCGCATGGACTTCTCGGTAGCACCAGTAGATGGAGCAGTGTGTCAAGAAAGAAAGGGCGAGGTAACGATCGCGGTTGCCCATGACGCGTTTTCCAGCGTTCACACGCACCGATGCGTAATGCATTCTGCATGCCACTCAAGGCTTCGCGCTTGCGATGCGAGATGATGCCCAACGTTCTTAGGGAAGCGATGAAGAGGACTCCCACTGCAGTACAGAACTCATAACATAGTTTCAATAGTGGAAACATCTTCTATGGCTACACTGATTAAGCGCTAACGCATTAGCTCTGATGGTCATCCTAAGAGGATTTCGGCCATTTTGTTTTTTTTTTTATTTCTAATGCCTCTGCTACATTGCTTCAATCGCTTATGTCAATTTATATATGCTCATCATTCTTCAGGCAGCAAAATATTTGGGCGGCAACAGACGCATTTATTCTGCTTTCTTTTTTTATTTCGACAACATTTTCGAGAAATCTACAAATGTTACTAGTACTAAATTACAATTGATAAATTATCGGCCCAGACAAACGTCATTTGCAAGAAAAAGCAGAGCAATCTCGCACCCACACAAACTACTATAATTACCTTCCTAGTGGCATGTTTTATTGGAAAGTTGAAGGAAATCGTAATAAAATCTAGTTCTTTGTTCCTACGTTTCCAAATGGCAATATGCACCAAAATAATCGGCCTAAAATGACTCCTTCAATGCACCTTATAACGCAACCGGCACCGCCAAATAGGCATTTCTGTCCAATCCCTGTGTTACGTAATAAGATGGCGTAAAATTAAGCGGTCATTTTTCCTATTCACATGAGTTTTTTTTTATTGACTCTCTTGGCAACTCTCGATTTGGTGCCAACGCGCTGGAGCTCCAGGGACAAGGAGGACCGCGTTGTCGCACCGCACAGCCAAACTTCGTTTGAATAATGCAAATATTGAACACCTTCTCCAGGAAGCATAGCAACAAAGTGTGAACCTGGATAGCCCTAATAGCGAAACAAGAAATGACATAGATAACATACTTTCTGCCGATCACAGTATAGTGAAAGATGTTGTAGTGTTGGGTAGAGTAAAGTGCAGTGATCATAAGTTAGTGAAAGGCTACGATTCACCTCAATTTGAAGAGAGCAAGAGCAAAAATGACCTGGAAGAAACAGGCCAACCTAGTCGCAGTAAGGCCAACCTAAACGCAGTAAAGCAGACCAATTCAGGCAATTCAAACAAATATGCAGCCTTAGAACAGAGAGATGACGATGACATTGAGGTAATGAATGAAACTGTAGCTAGGTTCACTTCAGAAAAAGCTACTGAAGTGGATGACAAGGCACCAAGGAAACCAGTAGGCAAGTTCTCCTATGCAAAGAAACTCTGCTATGTAATAAAGAAACGACAAAGAATTAAAGTGTCTAACGCAAGACATCAGATAGAATTCGCGCAACTGTCAAAACTGATCAACAAGGAAAAAATAAGGGATATTCGAAATTATAACATGAGAAAGACTGAAGGATCCGTTAAAAATTGACGCAGCATGAAATCAGTGATGCGAAAGCCTGGCATAGGAGAAACCAAGACGTATGCACTGAAAGATAGGCAGGATAAATTCATCAACAATCTAGAATTTATAGAAAATGCAGCGGAATAATTTTATACTTACTTGTACAGCCACGATACCTGCTCTAGAAGCAGTAAATAACTGGGTACTAAGCCTCATTCTTTGAGCAGTGATGCAGTTGGAAAGGCCTTGGAAGTCAGGCCCTGGGGAAAATGGCAGGAGAACATGTAATAACAGTAGATTTAATCTCAGATGGAGGAGATATCATGCAAGAAAAGCTTGCTGCCCTTTATACGCAATGCCCTACAACTTCAAAGGTCCCAGGGAACTGTGAGAATGCAAATAATATACTAATCCACAAAAAGAGAGGCGGTAGAGGATTGAAAAACAATAGGCCAATTAGCTTACTGCCAGTACTATTCAGCAAGATAAATTTCCAAATAATAAGCGCCACACTACACTTTAGTTAAACTAGGGAACAGGCTGGCTTCAGGAAGAAATATTCTACAATAGGTCACCTTGATGTTTTTAATCAGGTAATTGAGAAATGGCTTTCATGTATTACGAAAAGGCATTTGATTCAGTAGATATACCAGCAGTTACAGAGCGCTACGTAATCAAGGAGTGCAGGCAGTTTACGTAAACTTATCAGAAAATATCTATAGAGATTCGCCAGGTACCCTAACTCCCCACAAGAAAAGTAGGAAGATACCTATAAAGAAAGGAGCCAGACAAGGAATCACAATCTCTCTAATGCTATTCACTGCGTACTAGGAAGAAGCATTAAAGCTGTTCAACTGGGAATGCTTAGGAGTAAAGTTCAACGGGGAATTTATCAGCAACTTTCAGTTTACCAATGACACTATGCTGTTCAGCAACAATGGAGATGAGTTACAACAAATGATTGACGACCTTAACAGCGAGAGTGTAAGAATGGGGTTGAAGATTAATATGCCGAAGACAAAGGAAATGGTAAATGGCCGGGCAAGGGAACAAGAGTTCGGGATCGCCAGTGAGCCTGTAGAGTCTGTGAAGGAGCACGTTTACCTAGGTCAATTACTCACCGGGAACCGTGATTAGGAGAAGGAAATTTACAAAAGAATATAAATGGTTTCCAGTGCATACGACAGACATTGTCAGCGCCTGACGTGAAGCTTACCATTATCATTGAAAAGGCAGGTGTACAATCAGTGCACGTTACCAGTGCTGAAATTTGGGTCAGAAACTTGGAGAAGGACCGAGAAGCTTCAGAACAATGTAAGTGCCGCGCAAAAAGTGATGGAATGAAGTATGCTAGGCATAACGTTACGAGACCGAAAGAGAGTGGTTTGCATCATAGAGAAAGCTGGTATCGCCGTTATTCTAATTGACATTAAAACAAATATGTAGCTGTGCAGGTGATGTAATCCGTAAGTTAGATAACGGGTGGACCATTACGGTTACAGAATGGATGCCAAGCGAAGGGAAGCGCAGTAGAGGACGGTAGAAGACAAGATAGGGCGATGAAAGTAGGAAATTCGCGGGCACTAGTTGGAATCGTTTGGCGCAGGACAGCGGTAATTGGAGATCGCAGGGAGATGCCTTCGTCCTGCAGTGGACACAAAATAGGACCCGAAGCGTTAGCCTTAATTCTGACAAGTAAATACAATGCAAAGCCAATAGGCAATGAACGAAAGGAAATCATTGGGGGAATTACGCGTGGTTGAAAGTAAAGTGTAGAAAATAACGAAGAAATTTCAAACCGAACCTAAAAAAGGTAACTTGGCACCGGTGGGAGCCGAACCCACAGCCTCCGTAGTATACGCGAGTTGCACTGCCTCTTGCACTATAGCGACGGCTATTCATCCGGCCACTACCTTGGTTATTTAGGTTTACTACAGGGCACCTCACGGCCATAGCAGTTGAATGTTGAACAAGCCTTTATGCCTGTTGGTTTTATTTGGTCGTAATTACCGAAAAGCAGCTCCGCTGTTTCCCTTTTCGAACGGACACCGAAATAAACTGTTTATAGAAGTTTCTAAACGAGTGAAACTTTAACTATTATTGAAAGAATTTGTGAGGTCTAACCGGAATAAATTGAGTAGTCTAAAATAAGGGAATTATACAAGGTGTTTCAGCGCACACTTGCAAAAATTTTGAAAGGCTGCCTGCAGCAGATAGCGCAACTCCAGTTACAGTTACTTTCATGTTTACATGCATGAAACGACGTTTTGTTAAGAAAGTAACTGCAACGCCAATGCAATTACCTGCAAAGTTCGGAAATTATTATTTCAAAACTAGCATCATCTTATCTTTATTTAGTCGATTATGCATTTCAATTTTTTGTGCATGTCGGTCTCTTCCACTGAACCAGCACATGAACAAGAATTGTGCTGTTAGCCACAGGCAACATTTAAAAATTTTGAGAGTATTCGTTGAAGGACACGGTATAGCGGAACCCTCTTCACCAAAAGTTTAAAACTAAATTCTGCAGTATGTTTTATGAGGTACGTCGTATACGAGGACCCTCGAATATATTTAACCACTGTGAGTTAAAAATATAAGTGCGCCTAAATGTAAGCAGGCAAAACGCCATCAAAATCGCCGCCGCGGGCGGGATCGCTGCCTTGACCTCGACCTTAGCATCGCAACAACAGAGAAAATACAATACTGATGGAGATGGGCTCAGCGCTAATTTTGACCACCTGACGTCACTGCGCGTACGCACAAAACACAGTGCTTCAGGGTTCGTGCGTTCTGCCCCTGTCAGAATGCGGCCACGATGCCATATATCGAACCTACGACCGAACTGCCAGACGGACACTGCGGCGAGTGAAAGTTTTCACTTGTTTCACTTTCTTTGAGTTGCTGCGTTACTGGGCTGAAAAATATTCGTTCAGTGACGAATGTATATTTTATAAACAGGTAACATTTCTACCTGATCACCACTCAGATAAGCCCGCGTCAGTTCTTTCACGATTATGAAGCATCAAGATTTGCGCTGAAAGGATTGTTTAGACATAAAGATCAAGTAGAATATTATGAAATGAGGGCCTACATTACGCATCACACAAATAATTTAGAAATTACTTTCACGCTGCTCTACCGATGGTCATGTCTACATCAGAGCAAACCATACACGTACGTAAATAGAGAGGACGTGACATCGCGACTTGCACACAGACTCTCTACGTCCGTGTGTGGTTTGCACTCAATTACAAATGACGCCATGCGAACTATCCGAGCAGCCTGTCCTGTCGAACTCCAGTGTTGACCTTGTTTTTACAATAAAACAGGAATCGACTGTACGAAAGGTTGGTGCAAATGGCCTGATTTCCAGACCTTGACTTATGGCATGCAGCATGAAACACTTGAAATGCGTCAGAGTAACCCACGCTTACCGGAAGGAAGTGGACGCTTTCTCGCTGTCCGTGTCCTAGCGAGTGAGAGAGACAGAGCAAAGACAGATGAGTGCAAAGTGTAAGAATTAAGGCCTAGTGCTTACACGCAAGGTTTCTCCTACGCTTGGAACATAATGTTTGTCCGTGTGCTGTAACAAAAAAGCTGCAATGCAAGATAGCGCAAACGTTCACAACTTTACTAACATGAGTTTTTATTGTAGATAACGGAACCTGCCACACAATTAGGATCCTGAAAAATTAGCGTGCCATTTCAGGCCCGTAACTGCAGAAAAACAATGGACTTTATCATGTGCATTTATAGCCTATTTATTACGAACTTGTTTTCTTAATTTATACATACTATATTGTAGGCCATCAAATATTGAATTATGTTGAGCACTTATTTGCTGTACTCTTTGTGCCACTTTTCGCATACATGACGATGAGCAAAACGTGAACAAGGTAAATCATCTCGAATTGCTTCGAATTGTCTCTCATCGTCTTGAATTTCTATTTCCCGCATTCCCCGTCTTTTCCCTGGATTTCGCATACATGTAACACTGTCATTTGTACTCGTACATATGAAGTACTGTTTAGTGATATCTGGGCCCACATTCCGTTTGCGTCAGTTTATGCTGTTCCAAGACAATCTGCAAATATTATTGAAACTCACCATCACGCAATGTTCCCATGTCGAACTTGTGATGCATAAGAATATAAAAAAATATACCAGAGTTAACCTTCAGAAACACATCACGAACGTAATACAAATAGCAGTGAGAGGAAACCGCATTAATGCACGCAGCCTCTAGAATAAAATTTAGCAAAGGAAAAAATTCTGCAGACCCCATCATACGACGAATGTCGACGCGAATGCGATAACCGTTAAAGTCGTATTGAAAACCATATTACGCACCGTATTGCCTTCGCAGAGACGAGTTATGTTTCAGGCGTGTGTGCAGCAGAGCTTCTCTCTCCCGCTTCCCTATGGACATGCTGCGAAATCTTGGGGTGCCGTCGTGAAGCTGGCTCGTGGTGCTTGTCTGAATTTATAGTCAAACGACATTGTCTGAATATCTATGACACAGGTTCGATTGCGTCCTGAAAAGGTTAAGAATTCAAGAATTGCTTTCTTTGTGCTCGTTAAGAAAAAAAAAACACATGGTATTGTGGAATTTCCGAATATTTCATTGGAATAGGCCTATTACTCTTTCTTGTTTTCATGTAAATCAAAAGGATACTAGGTGAGGCTCACAGACTGCCAGCACATTTTACAGACACATCAGCAGTGTCGCAGAGGGCTCTCTGGTATGTGATGAGCAAAACGAGAACAAGTTGAAAGCAGGACCCAACGTTTCGACAAGTGGGCTTGTCTTCTTCAAGGCGACATATGCTTTCCTCGCCACAGTATATATAGGTGGGGTTGTTCTAAGGGGGAGAGGGTGTAAGGCGGGTCGGTGCGGCAACGAGGGAAGGTGTGTCAGCGTGTCGCAATGAGAATAAAGGAGGGCTGTGCACAAGGGCAGTGACCCGGCCAAATATCAAGCACGTGTCAACGGCGACTCACACGCCGGCAGGGGAAAAAAGGAAGGAAAAGAAAAAAAAGCATGAAAGAAAGCTAAGAAACCAAACTAAGTGTTGTTGTCTATAGCTCGAAATTTAGCATAGCGAATAGATTCTAAAGTTCCCTTTTAAACGTTTATGCCTGTTGGCTGCAATGTCGTGAACTTATGGATAAGATATGATTCTCTGTATGTTCTTTCTCGTTCAGAACGAAAATTTATCTGTAAGATGTAGAGTTTAAGTCCACCAACGTTCTGACCTAGTTGGTTGAAATGCTCGGCAACGGCTTTGGGAAGCTTTTTAGCTGTGTCCGCGCGATGTCCATTTAATCTGACATTCACTGATTGTCCTGTTTAACCGATATATTGTTTCTTACAGAAGGAACATTGAAGCATATAAATCACATCCGAACTTGTGCAAGTGAAGCTAGATTTGTCTTCGTGTGTATAACTATTTCCGGTGTTTTTAATTTTAATGTCACCGCAAATAAAAAGCACCGCAAATAGTTATACACACAAAGTCAAATCTAGCTTCGCTTGTACAAGTTCAGATGTGATTTATCTGCTTCAATGTTCCTTCTGTAAGAAACAATATATCGGTGAAACAGGACAATCAATGAACGTGAGATTAAACGGACATCGCGTGGACACAGCTAAAAAGCTTCGCAACGCCGTCGCGGAGCATTTCAACCAACCAGGTGATAACTTTGCTGAACTTAAACTCTACATCTTAGAGACAAATTTTCGTTCTGAATGAGAAAGAAAATACAGAGAATCATACCTTATCCAGAAGTTCAAGAGATTGCAACCAACTGACATAAACGTTTCAAAGGGAGCTCTAGAATCTATTCGCTACACTAAATTTCAAGCTATAGAAAACAACACTTAGTTTGGTTGCTTAGTTTTTTTTTCATGTTTTTTTCTCTCTTTTTTTCCCTTTTTTTCTCCCTGCTGGCGTGTCAGACGCCGTTGACACGCCGGCTTACACGCGGGCGTTGACACTTGCTTGACATTTGGCCGGGTCACTGGCCTTGTGCACAGCGCTCCTTTATTCTCAATTCGACACGCTGACACACTTTCGCTCGTTGCCGCCCCCACCCCGCTTTACACCTTCTCCCCTTTAGAAGAACTCCACCTATATATACTATGGCGAGGAAAGTATATGTCGCCTTGAAGAAGAAAAGTCCAATTGTCGAAACGTTGGCTCCTGCTTTCACCTTGTTCTCGTTTTGCTCATCGTCTTGAATTTCCATCTCCCGCCTTCCCCGTGTTTTCTCTGATACGTGGACGTTTTATTGTATGGAATTGATGTGCTAAAACTATAATGAATGCTGGAGCGAAACGGAACGTTCTTAGAAGAATCTTAAACTATTTATTTCAGGCCTTTCTCTTTGTGAGATGTATATTCGCGGTGATGTCATCGAGGCTGGCCCACCAGAAGAATGCATGAACGTATACAATCAAACCTGTAAGTATAGCTATCGTATATATACCGACGACTGCAAGAAACCTGTTCCGACCGTGTCAAATAATATAAAGCCTACGAAAGATCCACGACCAAGCAACGGCGACAACGGAAGCAGCAGCAGCAACAACAACAATAACAAGAATGATGGTGATGGAAATAATAATAATAATAGTAATAATAATAATAGACGAGGAAAATGAAATAAAGAAAGTAGTACTATTGATGTGGCATATCACTTTTTAACGCAACACCGTCAAACCACTTCGTGCCGTGGCCTATCAACTGGAAATGCCCCTTTGCATCGGTGACGTCATGTTACAGGAATTGAAACATGTCCTGACAAAGCACTTGGGGCCTCACAACTTCCGCTGCAACTTTATTGAACACATTTAGCGATATTACGATGAAATTAATAAAGAGACCCTCCAGGGGCGTGGTCAACCAAACGGGGTCCAGCACTCACTACAGAAACTCCATACTCGACATTGCAGTTATTGCTCTATAGTAACTGTATTTAGTAAATATTATACTTGAATAACATTGTAGTTATAGCGCTATACTTATATTACCAGTAGTCAAGATCTCGCATATTTGACGTACGCGGTTGCGCTTCTAACGGCGACACTGTTTTACTAGCGTGCACGCAAGGAACAATTGTGAGAATTGTACACGTGAGATCCGAGGAACGCCGTGTCATTCCGTTTCGCAGCGAACTGATTCGCGGCTCGATTTATACAGCGAACGCACCATCGACCTTCAAACGAGACCTACGAGTGCAACGCTCAAGCGGCAGACTCAATACATTGCCCTACAGAGGCTTTCACTCAACCGAGCAGACCAGCACCTTCGTATTAGTGTTACCCCGTTTACAGGTAGGCCAGCAGTAGGAAACGGAGTTCTCATCTCGCTTAAGAAGAGAGAGAGAGCGAAAAACTTTAATGATACGAAATGCAGAGAGGTGAGCCTGAAGTACTTCCTTCTAGCCAGCTATTCTGTGCTCGGCGAAGGGGAAGATGGAAAGAACGAGGAACATGATGGGTAACGATGTCGACAAAAGCAGGATGTAGAACATATTGCTATGGATAATTGTACGTTTATGTACATACCGTTACGGAGCGAGTTATACATGGATGAAGGCGAGGTTTGGCTGAGCGATGAAGACGACGACGAGGTCGTTTTCATGTGGGCCAGGTCAGACATCTTGTCTTACGCTAGCTTTCTTTCTACACATTTTGTAAATATAAGCTTCCCCTAAATCTTGCCTCCGACACACTTTGGTGGAAATGCGGGGTACATGACGCCTCCCAACGGAACCCTGCTGTGGCGGTCGTGTTGAATATCTGTCTTCAATGGCGGAAGATGCTACGCCTACATCAGCACCTGCCTCTTCAATGGTCATGCCGTTGCAATCCCGGGATCCTGGCACATTGTTCGGTTCTGGTGAAGCGGACGTTGAAGATTGGCTGGCGGAGTGTGAACGTGTGAGTGCTAACAACCGATGAGACCCTACCCTGATGTTGGCACATATTTTTTACCTCAAGGACACAGCTAAAGTATGGTTCGAAAATCCCACAGCTGAGATCGGGAGCTGGAACAACTGCGAAGAAAAACTACGCACTTCTTTGGGAAGCCCGTTGGCCAAAAGATCATCGCGAGAAAGATGGTCGCGTCAAGTGCGTAGACGCCTACAGAATCTTAAGTCTCATAGTACGTTGAAGACGTGTTGTCCACATGTCGAAAGGTCAATGCTGAGAGGCCGGAGGACGACGAGATTGGGCATATCTTGAAAGGGATCGCCGACGACGCCTTCAACATTTCAATGTGCAAAATTTCTGTACCGTCCACTCTACTACAAAGCAGCGCTGGCGCTTTGAGTAGGCTAAAGGTCGGCGCATTGACCACGCCTTTCACCGCCTTTCCCTCATGGCGGCGACGTCCTGTAGCTATGATTACACGGCAGCACAGCCGTAAGTTCCACCAGAACGTGACCCCTGCACCAGTTCAGGCCGGTGATTCGAGTTCGATCACTACTCCATTCGGCCAAGCCATTGTCCGACAGGAGGTCGCCAACATGGACATTCCCTCTCTGTTCACCGTGGCCACCTCAACACAAACTTCGTGGCGTCAGCCCACGTTCTATTGAGAGGAGCATTTCGCTACGCGATCTCGAGACCATGCTGTGTGGAGAAACCCTGATGATCGACCTATATGGTTTACGCGTCACCGTATCAGCCACGTCGCCCGTTACTGCACCACCCACTGTTCCTCGCCAGACCTAACGCCGTCTACCCCTTACCGCCGTTCAGAGAGCAACCGCTTTGCACCTTCAACCCATTCGCATTTACCAAACGCTGATGCTGGCACAAGGATAAATAGTCATGATAAAAAATTATGACGTACAGCGCGAAGGGCAAGGACGGCGAGAGACGACATACACTGTGCAATGCATGCCGCCTCTCCTAGTCCTTGTCCTTCACGCTGTACGTCATTTTTTATCATGAATCACCAACCAGCCCAAGTAATCGCACATTCTCGTTCCCTGCAAACTCACGACTCATCTACCCCTTTTAACCCTGCTCGTGTCTATCAGGAAAACTAAGCAGTGTAGCATCCGGAGGTAACGCTGCATTGAGGACTCCCACCACAAATTCTCTTGTGTCGCTATCGTGGAGACAAAGGTTGTTAGACGTTGACGTTGATGGCGTGCCTATTTATGCGTTCATCGACACTGGGGCGCACTTCCCTGTGATGAGTGCAGAGCTTCGTCATCACCATCATAAGTACTGACACCTGCTGTTTCATTTCATTTTATTTCCTTAAAGACCCCACAGAATAGGTATTACATATGGGGTGAGAACATACATGAAAAGTTGAAAACCGTATTTTTATTATAGTGCAAGGTAATGTGTTACGGTGCACAAAAGTATGGAAGAACAGGTTATCACTATGATTTTGTTATAAAAGCCGTTCTTTGTTGTCGCACGAAAAAAGAATGAAGATGAAAAAGTGACGGCGCGTGTACGCGTGCGCGCGACTTGTTGCGGGTCACCGGTGCGACTGCAGATGCATGCCGGGAGGGGGGGGGGGGGGGGGGGGGGGCAATGTATAGTGGCTTTCCTCGTGAGCTGTAGAAGAATTTGTGAAAAAGACAAAGAATAAGCATGTTGCGACGAGATTCAAGAAATGATAAGCCAGATTCCGTTTTCAGTGCCGATATGCTGACGTGATATTTCCTCCTGACGAGATTGATAGGCTAGTAATTTTACATTTCGAGGGGCGTAGCGCAAATGACGTTTTCAAAACCCGACTGTTTTGTTAGCAGATGAAGTGATGTCCGTAATCTGCGTTGCCCCGGTTAAATCACTCAACTGGTTATTCCGAGATATTTGTAGGAAGGGACTAGCTTAAGGTTGGCGTCAGCGATTTGGTACGTGGAAACAAGTGGATTTCTACGGCGGTAGAATGAGACAGTCTTACATTAGTTAGGGTTTAGTTGCATTAGCCAAAGGTTACACCATTCTTGTAGAGTTCGCAGGTCGTTTTGAAGAGATGTGTTATCGCAACCGCTGGTAATTTTACGATAAATTACGCAATCGTCTTCAAATATATGGATGTTAGAAGATACATGCTTTGATAGGTCATTAATGTAAATTAGGAATATAAATGGACCAAGGACGGACCCTTGAGGGATGCCTGAGTTTACAGGGATAGAGTGAGATGTTTGATTGTTGACAAACGCTGATTGTGAACGGTTACTTAAGAATTCTTTAATCCATTCTAAGATACCGCTATTAAGATGTAACGTTGCAAGATTTAATAGTAGACGCTCATGAGAAACATTGTCTAAAGCTTTGGCAAAATCTATGAAGATGGCGTCAGCCTGGAAGTTGGAGTCAAGGTTTACATGCAGGTCGTGAACAAACATAGCTAGCTGCGTTTTGCAGGAAAAGCCTCTCATGAAGCCATGCTTCGCAGGATGAGAAAAAGGTTAGCATCAAGGAAGTCCATGATATGTGTGTAGATCAAGGATTTTGTAGGGTGCACTTGTTCATGAGTTGGGGTGATCATTTAATGAGGCAAGTTCGTCAGCCGATTTGTGGACTGGAACAACCTTTACGTTTTTCCAATCTGGAGGCAGCATGCCTATTGAAACGTACTCTGAAAGTAGTAGATATGCAACAGAAATATGTTCTGTGTTCTTAGAAGTTTCGACGTAATGTCATCCAGACCAGCTGACAATGAAATTTTGATATTGCCTACTAGGAATAAAATGCCGGATTGAAGAAATGTTATTGGTGGCATGGTACATTTAAAGCTTGCATGGGGAAAAGAAAATGACCGTTCAGTTTCTTGCATAAAAATTGATGCAAAGGTCGTGTTAAACATGTGGGCACATTCAGCGTACGTTAGGACATCACCTGACTCATTCGATATGGTAATAGTGCGCGTGTTGTGTGGGTTTATTACTTACCGTAATTTTTCACGGTTTTTCTTCAGCATGTTCGGCACATCCAAATGAAAGAATGACCATTGGACGTGATGGATGGCGTCCAGATAGGCCGTTTCAGCGGCTTTGTACTTATTGCATGTATCAGGGATTTGGGGGACTTAGCTACGTGGACGAGACGTTTTTTTTCTTGTTTTCTAATCGTTTCATTGCTTTATTGAACCAGGGTGGCGCTGAATAGGAAGTTATGTTAATTTGGGGAATGTATTTGCCAACCAGATCGTTTGCAGGCCACACCGTCTCTCGCATCCTCCCCGTCGCCGATGGAGAAATCCCTGCCGTTCTTGGGGTGTGTGCCGTTCTTGGGGTGTGTACCGCTCATGTCTGCATTGCTGGTCATCTCATTTCAGTCCAATTTGCCGCCATTTCCAAGTGCCCCCATGATATAATCCTTAGCACAGATTTTTCGCCCCAGTCATGCTGCCCCAATTGACCTAGCGACCAGTGCTCCTCAGCTTCAGCTGCCCCATCTTGCCGATATTCCACTCGACCTACCACCACGCTTATACTATTGCCATAACGTTCGCTTGCCGCCTCAAGCTGCTACATACGTAACTTTGACGTCTTCACATGATATCCCCGATGTCGACTACGTCTTGTCTCCGATTATTGACGTTCTGTTAGCCCGCGATGTCGCACTTGCTCACACCATTGTTTCCATTGCTCACAAAACAGTGGTACTTCTCTTCTTAATGTCAGCCTGTTTACGAAGGTTATCCTGCAAGGCTTGTCGCTGGCCACAATTATTGCGCTTGATCCCTGGAAGAATGCCGCTTTTAATGCAGATTTTTCGCAACATTCTTGATCCACTAACTTTGCTCCTTTGTCTCTCGACGACATTAACAATATGATCATTGCCCATCTGACCCACTTCCAACCTCATGATATCTAACGCGTTTTGGCGTCCTATCATGACATCTTTGATTTGGAGGTCGCCCTCTAGGCTGAACGTCTGTCTTGAATCATCGAATGAACAATAATGATGCAAACTCTATACACCGCCATCCACATTGCGTATCGCATCGCATCTACCCTATGGACCGTGTGAAAACTGCATTTATTACGCCAGATGGCCTGTACCAATTCAAGGTCATGCTGTTCGGGCTGTATAATGCCCCTGCAACTTTGCAAGGTATGATGGAATCTTTGCTGCTGGGATATAATTGGTCCATCTGTCTATGCTAGTTAGAGGTCTACTCGCATACTTTTGACAGCAACCTCATCCGTTTATCTCGTCGAGTCACTCTTCAGCTGAACTGTTAAAAGTGCCGTTTCGGGCGACAACAAAAAGCTATGCTCGGTCACCTTGTCAGTGCTGCCGGTGTTCCACCAGGCCCCGAAAAGGTGCGAGCACTGCAACAATACCCCGTGCCGTACTCAGCCACAGACGTCAGAAGTTCCATAGGATTATGCTCCTACATTCGTCACTTTGTCCAGAACTTCGCGGACATCGTCCGCCATCTCACGGGACTCTTGAAGCAGGACATTGCTTTCGTGGGGGGAGCCGAACAAGCAGCTTCGTCTCCTGCGCTAATCCGTCTACTGACTACACCACCAATACTGGCCCATTTCGATCCCTCATCGTCTACAGAATTCGCACTGATGCCAGTGCTCGTGGAATAGGGGCTGTCCTTGGCCAACGACCGCGCGTCAAAGAACGTGTCATCGCCTACGCCACTCACCTTCTTTCATCGTCTGGACCGAAATGTTCCATCACTGAATGCGAGTGCCTTTCTTTAATGTGGGCTGTCACCAAATTTAGACCTTACTTGTTTGGCCGAACTTTTTCTTTGAGAACAGACCATGATGCTCTCTGCTCGCTCTCGTCCCTCAAGGATCTGTCTGGATGTCTTTGCCACTGGGCACTACAGCTCCAAATATTCGAATGTTGTGCACTACAATTCTGCACAAGTGCACCAAGACGGGGATTGCTAGTCACGCTACCCTGTCAATGCTCCTGACCTCATTATCATCATCGTCATTTTGTTCACTTGAAAACCCCAATGGGGCATTAGATAAGGGGCGAGGGTGGCAGCAGGAAACATTACAGAGCGTGTTATGACATAAAAGATAACAGTGAACAAGAAAAAAAGACCGAATTAAAGGACCTGCTATATATAACAAGAACCACATATAGAAAAGGTATCGTTAAGTAGTAGCGGGGAAGAGATTTCTCTCCTGACACTCATTGAATGATGATTCAATAAAGTTGTCCCTTCCATCCTGAGTGGAAGACAAAAAGCACAACAAGATATTTTAGTAATAGAAAGGGTTGTGATGCTATCGGAATTTTGAGGGATTTCTCTCATTGTCAATAGAGTCAGGAAGTTTGTCCCAGTCTTCAAGATTGCATGGTAGAAAAAATTATTTGAATGATTTGGTAGATCCCTAGAGTAGTTGTAAACTGCAAGAATTGAAAATACGGCGGGAAGTATGATTAGAAGGCAGCCCGAGGACAGCATGAATACCTGGAAAATTATTGTATATCTTGTGGAAAAGAGAAATACGTGTGATGATGCGGCGCATCGCTAAAGATGGAAGACCTAAGGGTGATTTCATATTGCTAATTCTAATATTCCTGTCATATTAGGAAGTGATAAACCGTGAGGCTCGGCTCTGAAGCACTTCTAACGCGTAATAAATAAGCTTGATCGGAACTCCGGATGTAGTATGCACACTCAAATCAGGTGCGGATAAATGTTTCGTAGGCTAGCTGACGGATGAAAGGGGGAGGAAGAGCGAGGGATCGTCTGATGAAGCCGAGAGTCTCGAAGGTATCAGCAGCGGGCCTGTGTATGTGTTCTGACCAGGATAAATTTTTAGTGATTGTTAATCCAAGATAGCGATCAGAGCCAACTTGCTCAATGCTAACTGAATTGAGGGAATAAGGAAAGACATCGTTACCCTGTTCCGAGAAACCAGCATGAATGTGCATTTAGAAACGTTTAAAGACACTTGCCATAAAGTGTACAAATTCTCAGTTTTACGTAAATCATCCTGAAGTTTAGACTCATCACTGTCGGAGGCAATTATTCGATAAATGACGCAGTCATCGGCAAAAAGTCGATAGTAGAGTGAAGATTATTTGTAAGGTGTAAGATTATTTGTAATGCATCTTCAAGGGGAGTACGGTAGCGCGATTAAAAGACGGGGCAAAAGAAGACACATAGGGACAAACACAGCGCTGTGTGTGTCCCTATGTGTCTTCTTTTGTCCCGTCTTTTAATCGCGCTACCGTACTGCCCTTGAAGATTATTTGGAAGATCGTTTATAAATATCGAAAACAAGAGAGGACCTAGAACCGACCCTTGGGGAACGCCTGATATTACGTCGCAAGTTTTCTACACCAGATTTTTGATACCAGTGAACTCTGAAAAATTAGTCAGGAAGCAATCAATCCATGACAATATTATAGGGTCAAGGCGAAGTCGCGAAAGTTTTGTCAACAACCTAATATGGGCTATGCGGTCGAAGGCTTTAGCGAAATCGGAATAGATCTCGTCCATCTGAAAATAATAATTCATGTTGAGGTGAAGATAAGTAGTAAATTCAAACAGTTGTGTGTCCGAAGACAGGCCTTTCCGGAAACAATGCTGTTTCGAAAAGAAAAATGAGTTTTTATAAAGGTGGGAAGCGACATTTGAGTATATAAGATGCTCTAGGGGTTTGCAAGCGAGGCAGGTGAGTGATATTGGGTGATAATTTGATGGTTCAGAATGATTAACAGATTTGAAAACAAGAACAACTTTACTGATATTCCAGTCCTTAGCAACATAACAATCAGAAATTGCTTGTGTAAAAATGATTTGCAAAATTTTGCTGGAAACCAGTTTAGTACTCTTTAATACCCTTGATGGAATATTATCGGGAGCCGGGGCGCTGGAAATCTTGAGCTCATCAATAAGTTTCCTTATTCTTCCTGCTGTAATTAGTACACGATCCACTTGGACAAAACTATAATCAGTAATGAAGTTTGGGAGGAGTGAGGCTTCCAGAACAAAAACAGAACTAATGTAGGTGTTCATAACATCAGATTGCAATTCAGGAAGGACCGGAGATCCATCAGGATTAATTAGAGGAATGTTGGAGAGTGCACTGTTTTTCAGGGAAAGCAAGTTCCAGAATTTTTTAGGTTATTGCATTCAGCAGGTCCAGGTGGTAGAATTTACTTTTTGAACGACTTAATACAATCCTATACCGTTGTAAGCAATCGAAATATTTCTGCTATTTATTACTAGAATATATACGTAGACTGAGACGCCTACGTACTGTCCATCTTTGCTTCAGATGATATCCCTCCAAACAGCGGCGAGACGCATCTTTAGGGCTCATTATTGGCCCTCTAACCGCTCCATTACAAGTCCATTTAGCTTGCCAGTTTGAGCTATACTACAACGCTCTGTATCGTCGTAATCTCAGGTCAGATGGCCCAGACCTTCTGCTTGCCCTACCTCTCCATCTATGCTCCAGCGTTTTTGACCAGCTTCAGGACCTACCAACTTCCGGTCGCCTGCGTGTCTCGCCTACATACCCCCGCATGCGGCGTCGGATTTTCAGGCCTGCTATGTACCGTTCTGTACGCCGCTACGTCGCTGCTTGTGAACGCTGCCAACTCCACAAGCGCCATTCACAGCTGCCTACAGGCCAGCTACAAGCGATTGATATCCCTGCAGAGCCATTCTACCGCCTAGGCCTTGACCTTCTAGGCCCTTTCCCTACATGCATATTGGGAAATAAATTGTTTGTGGTCGCAAGAGATAATGCCACGCACTTCGCAATCACCAGGGCATTGCCGACAAGCTGTTCCGAAGAGATCGCTGACTTTCTCCTCCATGACGTAATTCTGTATAATTGTGCCCCTCGGCAGCTCCTTCTTGAACGCGGGAAGTACCTCCTCACACTAGTGTTAGATGACCTCCTTCGTACCTGCTCGACTGAAGATTATCTCACCACCGCTTTTCATCCATAAACGAATGGGCGGACCAAGGGCCTGAACGGAACGCTGAGATGCTGGCCATGTATGTTTCACCTGATCACCGTGACTGGGATGCCACGTTACTATTTGTTCCCTTTGCGTAGAATACGTCACGGCATGACACCGCCGGATACTCCCCGTTTTATTTACTGTTGAGCCGATATCCTGCATTGCCATTAGAGTCCCTCTTTCCATGGGCTCCTCATTCATCTACTCAATAGGCCAGTGACGTCGTTGATCGAGCCCATGCAGCTCGTGAACTTGCTCACGACCGATTCTGTGCTACCAAAGACTCCCAAAAGTTCCGTTACGACAGCCGACACAGAAGAGTTTGACGTAGTAGTTCTGCGGAAACCCACAAGGTGGAGAGAAGTAATGAATAAAGGGAAAACCAGACATCCACCCGTTCGTAGCAATTGCTACAAAGGAAACCCAAAGGTTTCCTTTGTACGGTTCCCATACGGTTCCAATACGGTTTCCTTTGTAGCAATTGCTACGAACGGGTGGATGTCTGATTTTCCCTTTGTTCACACAGAAGAGTGCACTTCATGCCTGGCTATCTGGTCCTCCTATGGTCGACATACCGCCGCATTGGCCCCTAAGAGACGCTCCTCCCCCGTTACACCGTGCCTTACAAGGTGGTGCATCAACTCGGTGACGTAAATTACGAAACTATACCCCTGTGGCCTGCTTCTTCAACCTGCTCGCTACCAGCTCATGTTGTTAACGTCTCCCGGCTGAAGCCCTATTGCCTTTCTAGCTCCGCACTTTCCCAGCAAGCGCCAAAATGGCGCATCCGCCACTGAAGAGTGATGTTACAGAGCGATTATAACATGGATGAAATGACGGTTTCGCCGAGCGATAAAGACGACTTTGAGATCACTTGCACGTGGGCAGGACCAGGCATCTTCTCTTGGTCTAGCTTTCTTCGACAATATTTGGAAAATACATTCTTTTCCTACATCTCTCCAAAGTCATAACATTATTACGATATTATCGAGCGATGCTCAAGAGACGAGCCCCCGTGAGAACGACTATGAAGTTGGTCGGTGCCCATGGCGCTAGCGAGTGTCGACCTGGCTGCCTGGCTCCAGTGTAAATAGTCTGAAAATAGCCTATTTTGTCTGTGTCTTTCCACACGTAACATTCTGGTGGAGGTCAGCGATCCCCATCCTGACCACGGAATTCCTAAGTGGTCGACACATCGAGCTTGTCACTATGCCTACCGGTGGCGAGCCCGCCTCTAACTGCTTCGGCTTGTCCGTCTGCTCCAATCGTCACGGTTGCCCCACTTCGCGACTCAGGTGCGTTCTCTGGTCTGAAGGGACAGGATGTTGACGACTGGATCAAGCTCTATGAACACGCTAGTGCTAATAACAGTTGGGACCCAACGATTAAGCTCGCTAGTGTTATTTTTCATCTAGGCGGCACCCCACGCATGTGGCACCAAACGCATCGCGACGAGATAACCAGTTGGGACAGTTTCAAAGAAAAGGTACGGAAACTGTTCGGCGACCCCATTGGGCGCAAGGTTGCCGCGAGAAAGGCTCTTGCGTCTCGTGTTCAGGCAACTACAGAGCCGTACCTTTTATAGATCCTCGACGTTTGGCTCTTTGTCGCAAAGCTGACGGTAATATGTGTGAAGCAGATAAAGTGGTACATGTGCTAAACGGCATCGCCGTCGACGCTTTCAATTTGCTTATTTTAGGCAATGTCTCCACTATGGTCGCCATTATAAAAGAATGCCGTCGCCTTGAACAAGCTAAGAGCCGACGTATCTCACACCACATTGCGCGGCTACCCAACACTGCTGCTACGTCGACATGTGAGGGTCGACCGCGTCAGACCACCACCTGTGACGACGTCACCCGTATTGTACGCTGCGAACTCGAGGCCGCCTGTTCGCCAGCTTTCTCCACTACGCCTCCCGATCCGCCAGCAACCACCATTGCGATGATTCAGGCAGTCGTCAGACAGGAATTGAAAACATGGGTCTGAACACCGTGTGTTCCACGTCCCGACGCAGCGTTCCCCAGTTATCCAACGGCCCTCCTCGGCCCCGGCAGTTCTTTTTCTGTCACATCTCGCCGCAACCCGTCCGAATGGCGTAGCGCTGATGACAGGCCGATCGGCTTCCACTGCTGTCGCATCGGCCACGTCGCCCCTCACTGCCGCAACCGATGGCCACCACCTCCTCAGACTTACGCCGCCACTTATTCCCGCACCTTTGGGCCTTCTGTATCCTATGCCACACGCTATGAACCAACTGCCGCTGATGCCACTGCTCCGAACCTTCGCTACAGCCGCTCGCCCTCACCTCGACGCCATCAGTCTCGTTCGCCCCAACCTCGCCGCTTCTCTTCGCAGGCTATCGCCACCCGGACCCAGCCGGAAAACTAGGCACTGCAGCTTCTGGAAGTGAAGCTGCGTTGTCGACCCTGCCCTCAAATCCTCTGCTCACGTTACCTACTAAGTGAAACCTTCTTGACGTTGACGTAGACGGCTATCCTGTCACGGCACTCATCGATACAGGAGCACATCTCTCTATTATGAGTGCTGCGTTCCGACGACGACTGAACAAGCTCCTCACCCCAGCGTCGGCACGCGTCGTCCGCGTTGCGGATGGCGTTACTGTGCCTATCATCGGTATGTGTACGGCACGTGTCAGGATCGCCGGCCGCCACACTCCTGTCCTCTTCACCGTAATTGCTCATTGCCCCCACGACCTCATTCTGGGCCTCGATTTTCTCTCCGCACATTCTGCTCTTATTGACTGCTCTTCCAGTACCCTTCGCCTTGAGTTGCCGATGCTCGCAGAACCTTCCGACGCATCCCACTGCTGCTTACGCCCCACAGGCTTTCTTCGCCTGCCGCCAAAGTCCATAGCCTACACTGAAACGTTGTCTTTCCCATCAGTTGCTCACGGCGAGTACCTTGTCACTCCTCTGCCCGACATTCCAATAAAGTATGACGTCACCGTGCCTCACAGCATACTTACTATTACTGAGAACCGCACTCGCCCACCTGTCTGTAACTTTGGATTGGCAAAGCAAATTCTACCGCAAGGTATTTGCCTTGCCACCATTGATTGTCTCAGTGACCAATACGTGGCAGCGTTATCGACCGGTGGTTCTCGCGAGCTTAGCATGCCGTTCGCGCCAGCCTCCAGCGTCGATCCCAACATAAAGAAAATGGTTGCGACGAACCTGTCCTCTACGCAGGCTGAAGACCTTTGCCAAGTATCATCGTCCTACCGCGATATTTTCGACTTCGATGATCGCCCTTTAGGCCAGACGCTCGCGCTCAAGCATGGAATTTTTACTGGCGATGCTACGCCTATTCACCGACGACCGTATCGAGTTTGTGCGTCGGAACGCCTAGTAATTCAAAATGACAAAAAAAGTGAGTACCACATGAAAGCGTCTTATTTGTGATAATTGTTACCGCGAAATATTCTTTGCATGGACATGTTACGTTCGGGCGATGCCCTCGACAGACAGACTGTTTGCTTGCCGCGGCGTCTATTTTTGCCTTAAGCCATGTAATTTCACAGACAAACCAGTGCTTTATTTTTCCACATTGTGAGCGACTATTTCTCGCGTTTTCATGTTTTTCTCCGCGATCTTGATACGCTTGCAAGATGTAGTGCTAACAGACAAACTTCATTTCCTTATTGCAGCCGTACATGGTCCGGGGAATGCGTACGGGAGAGTTAGTAACGCTGTATACACTGGGACATTAGGGAGAGTTAACTATTCATGACAGGCTATTCACAGCGGGTGCCGTACGCATCTCGAAACTTTAAGGATATGCGACATAGAACTGCGTTGCTTAAGCTTCCACTGGTCCGCTATTCGCGCATATGGTATTACGTACCCGATCACGCAAACTGGCGTAGTCGAAATAAATTGTTTGCCATGTTTAATATTCACCAGTATCTCCGTGGCGCGGTGTCGCCGTTCAAAAATATTTCCGCCTCTAATGTAATTCCCCTTTGTGTTTACGGTAATTCGTACGCTTCGTGTTACGGTAACATGTTTCGTTTCAACTTGTAGGGGTTGCGTCGGGTTGCGTGTGACACACCGGTTTTATTTTCAATGTACAATGCGCATTCGATCGAGCTACGGTCATACTTGAAATTGTGTGAGTGGTGGTCGGCATTGCTAAAATACTGTGATCTTCGTGGCTGACTGCTCATGGTTGTGTTCTCCGGAGGTAGATGAGAGCATGCCACATTGCGCATGATTTTTTTTTTTGCCGCCACCCATTTGACTCCCTCATTGTGGTTGGCCTACGTTATTTGGCGTCAGCGTTCGTACAGCAAGTCATGGATCTAAATCTCCCCAATCCCGCGGGTTTATGATAACGAAACTTTAGGCGAACTGACAGTTAATGAAAGTCTGGTGTTTGACGTGCCAGGGTCGCGATGTGATTTAAGGAACGCGTTAGTGGGTGACTTTTTTACCACCTGGCGTTATCAAACGCGCACCCAATGCACAGCACCCGGACATTTTTGCATTTCCCCCACATTGAAATGCAGTTGCCGTGGCGGGGGGCCCTATAACGTAAAACTATTCCAAAATGTTTTTATTCCAATCTCCTGACGTCAAATTTGCGTCACCGGCGACGCAAGAATCGGGTGGTCACTCGCAGTGTTGTATAAGCAGATCAACCAAACGCTGTCCTCGTTCATAGGAGGTCTCTTTTGCTTCAAAAACGAATAACATTGCCTTCCCTGAGCGGCTTGTCTTATCTAATTGGCTGACAATAGGCGAGGAGTAGGGTCAAGTGGAGAGGGGTTTGATGGGGCCCAGCCACTGCAATGAACATCGATAACCGGACGAAAAGGGTGGTGCCGGCCTCTGAGATTGGTCCGCTTTCCCTTATATAACTCGCGGGGGCTGGACGAAAGGTTAACAATGCCGCTAAAGTGGATACTCAGCAAAGAAGAGTTGACAGAACGAGGTCGTAAACGTGCCGAAAGTGCTCGAAAACATTACGCCGCCACGGAAAAAGTTTTATTATACGCAAATAAACCCATGCTTTCCGGTAGGTGCGAGCAGCCAGTGCCTGGGCGATCGGTGGCAGCCATCTTTTATTCCTTGCGGAACGGAGTAGCCTGCGGCTATTCAGAAGAAAACCCAGTTTTGTTCCGCATATTAATGCATCTTTTACGCGTACACTTCACTTTGACGCGGAGAGCTTTTGTGGCTTTGTGACGTCGCGTGACTGGCAGGTGAAGTGAGTGCAGCCCGACAGCCTTCGACCAATAGCCGATGACTAATGGCGAAAAGGCGTCGCATCAGAAATAACTCAAATCATGCATAATCAGTGTGCACACCTCATACCAGATAGGGAGCTATCGCGGTTTTCGGGACGTCTCGTGACAGCCATGCGAAGTGGGGTGATCCAAAATGTTTTAGCCAATCGCGTAGGGCTGATTGCGGTATTGGAATAGAAAAGTTTGTAATAACCCGCCGTGGTTGCTCAGTGGCTATGGTGTTAGGCTGCTGAGCACGAGGTCGCGGGATCGAATCCCAGCCACGGCGGCCGCATTTCGATGGGGGCGAAATGCGAAAACACCCGTGTACTTAGATTTAGGTGCACGTTAAAGAACCCCAGGTGGTCGAAATTTCCGGAGTCCCCCACTACGGCGTGCCTCATAATCAGAAAGTGGTTTTGGCACGTAAAACCCCATAATTAAAAGTTTGTAATAGTCTTACGTTAGAGAGCCCCTGGATTTTATCCTGCGTTTTGTAAGCGACGTAGTACTAAGATCAGTTGCAAGGCTGCTGTTCAGCGGCTTCTTTCGACGAAATGCGTGTTTATAGTGCCATGCCGACGTGCGAGCTCTCTGACGTAATATAGGGCGTACTATTCTTTTATCACTTGTGGCTTGTCGCCTAATTGTACTTGCTGAGCGCAATTACTCTGTGGCGGGCATTCTTGCTCTAAAAATCAAGATATTTGACTAAATAACAGTTTTTAATTGCCATTTAAACCAATTACCTTAGGGCACATGTCGCAATATACAAGTTGTAGCTGGTGTCGGTGAATGCCACCCGCCCTGGTTGCTTAGTGGCTATGGCGTTGGGCTATGGCATTGGTAAAGCCGCTGACGGCTTTCTTGCCATCCATTGCCAGAGATGCAAATGTAAACCTAGATATAAATAAAGTCATCATTAGTAAAAGCAGGTGTGAGATTTCACGCTTGTTAATAGAAGATAGACACATATCAACATTCGGTGACGTATGCGTGAGTAAACCTTCCATTTCATTGTCGTCAAAAGAGCTCAATTACCTTTGTTCGTCCTGAAAATGTACAACGTCTGTGTATATTTGAGTGAAAAGAGTGGTTACGTGTGGTTCCATCTTTGTTTTGTGTGTGTTCATTTTGACCGAAAATTTTACACGTATTGTATGGCGTTTCGAGGGTGTATATAAAGCGACGAGAACTGGAAATAAATCCATTGCTGAAAGTTAGCGTTGTGTGTGTCAGATGTGCTTTTCGGTTGTCCTTTTTCAACTTGCGCTACAACAAAATAAGATAGATGTTGCAAGTTAACATTAAATAACCCAAGGTGATCGAAATATCCGTCATGCCTCATTACGGAGCGCCTCATAATCTGACCTTAGTTTTTGCACGCAAAGCCTCATAATTTAATGGTTTTTTCTCTTTGAATGTCATATGTAATTAAAACCCCTTCTGAGGCTGGCATCAACTTATATGTATTGTTACGTTTCGCCTACGACGCGCGGTATAGCCGGCGCGAATGCAACGGACGCCGGGGCTTCGTTCAAAGCGGCGGACATTTTGGCCCGTTCGGAGCTCCCGCCAAGCGCGTCCAGGCGTGTTTCAGTGCCACGTGTCTTCGTGTGTGCGTGTGTGTGTGTGTGTGTGCCCACGCTTGTCAAAGCGCGGCAGCCGGGGAGAGGAGCTCCCCAAGTGTGAAGCGAGGAGGTCTGATCGGCGCCGGGTTGGCGATGCGTCACTACACTCGTCTCAACATGTCTCTCAGCTCGCCCGTGCTCCGCCGTCACGTGGTCTCATCCCGTGACCTTCCTTCTTGCCCGCGACGCCGAGAGTATAAGAGCAGCTGCCCCCGGACGCCAGGAGAGAGGCTCCGATTTCTTCTGTCGAGTTACGTGCTCTCCCGTCTCTCACTTCGGTCGACCTGACCGCCCGCTCTTTTGCGATATTAGAATAAACCAGTTGTTCTGTTACCAGTCGACTCATGCTTTGCCGGGACCTTCGGATGCTTCCAGTGCCCCAGGCCGCCAGGCCAACGCTACCCTTGGGGCTTGCGACCCATTTGCAACAACGGGCGTCAGCACTGAGGTTCCAACAACTCGTGCCAGCGGTGCGATTCCCAACAGCTGGTGGCAGCGGTGGGATCGCGAGAACGGAGGCCAGCAGCGAAGATATGCGGTTGACTGTATGCTGAGCAGCAGAACGACCTTCCGGGAGCAGTGCAACGAGCCCTGTGTGATGACTGGTTGCCTGCAGCGGAACGACTGCGCTGAATTCTTGGCTGCGAGGTTTGGTGAGTGCGGGACTTTCTTCTTCTGAGTTTTGCCAGGCTTTTGTTAGTGTCAGAAACAGAGCTGGTAATTGTGGTTGTCGTTGCTGCCGGGTTAGTTTGCGGCAAGACAATAGTAGGCAGTAGAGAAAGCAGCATTCAGAGCAGCCATGGATTTGAAGTCGTTGCGCAAACCGAAATTGCTGGAGCTTGCAAGAGAGTTGGGTCTGGATGTCTCAGACAAACTCAGAAAACCAGAACTGCTGAGGGCTATTCTTGAGTTAGAAGCTGAGGATGACGAGCTGTCGGAATGCCTTGAGACCATTGAGGAGAGGGAGACGGCAAAAAGACAGGAGCGCGAACTTAAAGAACAGAAAGAGAAAGATGAGCGCGAACGAAAAGAACAGAAAGAAAAAGAAGAGCGTGAACGTAAAGAACAGATAGAGCGAGAGCAACAAGAAAAAGAGCGCGACCGTCAACACGCTTTGGAAATGAAGCGTCTCGAGGTAGAGATGGAACGCGCTCGTAATGGAAGTCAGGCACACGGTGCAGGAGAACGAGTATTGTTCAAAATGACTGACCTGATGCGGCCGTTTAAGCTTGGAGAGGACATTGGTTTGTTCCTGGTTAACTTTGAGCGAACGTGCGAGAAGCAGGGGTTCTCTCGGGAAACGTGGCCACAGCGCTTGCTCACTTTGCTACCCGGCGAGGCGGCCGACGTAGTCGCTCGCTTGAATAGAGAGGAGGCAGAGGATTTCGACAAAGTGAAATCGAGTCTGCTAAAAAAGTACCGGCTGTCCGCGGAGGCGTTCCGTCGGAAGTTTCGGGAAAATGAGAAAGGCAAAAGTGAGTCATATACAGAGTTTGCCTACAGGCTTATGTCAAACATGCAGGAGTGGCTCAAAGAAGAGAAAGCGTTTGGTGACCACGAGAAAGTTCTGCAGTGTTTCGGGCTAGAACAGTTTTATAGTCGGTTACCTGAGAACGTGCGGTACTGGGTCTTGGATAGGCCAGACGTTAGTGCGGTGGCTCGAGCCGCTGAGCTAGCCGAGGAGTTTGTGACGCGTCGGGCTCGCGGAGCTAAGGACGGTCAAAAGGGTGAATTTGGCTCCAAGTTTGAGAGGCCGAAGTCCACGCCCATGAGAGTAAAGGGGGACACACGTAGTGCGGATGCGAGTGAAAGCAGTCCGACCGAACGTAAGGAGACGGCGGCAGCCAAAGCCGAACGCAGAAAACGGTTCGAGATGAGGCAAGCGCGCGTTTGTTATGCGTGCCAGAAGCCGGGTCACTTTTCGGCGCAGTGTCCAGAAACAAAAACAAAAGTCGTGTTTTTGTCTTTATGCAGCACTGACGAGAACATGAAGCTTCTCGAGCCTTACATGCGAGACCTCCTCGTGAACGGGAAAGAGTGCCGAGTGCTTCGCGATTCCGCAGCTACAATGGATGTAGTTCACTCCTCTTACGTAGAACCCGATATGTTCACGGGCGAGTGCGCATGGATCAAGCAAGCCGTGGAAGCTCATAGCGTGTGTCTGCCCGTAGCAAAAGTGCTTATTGAAGGACCTTTTGGAGCGCTTGAGACGGAGGCCGCAGTGTCATCTATGCTGCCCCCCCAGTACCCGTACCTATTTTCGAACAGGTCCGATCACCTCCTGCGCGAGAAGGGGCTTTTGTTTGGGGAGGCTAGCGTTCAGGCCTTAACCAGATCGAAGGTTCGGGGGCTCGCTGCAAAGGCGGTAGTTGCGGGGCCGACGTTGTCGAACGATGAGAAAGGGTCAGAGGCGCAGCAAGCTGGTATTCAGAGCACGCCCGAACTGAATAAAATTGAGCCTGTAGCGTTAAAGGCACCAGATACTGGAGAGGAAATTCCCGATGCGGGAAAGTTAGAAGAGCTATCTGCAGATTTGCTCATCGCGCCTACGTCAGACGGACTTAATATGTTGCTAAAAGTCAGCCGGTCGGCTTTGATAGCCGAACAAAAGAAGGATGGCAGCCTAGAAAACATACGCTGCATTGTCAAGGAAGGTGTCGCCAAGAAAAATGCTCGCTTTGTGGAAAGAAGTGGGGTCCTGTACCGAAAGTATCTAGACCGCAGAGGAGTGGAGTTCGATCAGCTGATCGTGCCTCAGTGCTACCGTCAGGATCTGTTGCGCTTGTCGCATGGGGGTTCGTGGTCCGGACACCTAGGAGTTAAGAAAACTAAGGACCGTCTCTTGCAAGAGTACTATTGGCCAGGGTGTTTTCGGGACGCAGACCACTTTGTGAAGACATGTGACACCTGTCAGCGGGTGGGCAAACCAGGGGACAAATCGAGGGCGCCGTTGAAGTTGGTACCTATCATTACGGAGCCTTTCAGACGGCTCGTTATTGATACAGTGGGACCTCTGCCGGTAACAGCCACGGGGTACAGACACATTTTGACTGTGATCTGCCCTGCGACAAAGTTCCCTGAAGCAGTGCCACTTAAAGAACTAAGCTCAGTTGAGATAGTCAATGCACTACTGTCCATATTTGCGCGAGTTGGTTTTCCTGCGGAAATCCAGTCAGATCAGGGCACGGTGTTTACGAGCGCTTTGACGACAGCCTTTCTCGAAAGGTGCGGGGTAAAGCTGTTACACAGCTCAGTGCACCACCCCCAGTCGAATTCCGTTGAGAAGCTCCACTCCGTCATGAAGCGCGTGTTGAGAGCATTGTGTTTTGAACATCAAACTGACTGGGAGCTGTGTCTGCCTGGGGTGATGTTTGCATTACGGACCGCGCCGCATGCGGCTACGGGGTTTTCGCCAGCTGAGCTGGTGTACGGTCGCTCGCTGCGATCTCCGCTTCGCATGCTTCGAGAATCGTGGGAAGGCAGGGGCGACGACCCAGTCGTGGTGGAGTACGTGCTTAAGCTCCTCGAACGCTTAAGAAGGGCACAGGAGTTGTCAGGTGAAGCAATGGCAAAGGCCCAGCAGAGGGCCAAGGTTTATTATGATCGGACAGCCAGGGCCCGTCGTTTTGAGGTGGGCGATGAGGTCATGATATTGCGCACATCGCTAAAGAACAAACTCGACGTGCAGTGGGAGGGCCCAGCACGGATTGTTCAAAAACTGTCGGACTTCAACTACGTGGTCAGTCTGCCAGGAAAACGGAAAGCACAGCAAGTTTACCACTGTAATCTGCTCAAACCCTATAAGCAACGGGAAGCAGTAGTGTGTATGATGTTAAACGCTCCCGAAGAGCTTCCGGTCGAGCTTCCGGGACTAGGCTCAGTGACGAACAGGAAAGACACCGATCAAGTCATTAGTGACTTAATCAGTAAAGCATCGCTGTCGCCTGAGCAGAAAACCGAACTACACCAGCTCTTACAAGAGTTTCAAGGTCTGTTCTCTGAGAGGCCTGGTAGGACTTCTGTCCTTACTCATGACATAGAACTTACCTCCCCAGAGCCAGTACGATCCAAGGCGTACCGGGTGTCACCCCGCCAGAGCGATATTATGGAGGCTGAGGTAAAGAAAATGCTACAGCTCGGTGTTATTGAGGCGGGTGAGAGTGATTATACCTCCCCTTTGATATTAGTTGAGGTACCGGGCAAGGAACCTCGTCCTTGCGTCGACTACCGCAGGCTTAATTCCATCACTAAGGATCAAATTTATCCGATCCCTAACATCGAGGAGCGCCTTGAGAGAGTGAGTAGCGCTCAGTTTATTTCCACCCTAGATCTTGTCAGGGGCTATTGGCAGGTTCCACTTACAGAAGAGGCTAGTAGGTATGCGGCGTTCATTTCACCAATGGGGACATTCCGTCCTAAAGTTTTGAGTTTTGGTTTGAAGAACGCGCCATACTGCTTTTCAAGCCTCATGGATAAAGTGTTGCGGGGACAGCAAGAATTCGCTTTACCGTATCTAGACGACGTAGCGATATTCTCTGCATCCTGGCCTGAGCATATGGCCCACTTGCGGGCAGTGCTAACCCGCCTGCGCGATGCGGGCTTGACAGTCAAGGCTCCCAAGTGCCAGTTAGCACAGGCCGAGGTTGTCTACCTTGGTCACGTGATTGGACGGGGTCGTCGCCGCCCCTCTGAAATAAAGGTGGCCGCTGTGCGAGACTTCCCGCAACCGCGCACGAAGACCGATATTCGGTCGTTCTTAGGTGTCGCCGGCTACTATCAGAGGTACATCCCCAGGTACTCTGATATCGCGGCTCCCCTGACGGATGCTCTAAGAAAGACAGAGCCGCAAACAGTCGTCTGGGACCAGACAAAGGAAAGAGCTTTTAGCGCCCTAAAGAGCGCCCTAACAAGCCAGCCTGTGCTACGATCGCCCGACTACACAAAAGGGTTCGTTGTTCAGTGCGATGCTAGTGAGCGAGGCATGGGCGTTGTACTGTGCCAACGGGAAAAGGGAGAAGTAGAACACCCCGTCCTGTATGCTAGTCGTAAGCTGACCAGTCGTGAGCAGGCGTACAGCGCCACCGAGAAAGAGTGTGCGTGTATCGTGTGGGCCGTTCAGAAATTGTCATGCTACCTAGCCGGCTCGAGGTTTATCATTGAGACGGATCACTGCCCTCTCCAATGGCTGCAGACCATCTCTCCTAAAAATGGCCGCCTCCTGCGCTGGAGCCTCGCTTTGCAACAATATTCCTTTGAGGTGCGTTACAAAAAGGGGAGTCTCAACGGTAACGCCGATGGCTTAAGTCGAAGCCCCTAACGTGGGAATCAGCCTCAAAATTGTTTGTTACTGATGTTTTTCTTCCTGAGGCAGGATTTTTAACATATTGCTTTTGTGTAGTGTTTCAAAGTGATGATGTGCTTTCTAGTGCAATTTTCCGATTTGTGGACGCGTTCTGAGTGCTGCTAAACTACTGTAAGGAACTAGGCAGTAGTATAAAAGGGGAAAGAGCCTGGCAGGGCTTAGTGAGGGTTGTGCCGTGCTTGCTGACTGAGCGGTTGACTTTCGGCGTAGTTCTAACGCTTGCTGGGAACGAGAACAAAAATGTCAACTCTCCCGAAGTCACTTTGCAGTGTCCTGTATGAACCTGAACGAGAGAACGAGGCCTTCTCTGTGCGCTGCGCTCAAGAAACGCCGAAGGACGACCGTCTTCGGTTATGAGCATCATCAAGCGACATCCCTCCGGACAGCGGATGCAGTCCCCTGACCATCGGGATCTCCTTTCCCCGGCGGGGCGGTCTGTTACGTTTCGCCTACGACGCGCGGTATAGCCGGCGCGAATGCAACGGACGCCGGGGCTTCGTTCAAAGCGGCGGACATTTTGGCCCGTTCGGAGCTCCCGCCAAGCGCGTCCAGGCGTGTTTCAGTGCCACGTGTCTTCGTGTGTGCGTGTGTGTGTGTGTGCCCACGCTTGTCAAAGCGCGGCAGCCGGGGAGAGGAGCTCCCCAAGTGTGAAGCGAGGAGGTCTGATCGGCGCCGGGTTGGCGATGCGTCACTACACTCGTCTCAACATGTATCTCAGCTCGCCCGTACTCCGCCGTCACGTGGTCTCAACCCGTGACCTTCCTTCTTGCCCGCGACGCCGAGAGTATAAGAGCAGCTGCCCCCGGACGCCAGGAGAGAGGCTCCGATTTCTTCTGTCGAGTTACGTGCTCTCCCGTCTCTCACTTCGGTCGACCTGACCGCCCGCTCTTTTGCGATGTTAGAATAAACCAGTTGTTCTGTTACCAGTCGACTCATGCTTTGCCGGGACCTTCGGATGCTTCCAGTGCCCCAGGCCGCCAGGCCAACGCTACCCTTGGGGCTTGCGACCCATTTGCAACAACGGGCGTCAGCACTGAGGTTCCAACAACTCGTGCCAGCGGTGCGATTCCCAACAGTATGCATTCCCAATATTTGAGACGAAATGGTTTGGTGTTCCATAAATTATTTTTCTTCAGTACATAAAATTTGTTTTCTTAAGATGGTAACCGGAACAGTGCTCTTTTACTGCAAGTGTGACAGCGCCTATCTCAGAACCGCTGCTAGCTTCAAAATTTGCTCGAAGTGTATGTGCCTTGTGAAATCAGTCGCTTCAGTTCGTGCACTGCAGTATGTGGGCTAAAGTAATTAGTTCGAAAGGTCGTTATAGAATTTTTGTTAATGAGTCAATCAACCATTTTGATTTTCACTGTAAGTACCCTCCACCGCCTCGGCTAATCCTGCAGAATAAGTAACTTAGTGCCATATGTCATAGGCGACTGGCGTTATTAGACCACACCCGGTATCTTCGTCTGTGATTAGAGCTGCGATGGTGTTGATCTGCTAAGCACGAGGTTCCGAGAGTGAATCCCGGCCACGACGACCGCATTTCAATGGGGGCGAAATGCAGAAACACCCGTGTACTTAGGTATAGGTCCAGGTTAAAGAACCCCAGGTGGTCCATATTCCCGGAGCCCCCCACTACGGCGTGCCTCATAATCAGATCGTGCTTTGGCCCCTACAAATCCCATAATTTATATTATTAAAACCACATGCTTGCCATGTACTTGACTCGTGCTTTTATACCCAAGACAACGCGTGAAGGGCACGTGTAACGCGTCCTATCGCTACATGTCGCTCCATGCGCACGAGGTCGCGGGATCGAATCTCGGCCGCGGCGGCCGCATTCGGATGGGGCCTAAATGCAGGGAAACATATAACTCCATTATTTATTTATTTTTTAATTAAAGGCTTACCATGTACTTGAGCCGAGCGTTTATGCCAAAGACACCGCCGCGCCCCATCGTAACATGTGGCTGCACCAAGCTGACAAACGCTTCGTTGCATTTATCAATTAGGATCGCTGCCATCTGAGAGGACTTTTTTTTTTTTTAGCGTGTGAGGATTTTTATGCTTACCGAACGAGAAAAAAAACCATCCGTTTGTCCATTAAGGGGATCGCTTTCACGATAGGGCCCGCAGCAGCAGGCGAATTCACCTTCGTGCTGCCTATCGCTTCCACTCAAACTAAGCGGCGAGAAAGCAGCGCTTACGAAGCTTAACTCGCCACACTCCCTGCCGTCGTCGCAGATTGCTTTCAAGATTGGGGGCCACGCGTCTCGCTTCAACGCGAAACTGCCTCCATCGCAGGCTGCTTTTGAGGAAAGGCCCGAGTAATAGGCAGCCGCTGCCAGAGTATGGTTGGATGATAAGGCAGTAAAGAGCGATAACGGCTTATGATGATGGGAACGTAATCAGTGCGCCTGCCCCGTCTGCCGCCGCCACCTGCAGTAGTTTTCTGGCGTCATGATTGACATTACGCCACCGTTCGCAGCTGTTCGTGTAGCCACATCGCTGTCCTTTGTACTGGGAGGGTCAGGATTCATAACATTCATATTGGCGTTGGGCTGCTTAGAGATAAGTGGCACAATGCTTACGCATACCTAGACAACTCCAGAAGGAGTTTCTGCGTGGTTTTTTTTTTTTGCAGGTGGCGGGCTCTGGTTGCAGTTTTTGAGCCGTCCAACCTCTGCTGACAAAAATATCCGGCATGGAAGCAATTTTCAAGACGTTCAATTAGTACACATGTGTGAATGACTTTGGCTATCAGCGACTTTGCTATACTGTGCCGAGCAGCTGTATAAGACACAGGCTCTCGGAATCCGCATGCCAGCTAGTCTAATTTAAACCTTGCGATTGTGACGAACAATGCCAGAAACATCGCCTATGGTATTCCATCATTAGCAGTCAATGATTCACGTAAATCATGATACGGAACCGTGTGGTGCTTTAAACGAATCGTTAACCGATGGATTTTATTACGCTCATATTATATAACATTAAAGAAACTTGTACTATGACGCCAGAAGAAACATGCTATACGGTTTAGCCGTTGCCAGAGAGAAATTGCGATACATGCCCTGTCATCTTACGGACGGGAATTTCTCTGATCTGTGAATTTCGCAGACGTGCATAGACACGCACGTACAGCTCTCACCCTTTGTACAGTCCTTCCTTGTGCCCGCGTGGGTTGCGCTGGTTATAGAAATCCCGCCATGAAAGCTGCGCGTTTCCATGCTGTTGTTGATTTCTGCTTCGTTTCTTGTTTGACTTTTACTTTATCAACGCTTCAAGGGATGGCCAGTAAAGTGTTAGTCTCCTATAGCAATTTCCTCTAAAGCTCTTAGCGGGATCTGGACTGAAATTGCCAATTTAAGGTTGTTACAAACGTTTAGCATAGAGCTACGCATCGTTCTAAACCTGAATACAGCTTTTCGCGCACAAGTTGACGACAAAGAATGGGCTGATACACGAGCGGAGACTTAGAACAGTGTTTTATTTTGAAGAAAGCGACCACATATGTAGCACAAACTGACGCATCACGTGTGCGCCAGCCGCAGGAGATTCTAATCTCTACGCAAGATGGGTATCTCCTTGTTGGAAATCGTGATAGACGGTTTTGACACACATGTGTCGCCACACCTGGCAACCAATTCCGCTTCTTTGATTTCAAAGTACGCTGTTCTAAGTTTGCGTTTGTGTGTCCCAGCATCTTTTTTGTCCCGGTCTCGTGCGCAAAAAGCTGCATTCATGTCCTACCAGCATGCCCAAATACTCACCTTAGCGTTCTATACCAGTACCGCGACGATCTATGGTCTCCGAGTCAGGTCATGTTTTGGTATGAACGCCACAGGTGGCATATACGCGAATGCGTGACCACCTGTGATGGGGAAGAAGGCGGAGGTTTATAAGCCAGCCGAGGAGCCGCCAAGTGTGGCCCCACTTGGTGACGCGATATTTTCACATTGATGCTTGTGTGTTTGCAGGAGCAGAATGTTTCCATCTGTCACGGAGTACTGTGTGACAGATGGAAAACTCGAGTGCTGCGATCCTCACGTCAGCGTTCGTGTATGGAGAAGTCCTACCCTGCCTTATGCCTACCCCCCCATATTAACTGAGATATATTGAGGAAGTTTTCACGTCCGTTTTTTCTTTTAATTATTTACATGTGTTTGTGTTAAATAAAATGTATGAATGAAAACACAGCAAGCTTCGTGAATATAGGCCACTGAAGTCCTGCACGCAATAAAAATGGGTTGCGTGCCACCGCTAAGAGGCATTGCGCTCGTGACTACGAAGTCGTCGGCTAGATTGTTTGTTGCATAGACTCTCTGTTAAAGGGGAGCTTTCCTTTGCGAACCACGCCGAGTTTTCGTGACCGTGAGCGCTGTGGCGTTGCAGCTCTCTAGCCTATTAGGCCAAGCTATTTCAGCGCAGGACGCGCGCGATGTCACCGCCACTGAGTTCCACGCACCACCAGATGACGCTCGCAGCGACGCACCCGCGCAAGTGGTGGCCGTGCAGGGGAAAAGAAAAAAAAATATTATGCAGGAAAAAGCCAGGACACCGCTCGATTTTTATCTTTAACCACTGCGCCACCACCACATGGCGCTCGCCTTCACGCAACGCTGCCTCTCTGCAATCTCTGAATAAAGCCTTCCGTGCAATTTTGTGCAGATATTCAATGCACAAGAACTCGTGCTTCGGCTCTGCATGCGCTCACACAAAACTTAGCTTTATGTAGATTTCAACTCGTTGGATCTGCTGCACATTTTTTTTTGTCTTTGAATTATCATTGCAGTTAGATCATTTTTATCTTTTAGCAACTTTTTTGTCGAAGGTGCCGTGATTCCGTTTTCAAGAACACCCGTGGGTGTCAGCAACGGGCTGGCGAACACCCACGGCATTCGCAGTAGTGACGCTGACGAAATAATGAGAACAGCCAAGGTACACCTTGAAGTGGCCAACCTTATGTGGCGTGAGCCGCTGTGACACGGGCCACGCACTGACTAGTGCAACTCCGTGCACATAGCATGCGATAGAAAAAAAAGGGGGCGCACTTACGTTACAAGCACATTTTTATAATGCAACTAACTATTATGACAGATGCCCCTAACGTAGCGCGTGCCTAAAGAAACAAATTGGAAGAGACTGCGCAAGGTGAGCGGAACCTTACAGGCACTGCGGAATTCGAGGAGCGTTCCAGCGTAAGAACATTAACGGCATTATTTGGCCACGCCAAATGAGTTATACAAAAAAGAACTCGTTCATTTTCATCTCACTACCAGCTCAAGGCGTTAGAAAATCTATCAAGGCAGCAAAAAGGAAGCAAAGAGAAAGAAGTGTTGATGTACAAACATCAAATCAATTTCATATGCTTTATTCATTTTTTTAACTACGCAATGTACAGGCGCCGACAAAAGTGGTATACTCTACGCAGACGGGAGCAGAAGCAACGGCAAACTGCACCGCAACACCATCTACAGGCAGCATCTGGGATCGAGAAAGCCAATGGGTGCCCTTTATTATCTGCAAGGATGTCGCTTGACTCGTGTCAGTGTTTCGTGCTTCAGCTCGCCAAAATGCCGAGCGACGCCGCTGCAGTAGCAATCTGCGTGGAGTATTCCACTTTTGTCGGCGCCTGTACGTTAAGTGTACTCGCGTAAACAGAGAATGTGTAACTGTGAGTAGTTGTCTACTTTTTCTACGAGCCATAACCGCATGCAGCATAAACATTTTGATTTCGAACATTTTTTGAAAAATAAACGGAAGGTGCGTTTAATTTTTTCCTTTTGGTTAAAGGAAACAGAAAGTGAGGTAATTACATTAGACAAGAATTGCTTAAAAAACACCCCCCTCGGGTCGATTATTTCATTTTCCCATAGCATACATTTACTTCTTGCTCACGCTTTCGCCTACCTTTTAATCATAGACAGCGCGTTTTCTCGTAAAGGAAGAAGAAGGCGGGCAGCAAGAAAGGCAGACGAGCCGCACCCAACAACAGAGCAGCAAGCCGGAGCAAGCCCATGTGAGTACTTTCGCAAGAGTGACTTTTAATTGACAGCCCTATCTCACTCTCCAGCATAATGTGTCACGCATCGCAAACGTCGCGATGTTTTATGCGATTAGAACCCTTGGGATACTTCACCATGTTTCCGTATTCTGCCTGTAAGTGCATGGGTCTAACGGTCAGCCTACCAGCTTGGATTACTGGGTATTCCGTGGTGGATTGGGTGTAGAATCAGGTTCCTGCGCTTTAGGAACCGAGTTTCGAAGCAACCTTCAGACCGATGTGAATCACTGGCTATGTAACACTGGTTATGGGTCAATGTTCAATGGGAAATTAAGAAAGAATATTTTTAGCCTCGTTGACGTTGTTCGGAATCTGACTCAAGTGATATATATTCAGAGAAGCTTCTGTCAGAAGTTCACACGCACACAGCACGATGACTTCGTTGTTGAACTGTTTGATGGCGCTGGGCTGTCCAGAGTGTCGTTACATTGAAAAATATATGTGTAATAAAAAAAAGCTAGCGCCATCCTTATTAACCCTACTGCGGGTTGTAAGGAGAGCTTGGCCGCACTTTCGTTGTTAAACCGGTAAAATGTTGTAAGGCCACCGCGAGTAACATTACTTAAATAACCGGCAACACGCACGCCTAGTTATCGCAGTAACTCTCGTATCCTTCTTTGTCGGAGGCGACAAAGTGCTTTCGTTATGTGGTGCAATACGCAACTTGCCACCGACGGCATCGACAAGCTACTTGTAGTGTCCTTGCCCTGTAGTCTGAGGTTTGGGCTTCTCCATGTGTACTTTAATAAATAATGATTTTCGAAGAAGAGCGCATGTGATAATATTTCTTTGTAGCACGTGTACTAGTGACATAATAAGGACAGCTAGAAAGCTCTTGCCAAAGCACTGCAACTGCCTTATTCTCCCTACAGCGATGTGTTTAAAGAAACAAGATGTTCCAGGGCTTTGTGACAGCATCACGTCTTTAGGTAAACGCAAGACTTTTGCGTCTCGTGGAATGACGGGTTATAAACATGTTCGAGTTACTCTACATGGCAACCTTTAGGGCGCCACAGTTGCGTCTCACTTTTCCATTTGCCACTCACGGCTCCTT